>NC_133210.1:8729230-8766730 GCF_958299795.1 Porites lutea
TTACAATTTACGAAAACGTGTTACTACAATTTACGATAGCCTGGTTATTACAATTCTCGACAACCGTTATTACAATCAGTACGACAGATATTACAATTTACGACGACTATTATTACAATTCACGATATTATTACAATTCACGACAGAACAAACTCCGAGTAACACGGGCATACGCAGTGCAAGTCTGACTAGTCGGAAAATGGGAATATTAAAAACCCCAAAAGGACACCAATCTGTGACGTAGCTGTATATGTAGCTTCATTTGAAGCCTTAAAGATACCTAAGGCCCGGTTCAAACGCCGAACTTTTCATGAGCAGAACCTAATTCGAATTAAGGCCTACCCAAGTTATTTAGACCGGCTGAATTGATTCAGACGCCGATCTTAATTGCAGCTAAACTAAGTTCAAAAGCTCATGTCGGTCAAACTGCTTACAAAATATTTTATAATAATTTATGCATTAAGGTTCGGTAAAAGAAAAGTTCGGCGTCTGAATCAAAGCCGTTCCAGAGTCGCTCCAAAGACGAAATTCCCTGCCGGGCTAGGCGAAAAAAAAACGACTGAGCCGTTCCAAATTAAAAAAGGCGTTCGTAATTGATTTAGACGCCGAACCAGTTTCATGTGCTTAATTCAAAGTATTAGGTTCAGCTCATGAAAAGTTCGGCTTCTGAACAGGGCCTATTACTAAAGCAAATAGCTAAATAAGAGCTATAGTAATTTTAATTGTGATAAAGAAGTTGTGATTGAATCAGCTTAGGCCCAGTTTAAACGTATCGAACCTAATCCCTTCAATCGTCGTTCGAATCAATTAAGTCCGACATACCTAACTTGGGTCGACACATGAATTTAGATCGAGTGGCCCACATAGGAATTTCGACTGTGGAGCGACTTCGTTTCAAACGTCTAACTTTTCATATACCGAACCTAATTATGCTTTAATTACTACAAATTATTATTCTGGTAAGCAAACATGGTGAAAATGAATTGAGTCCGATTAGTTGAAGTTCGACGACTGAGACAACCATCGAACTTGTATCATAGGTATCAAGTTCGGTACATGAAAAGTTTGACGTTTGAACTGTGCTCGTCTTCTTTTCTTCTTCTTCCGTCATTTCTTGGCGCAAAGCTCTACTTGTGTGGTTCCAAATAAGGCTTTCACTTCTAAACTCGTTAATGACACTAAAATCTGCAATTTACACGTGCCCCTAGACAAGAGCGTCGAGCATCCCCCTCTTTTGATATGGGAAGCATCCCCCCGTGTCTTAACTAAACATTAAATAGAACTGGATCATATAAAATTTGTATTTACTTATTGTTGAGGCGGCTGGCCTTTCACAAACATAGTGCAGATACTGCTCTTCACAATTGTCGCGCTCCTCTATCGTTCCGGTGTCTGTCTTCATTCGTCTACATTTTGATGAGTTCCCGGTGTTGTTAACCCACACGTACTTAAAAATGGACACAGACAAGACATTAACAAATCTAGTCGAAGTGCAAACAAGGCCCCCATATTAAATGGGGTTTCATTGGTCTGCCGCTGCTGCGCGTTTTCAAGCCGGGCTAGATAGGCAAGTTAGCCCTTTGAAAGAAGAAATGATTGTCATTAGTTTGGAGTCACAATTTTGCCCTAAATGAGAAGTAAGTGTTAATGTTGACTTATGGGAGGGGTAGGTTGATAGCAGTTACCCAGAAACTTCGATTGATCAAGCATTATTTTTAACTGGGACTTTGCACAACACACCTCCCCGCCCCGCTTTTCCCCAAAAATATAACATGACAGTATAATTTGACTAATTTGATCTAACCGGAAAGTTTCGGAAATTATTGTCGCTCTACACCTATAAAATGTGACAGGGTCAATTTCTGGGGTTTTAAATACTGTTATTTGTAAACAGTAATTTTCTGTCCCTTAAAACTTGCAAAGCAAATAAAGTTTCAGTTTTATTTCTGTCGGACATTGCATGTAAAGGATTTGTTACTATCCAAATGGACTGTCATATATAGATTTAGCCAGGGCTAAAAACGAAGCTCCCATTAATAAATTTGTAATTTAAATCAAACAATAAATTTGTAATCCACAAATCAGTCAACTTAAGGGCACATTCATGTGTGAGGGAAAGGCTAAGTGATTTTAGAGTGAAACACCTTACATCGAATTGATAGCCTTATTCGTACACCCCAAAAAATAGCAATCATCTTCGATCACATTCAAGAGCTATAATGGCTCTTGATCACAGTAGATTAGGCCTGAAAACAAATCAGGCCGAATTTTTTGCTTTCGATAACAGGGTTCATACAAATAATTGCAATCATTTTTCAACTGCTTTTCAAGGACCACCTGCTAGGAATATAATTTCAAAGATTGTACAAAAATGCACACTTCCAGTCTATTCTTATAAGGCTCTAAAGCCCCGTGTAAACGGACGCAACATGTTGGATGTTACATGTTGTGTCCGTTTGCACACCTTGTTGCATGTTGTTGGATGTTGTTGCGTGTTGTTGCGCAAAGTTTGAAACCGATCAAACTTTTCAGCCAACAACTCCCAACATTTTCTTTGTTCCGTGATCGCCGAAGCGTAGCGCAACAATATTGGATCCGTTTGCACAGCCCTTCCAACATTGTTGGGGCCACGCACTCTCATTACGCATGGATTACAAAGACTTAGGGGTTGTATTCTTCTCACGATGCACTGCAGGTCCCAAACTTGTTGGGAGTTGTTGCTTCCGTTTGCACACCACTGCCAATACGCACGCAACAACTCCCAACATTGTTGGCGCAACAATGTTGGGAGTTGTTGCGCCCGTTTGCACGCAGCCTTAGGCTTGAACTGTTTGCCTCACCAACTTCTCTACATTTTTCAGTTCACTTAACTTTAATTAAGTTAGTTAATTATTGCGTAAAAAATTGAGCACTTTGTGTAAATAACCTTTAAATGCTCTGAGTTATGATTCATATTCTAGGGGTGTGCGAATGGTACCTCAAAAAACGTGGGTCTCGGAAAATTTTGGCAGGATCTCGAAATCTCGGAAACGTTTTTGGTAAGTCTCGAAGTCTCGTTTTTGCATGGTTTGTTTTTGCTTTTTTGAGTCTCGAAACTTTTTACCAAAGAGTCTCGGGCTCGGATTTCTAGCTAGGATCTCGACGTCTCGGCGAGTCTCGGATTTTACCATCCACCACCCCTTATTCTGTCTTAGACAACCAAAAATCATCAAAAAAACACTTCCATGCCACTAAATTCGAAGTTGAAGAAAATTCAAGGACTTTTCAAGACAGGCTGTGCGAACCCTGGATAAGTTTACTTTACGAAATCTTGCCAAAAAATCTGGCGGTGGTAACCCAACCTTTTATACTTTATATACATCACATCTCAGGTGAAACAGTACTATTTATCATACAGACCTCGGACAGAATGCAGTATTTCAGAATTTTTCAAGACAAATTGCAATCAGTCAATATTCAGGACGATCAATCGTGGGCTTTCAGCGAAACCGTTCAAAAAATTTCCAAAATCACCTATACGGCCAGGCGGTTCTCACTTTTGACGAGTGCCAAATTAGCAGTGAACATTAACAGAGTTACGCTTCGACATAATAAAGAATTTATCATGTTTATTTTTTTCATTGAATGGTTTTGTAACGATGTGTAATCTTAAAAAGCGCTTGATATGCGCGGTATTTTGAGTACTCCTGCGAGCGATGTTCATGAACAACTGAAAACAAACGACACAGCGATCAAAATTGCAAGAGAGACTACTAAAAATCAATAAAGGAAATAATATATAGATTTAGCCAGGGCTAAAAGCGAAGCTCCCATTAATAAATTTATATTTTAAATCAAACAATAAACTTGTAATCCACAAATCAGTTAACTTAAGGGCACTTTCATGTGACTTTTGAAGGAAAGGATAAGTTATTTTAGAGTGAAACATCTTACATCGAGTTGATAGCCTAAATATGTGTACACCCAAAAAAGAGCAAACATCTTCTATCACATTCAAGAGCCATAATGGCCCTTGATCACAGTAGATTAGGCCTCGAAAACAAATTCTTGGAAAACAAATCAGGCCGCAATTTTTTGCGTTCGACAGGTTTACTTTACAAATTCTTGCCAACAAATCTGAGGGTGTGTAAACCAACTTTTTATACTTTTTATACATCACATCTGAGGTGAAACAGTACTTTTTATCATACAGACCTCGGACAGAATACGGCATTTCACAATTTTTTAATGTTCAGGACGATCAATCGTGGGCTTTTAGCGAAACCGTTCAAAAAATTTCCAAAATCACCCATACGGCCAGCCGGTTCTCATTTTTAGTGCGAGCTGTCAGTGTGATCGAGTGTTTGAATGAACTTTAATGGAGATACGCTTCAACATAATAACGAATTTATTATCATTATTTTTTGTTATTTAATGGTTCCAGTTATAACGATGTGTAATCTTATAAAGCGTTTGATACGCGCAATATTTCTAAGTACTCCTGCAAGCGATGTTCATGAACGATGAAAACAAACACCACGGACAAGCGATTAAAATTGCAAGAGAGACTACTAACAATCAATAAGAGAAATATAATTCGGTACAACATTTACAGAGACTACAATTTTCATTCACGAAGACAAGTATTAAAGTGTCTCTAAAAATCCTGAGTGTTTTAGCTTAAAGCTTGAGCTTAAGTTTATTTTGTTTTACTTTCAGCCGGCCTCCCGGTGTTTGTTTTTTTTTCAAAGATGAACTCCTCGAAACAAGAAAATCACTCAAAAGGTTTTCTTTCTACAGCCAAATTTATAACTAAATATTCTTCGGAACGTTTTTTTTTCTATTTGCCGTGAGAAAATATATCTGAAGGCCTTTTATGTTCTGTAAGCTTATATCAAACCTGATACTAGATCAGATCATTGACTCAAATCTCAACAAACGTACAAAAACTTGCTGCATAAACTGTGCTCGACTTCATGAAATTAGATATAACAAAAAACAAACATCAAATACAATAATTACTCAGGCTTACCATTCGAGATTAGGTTCCTGAAAGATATCAAGGAAGGCCATAGTTGCTTGAGACTTTTAAACCCTCTTACGCATTGAGCAAGGTGAAAGACGAAAACGATGCCATCCGAAATCGGATTACCCAATTTTGACAAGCGACGCTTTTCTTAACCAAAAACCCAATAAACAAACCAGCCATGGATAACAGAAGACTCTTGATAGCAGCTGTATTTCATTTTGCACATCCAGTGGAAAAAGATTTAGACAGTTAAAAACATCACAAGTTGACGCAAAATTCTGTCAGCTTTAGCTGTCAAAGTAAACAACTTTCAAGATGCTGCATAAATTTTCTGCATGACATCACCTGTCACATTTTGACCAATCAGAAGAAAAAAATTGGATGTAGAGCGTGACCAACGCGTGATCATGGTAAAAAAAGGTCTTCCCCGCCTTTATTTTTAAAAAAGTGGCTGAATTTTCGCGTCCGAGGTCAGTTTGAAATCAAAATCTTGACAGTGCGGGGCCATAGTGACATAAACACAACATATTTCATATGAATCATTGGAAAAAATAGACTTGAGCCTGCGATCATTTGAAACTGGTAATTTGTCAGCGGATAACTTCAAAAAAGTACTCGACCTCGATGGGTCGACGCTTGAGCCCGCGGTACGGTCAAGTGATACTGGTCAGCGGATATCCTGTTTTGACAGCTGTCAATTGATCACAATATTGATGTGCAATTAGTTTTCTATTGGGCTCCCAAACTAGCTAGAAGGTGTGAGAGTAAACATTGGTTTCCCTGTGGTGCGGACGGACGGTCGGTAGGCATTTGCCGATTGTGCTAGTAAAAGTGGCATATTATGCTAGTGGCAGTGCTCGTTTTTTGCCCAAATTATGCTCAAATTATGCTCGCTTTTCAAAATTATGCTACTTTTTTAAAAAATTATTCTGTGCACAAACTTCACAACTCACAAGATAAGTTTGAAAATGTATTTTATTAACCCTGGCATCTTTCCCTTTGGCATGTTTTCTTGAACTACAATGTGATGCTAAAATGCTCTTTTTGGATGATACCATTTCTCTGCAGGCATTGCAAAAGATCGTTGTGCCTCTGACACTCAGGTGCTGATCAGGGAACTGATTAATACGATCTTGCAAAGGGACATTTTTTACATTAGTGACATTACTCGTCCCCCTCCTCTTGTATTTTCCAGTGGTGGATTCGAGGCGTCTATCCCGGGCAAGTTGTGCAGGCTTTGGTCTATCCTCTCTGTTCTCGCAACCTTGTAAACTATCTGGATGTAAGTTCACTGCACTTGACTGGTTTGGCGTGGCGGCCGCCATTTTGAAACGAGCACTGGGAGAAAGACTAAGGAGTCTGGGACCGAGACACAGACTTCCGGTTCCGTTTCATCGAACTCCCGCGGTATCTCAACACAAGTAAAAAAAAGTCGAAAAATAGGAGTGGAAGCAACTGTTAATAGTAATCTATCGTTTTTAGTAGCTGAGATCTTCGTTTTCTTGAATTATTCTAAAATTGTGCTATTAAGACAAGAAAATATACGGATTATGCTAGCAGTGCTACTTTTGGAAAAAGGGCAAAAATTATGCTCAATTCCTCAGATTATGCCAAAAATTATGCTAGCACAATCGGCAAGAGCCTAACGGTCGGGCGTACGGTCACGTGATTACCAAATTTTCTCGGATGGGTAGATTACCACATTTCCTTAGCTATGGGGCTCCGTCCACGCGCGCGCTTCGCGCGCGGGTGGAGCTCCGCTATAATTCGGTGAAACATTTACAGAGACAACAATTTACATTCACGAGGACAAGTATTAAAATGTTTCTAAAAATCCTGCGTCTTAAAGCTTAAAGCTTAAGTTTTCGTTTTATGAAGCCGATCTCCCGGTGTTTGCTTTTTTTCAAAGATGACTCGAGGCAAGAAAATCGCTCAAAGTTTTCTTTCTACAGCCAAATTTATAATTAACTATTCTTCGAAACGTTTTCTTTCTAATTGCGTTGAGAAAATATATCTAAAGGCTTTTTAAAGTTCTGTAAGCTTATCTCAAACCTGATACTAGGTCAGATCATTGTCTCAGATCTTACAAACGTGCATAAACTTGCCGCATAAACGGTGCTCGACTTCACGAAATTAGATATATAAAAAAAAAACAAACATCAAATACAATAATTACTCAGGCTTACCATTCGAGATGCAGCTCCTGAAAGCTATCAAGTAAGGCTGGAATCGCTTGAGACTTTTGAACCCTCTTTTATGCATCAAGCAATGTGAAAAACGAAAACGATGCCATCCGAAATCGGATTTCGGACTTTGACAAGCGACGCATCTCTCAACCAGAAAACCGATAAACAAACTAGCCATGAATAACAGAAGACTCTTGATAGCAGCTGTATTTCATTTTGTACATCCAGGGCAAAAAGACAGTTAAAAACATTAGCAGTTGACACAAAAGTCTGTCAGCTTCAGTGAACAGGCTGCATAAGTTTTCCTCATGAACTCACTTGTCACGTTTGACCTATCAGAGTATAAAAATTGGACGTAAAGCGTGACCAACGCGTGACCTTGGTAAGAAAAGGTCTTCCCCGCCTGTATTTCTAAATAACCGGCTCAATTTTCGCGTACGAGGTTAGATTGAAATCAAAATCTTAATAGTGCGGGGTCATAGTGACATAAACACAACATATTTCATATGAATTTTTTAAAAATATAAACTTGAGCCTGCGATCATTTGAAAACTAGTAACTTTTCAGCGGATAACTTCAAAAAGTACTCGACCTCAATGGGTCGACACCTGAGCCCGCGATACTGGTCAGCGGATACCTTGTTTCAACAGCTGTCAATAGATCACAACATTGGTGTTAAATCAGTTTTCTCTTGGGCTCCCAAAAGAAGTTAGAAAGTGTGAAAGTAAACATTGGTTTTCCTGTAGTGTAGACGGACGGTCTCTCGGGACTATGGGACTCCGGCCACACGCGCGCGAAGCGTGCGCGTGGAGCTCCGCTATCAATTTGACGAGCGATCTACAAATAGCACATTCCTTTATTGTAAGGAAAGACTTTTTCACACGCAGGGAGAGAATTGCGACAAGTTGAAGCTTTTTTCCGTGGGACCCTGGGAGAGAATTGTTTTTGCAGCTCCCTTGCAGGCTAACTACCTCATCGAATAATGTATTTAGATAAGGCATTCGGCGTAGATATATGTCCAACAACTCCACGTAATTATTTTGTGTTCGTTCCAAATAGACTTCTAAGTCTGTTCGCCAGACGACCTGAAATAACCCGTGGGAGTTCCGTCCGCTGTTTCTTTTTTTTTTTTTCGACATATATGGAAGGTACTTCTTGATTGGGCGTTGCCCTCACGGGCAGCCCAACAATTATTAACATGACTATGCCATAATTCAGCGAGAACCAAGGCTACCCTTGAATTTTAATTACTAATGATCAAATCAAAAAGAAAAATAAGTACCTTAATTAGTATTTAATTTCGTGGGTCTTTAGTTTTTCGCGATTTAAAAAATATCTCAAGATTTAAGATCATTTCTAGAAATACTGGCTGGTACTAATGGACCGCTCCTAATAACTGGAGATTTTAACTTCCACCTCGACGTCCCAACTGACCGTTTTGCTATTCGTTTTATGGGTTTAATTGAAGCTTTCAATCTCATACAACGCATTAGTGCTTCCACCCATAAAAATGGACATACCCATAGTGATCACCAAAGCCAATGCTAACTTTATAAAATACATCAAAGTGTCTGATCCAGTTATACACGACAATTCTGCGGTGCATTGTGGGTTGTTTATCAAGAAACCAGATTTTGAAAGGCTGGAAATAACATATAGGAAACTGCGGTCAAATGATAGAGAATGCTTTATCCAGGATATTCGAAAATCAGAATTAGCAAATTATAACAAGTTTGAGAATGTCTCTGCTCTCGTAGACTGCTATGACAGCACATTATCGAGGTTACTTGAGCAACACGCGCCTGCTAAGAAATGTGTTGTTACTATACGACCTGCTGCGCCGTGGTATAACGATCAGATCAGAGCGGGAAAAGTATAAAGAAGGAGACTGGAGAGGATATGGCGGAAAAACAAACTTACTATTAATAGGGAAGTGTTTGATAAGCCATGCACATGCGTTAACAGGCTAATTTCAGACTCAAGGATGAAGTTTTGTGCAGACACCATTAAAGACAATAGTTCTAATCCGCGGATATTGTTCTCAACGTTTGAAAAACTGTTGCATCTCAAGGCAGCACCAAAACTACCATCGCACGAAAACGACAACGATCTCGCGAACACCTTTGCTGAGTTTTCTGAGAATAAGATACAGTCTCTCAGGGACAACATGCTAAAAGTAATCTTACTGACTCACTTCAAGTTTCATAGTCTTGTGGAATTGCTTGAATTTTCTTATTTTTTACGAACTATGGCTGGGAAATCCTCTTGAGGGAGACGGCCATTTGCATTCTCGAACGATGGAAGAAAGGTATGAAAGAGCAATCACGTACGGGAGAATATTCAAACAGCTCAGCAACTATAAAATTGTATTGGTTCTTTCCCTGATTAATCGACTTCGGCTCATCAGAGAAGATTGATGCGTGCGCGTTGATTGACATGGCCGCCACATTTGCACGACCACGGTTTGTTAAGATTCAGAAATTTTGCTTCCATGCAATGTGACGTAGTGACTTCTCTCTATTCTTTACACAAAAAGAAGACTTGAGTAAGCATGTCGCTGCGCTTGACTTTAACACCTGGTGATGCCTGCAGTAAATAACTCGTACTTACATCTATTTCCGCTTCCTTTAGACCACAAATTTCCAGGAAACGAATCAAAAACCAGCGCTGATCGTAATTATCTGTCTTCACCAGACCTCCTCCGAAGTTAAAACAGCCCTTTTGAGCACCTTTCCATGTATTTTTTTTATTTTCTATGTAGCAAGATGACCCATTAGGATACCAACCGGTAGAGCAAGCCAGTGGACCTAGTTTAAAGAACAGTTAGTATTACATTAAACCAAGAAGGTTAATCTGATCATATTACGGTTGACAAATTACTCCTTAATTTTGGCGCGAAATTTCAGCAATTATATATAATTTCACATGTGAAATTACAAAATTGCCATGACAACCTTCCGTACGTCTCAACACCGAGATGGTGGCAAAGTTTTAAAAATGTTAGAAATGAAGATGTCAGGGCATTAAAAGACGCTTTAGAAAACCTGCACACACGAAAGAGCACATCAAGAGCGATTCTATCAGGAATGTTGTCGCAAAAGTCTGAAACTAATGAACTTAAGCAGATTTCTCGGTCGATGATTATTTGATAAACATGTCAAAAACCTACGATTGTGAGAATAATTCGTCACCCATGATATTAATATGTAATCAAATGGCATACTCGTGAAATTAGGGAGTAATTTCCCTTTCCTAAATTAGTACGATTTGGACAAAACACGCGTGAAATTATTCCCTAATTTCACTGGTCATCATTTGATTACACATACCAATCTAACAAGAGGAAAGACGTGAGCAGTGAACCAATTTAAACTCGAAGTAATTTTGGCGATAACTGTAGAAAAGACGAAAGCAAAACAATTCCTCGGGGAAGAAGTCACCTAAAAAAAATTGGGGGAGCTCGTCCTTCCTGTTGGTGGTTAAGATTTAATTTGTGGATTGATACCACTTGGTAGCCGGCTCTTATCTAAAATATGAACATATTAGATGTTGCCATAAGAGCTGTTTTGGTGCCTTTTAGAAGCCAGTCGAGATGTCTCGCCAAAAATTATAAGATGTATTTGTTACTCAACTGTTTTTTCCGTAGTTTTGCATTAAAAGTTTAATCTTTATTTGGCAAAACTGCTCAAAACGGCCGGGACCAATTATATTTAAAAGCTTTGACTTGTTCTTAGAGGGGGAGGTGCTTCTCTATAAAAGTGTGGAGGTGATAGTCGGAAATTTTTAAAATACATCCCTAAAAGACATCAGAATATGGCATCTGGGCGTGGCTCAAACTCAGCAGTTGAAAACTGATCCTTTCAGCTAGAAGACTGAGAGAATACGGAGATGAATTAAAAAGGAATAGCAAAATCTATTTGTATCCTAATATTTGTTTACAGAAGATCCGGTACTCGTCAGTGGTTTTTGCTGTAGCCTATGACGTTTTTATCTCAAAAACACAACGCTGCCTATCCTTTTTTTTTTCTTATCAAGTGCTCTCTTGGGAACAACTTACCTTTCGCCCTTTCACAGATGAAGTATTCGTTTTCCTTGCAACATTTGGTAAGGTTCCAACCATTTCTCAAGATTTCAACACATTTGTCTTCACATGCGGTACTCGATCTGTTACCGAGCCACTTGACAGGAAAAGACTCATTAAAAGATTCTCCATTGCTCCATAAATATTCACCTTTCTGAAACCGATAAACCAGCCCAATCCAGGCTGGATTGTCAATGATGTTGGAAGACAGGTTATAAACAAAATCCATTTCCCTTTTATTCGCTACACTTACAGGGTCTCCTCCAAACGAAAAACACACGCGTGAAGCTGTCGACCAACTGAATTGCCGCCTATAATTAATCTTGTCCATAACCTTGTAGCACGAGTTGTCAAATTCTTTCCAGTCTTGAGGACATGAGAGGTGTCGGTCTTATAAAAAGTCAAAGAAAATGACTTGAGAACGTAAGGGACTAACTCCAGGAAAATGTCCATTAATAATAATTATAATAATAATAATAATAATGATAATGTGGTTTTTCATGTTCAAATGCAGCTACTTTTTATGGAGCTAAAATTAGAAGGACAGGAACAGTAATAGCTGGTCTAAGCAATACAGTCGAACCTCCCGTAAGCGACTATCTAAAATGCAAAGACTTGGCAGTCGCTTACTGGAGGTGGTCGCTTACAAGAATCGAAACACAGGGGGGACATCTTCCGAGAAGAGGTCTGGGCACATCTACCTTATGGAAGACAACGTATTGCATTTAATTTCTAATTGACGCCATGTGTAGCTCCATCTTGTTACTTAAGTTTTGGCATTTTCTAAGTAGCATTGTGCACACAGCGAAAATAGAGAACAGAGATTGCGTCAAGTGGTCGCTTACAAGAGGTTAAAAACAATGGAAAATCATTCCATGTCGGCCCAAAAAGTGATGGCGGTCGTTTACAGGAGGTGGTCGTTTATTAGAGGTTCCAACTGTCAGGCTTTGACTGGGAAAATTGCGGTGTATTGGTTTGGCGGTCACTTACGGGAGGTGGTCTCTTACGAGAGGTGGTCGCACATGGAGGTTCAACTGTAAATAGAATAAAATTTCACGTAACCTTGCCCATAGCATGTTTTTAAGATCGCAAAAAAGAAAAAATACTTATACTAATCCTCTTGTTAAATAGTCTGCTACGCAGCCGTTTTTAGTGTCGTCACGCAACGCTCCTTCCCAGAAACGGCTGCTGAGAATCGAACCACTTTCCTTTCCAGCGGTTAGCCAATTATAATTCAGCTCCCATTTTCTGGAAGGGGTTCACGCCTCGTTTGCGGCACGCTCAGACTCCACCAATCACAACTTCGCTTTTATCAGTGCTCCATGTGTGAATGACAGCACAATCAAAATAATAGCGTGAAAACAAGCAATCAACGAGAGTAGTGTTGTCGTAGTTGATTCCTATTCAAAATTTATGAGATAAGGAGCAGCAGTAAGCAAGTCGGCTCATACTCGGTGTAAAAACCTGTGAAACTCACGAGTGACGTAAAACAATTAATACAAAGAAGCCACTGAGAAGTCAACACAATAGAGCCAAGAAAGTAATAGCTAGAAAACAAAGAAAAAGCTCACAGGTTTTTTCACCGAGGATGACCCACAAGTCGGGCAAATGCGACGCACGACATTGATGTGCTTATAAAGTTACCGGGTATAGTTTCGGGAAATCGCACATCGAAAATTATAAGATTGCTTTTTTTAAATCAGTATCCTTGGGAGTTTTGTCTTCAAATGTACACCGTGCAGCAATATAATGAACACATCCGGCACATGAAATTCAGCATACGTATATATCAGTACATGTGCACGTTAAATGAAGAACCAACCGATCCTGGTAAGAGTCTTGTAGGCCTATCAAACTCTTTTTTCCACTTGGAACTTTCTTAACCGCTTAAAACAAACTTTTCTGCAAATTAACCTTTTCTTTGATTGCGGACACAGAGCCCATCCAAATTAAGCGACGATTGATTGATTTGTCGAAATTAAGCGTGTCCGCTTGCTAGCGCCCTGCGGCTCACGTAATGGTCAAGTTTCTTATACATGATTGGTTTGTTCGTTAGACCACAAACACAAAGGGAAAGGAATGTAGCTCGGTTCTCAGCAGCCTTGGTTTAGCTTTTGACCATTTTTGGAGATCTACCAGGAGCGAATAGTAAAGCCGAGGAAACCTCTGGACAATAAGAGATAAAATTGATAACAAAAATTCCTAGAGAAGAAGAGGAGCCTGTTACTCACGCATTTTCATGGCGGACGAGAGGGCTGTCAAGTAGATTAAAAAGATATCTTATTTTCTATATGAACAGTAATTGCATTAGAAAAAAGTTTTACTTTACTGTTTATGGATTCTTCTAGAGATGAGTTCACACTTTCGTAAGAAACCTCAGCGGCAGATAATTTGGAGGGGTTCCGGCCCGCATGTTGGTGCCCATCCATATGGGCACCAACACTGTTGTACCAACCTGAATCTTGGTGAAGATCTTAGGGTAGCTATCTCATTTTGTTTCCCAGATTCTGGACTATATTTATTGTACGGTTTTGATTTCTCTTGGATTGCGTCACAGTGAAAACCAGCAATTTTTAAAAGTGGACAGCGCCTTAGAAGAAGAAAGTATACTTACCAGCCAGAGACATTGTTATCGATGAGAGAAGTAACAAAAGGAAGCCAATTTGGGTCATGATATATGCCAACAGTCCTAAAAAGATAGAGACAAAAAATGCTGATTCTGCAACTGCTCTCGCCACTGAACCGCGTGCAGGCAGTAAGGAATTTTATTATACGGCTGATTCCATGAGCGGACAAGATAAAGAGAATCCTGTGTTCTGATGGGCTACCCAAGCGAGCAAGATGGGCCGGAGATTTTCCGCGTTGGTACTGTATTCTAGCTTAAATGTTCCTATTTTAGCCATATAGTAAATCGGTTGTTGACCAAGCTTGTTCGGTCAAGATAGAGTGACATTCTCTGTAGAAAACACTCTCATACAGTTTGATTTCGACTTTTACTTCTCGATTCACTAGAACAATTATAGCAAAAAGGAAAATACAGAATTAATAAACGCGAACCGAAAACCTTCCAAAAACGATAACTTAAAGTACAACAACTGACTAAGAAAACGAGCAAAAAATACAGGAAAAACTATTAATACTTGCAAGATCTGTGCGGCACCTCCGGATACAACTAAGCGACCGATTTACATGGACCAAAAAATAAAACTTTATACTTAACTGGACTGAAACCAATAAACCTAACGAACTTACGAAAATTGACAATAACGATGACGTAACGCGACGCCGAGACTAGAATTACTGAAAGAATACGCATATGAAAAAAGGTTAAGCGCGGTAACAAAGGTACCACTTAAACTAACTTTACGCAACGCAAAACATGAGAAAATAAAGAACAGGAAAAAACTCGCAGTCTCTCGTGACTACATGCCTGCCCCAATGAACTTCCCATGTCTCTATACAGTTTATTAATAGAGTCACTACTTAAGCACGAGCGTAAGTCCTATATCCTTACATAGAGCTGTTAGTAGTGATGACATAAATTCCTTTCACAGCTTCTGGAGAAAAAAAAGGTTGTTTTTTTTAATTCAATGTACCGCTCTCTGTCCTTCAAGGAAGCATAATTTTGTTACTGGCCTTGAAAGAACCGTTAAACTCGTCTGAACCTTTGCTAATCTGACATGTCCGTCTTTTCCTCGAAAGACATCATCAACTTTGCCTAACGGCCATTTTCCGTGATGGACATTTTCATCTGCAATCAATACTAGATCTCCGATCTCCAAGCTACGACGAGGCTTCATCCACTTTGCTCTTTCTTGTAGGGCTGGCAAATACTCCTTTATCCAGCGCTTCCAGAATATCTCTGAGATGTACTGCACCTGTCGCCAACGGCGCTTGCTGCAATCATCTTCCTTGCCAAAGGACTCAACGGGCAGACTTGGATTCGATCTCAATGACAGCAAATGTTTCGGTGTGAGAGGTTCTAGGTCCTTAGGGTCGCTGCTTACTAGTGTCAAAGGTCGGCTGTTCAAAATACCTGCAACTTCGGCCCTGAGGGTGTGTAGCATTTTATCAGTGAAAAGTTGTTGTCCCAGCAAGGCTATTAGGATTTTGCGAATTGATTCTTTCCCACGCTTCACCGATAAGAGATGCTCCAGGGGTATTAAATTTCCAGATGATGTTTTTCTGACGAAGAAAGTCATGAATCGTTATTTGGCTCCATTCACTTAACGACTCACGGAGCTCTTTCTCCCCTGCACGAAAATTTGTACCATTGTCACTGAAGATAGTAGCCGGACATACTCTCAAACTCACAAATCTTTGCAAGGCGTTTATAAAGCCATCGGTGTCACCTGAAGGAAATGGACAACTTCGATTCGATATGGACTGCTCTGACAGCAAGGCAGGTGAAAAGGCAACCATAACGTTTTACGTTTGAACGACCCTGACGTACATAAAGAGAACCAAAATAATCCAGCCCCACATGAGTAAACGGCGGTTCTTCAGACATCAGTCTTTCCTTTAGACGATCACCCATCATCTGTTCCCCACGCACGGCACCAAGTTTCTTGCACAGAAAACAGCCACTGATCACACGACGCACAGCTGATCGTTCCTTGATTACCCAATACTGGTGACGCAGGCTAGACAAAACCTACTCTTGACCCAGATGACTGGTTTTCTGGTGATGCTGCGAGATGATTAAATCTTTCACGTGATCTCGGTAAGGCAGAATGATTGGATGCTTTGCATCCTAGTCGATTAGAGCGTTTTCCAGTCGACCCGCAACTCTTAGAATTCCCATCTTGTCCAACAGTGGATGAAGTTTGCGTGTATGGCCAATCATCTTCAGGTTCTTCAGCTCTGAAGTTGCCTGACGCGAGTGCTGTGATGAACCAATCCCTTGCAAGGCCTGGATGACTTCGAGAAATGAAATTCTCTGTGTGTGCTTGATGATCTCCCTTTCAGCTTCTTTCATTTCGTCCGCCGACAGGATTCTTCTATTTCCACTACTCTTAGCTTTGGAACTGATTGGACTTCGACGATATCGCTCAATGAACCACGTTCTAAATCTGTGTAACCAGGCCACTGCCCTCTTTAATCTTTCCCATGATGAATGGCGCTCCATCAAAGTTGAAAGAACATCTTCACTTTGATGGCGAGACGATGATTGGCTGTTAGACTGAGCACGTTTGATCTCTGGGTCGTCATCGGATAACTCAGTTTCATGAAGTGTAGGATCACGAGGCCAAAATTCATCTTTCTTGGCTACAAACTGAGGAACCCTTAGCCACTTGCTGTTTGCACACATCTCTTCTACTGTGAGACTTCTACTAACCTCATCAGCCGGGTTCAGCTCAGAACCTATGTGTCTCCACTGGTGGGGGGCTAAGTTTTCGTGAATAACTGAGAGTCTGTTTGCAACAAACGTGTGAAATCTCTTCGACTGATTTCTGATGTACTGCAACAAGCAGGTGGAGTCTGACCAATATGTTGATTGTGTAATCGGAACGTCCAATTCCTCTCGAACAGACTTGTCCAAATGAACAGCTCAGACTGCCGCAGAAAGTTCCAATCTCGGTACATTCATAGGTTTCAGGTGTGCTAGGCAAGATTTCCCAATGACAAATGTACAATGGATTCTATCTTCAACATCCACCATTCTGAGATACGAGACAGCTCCCTATGCTATCTGCGACGCGTCTGCGAAGTAGCGCAACTCGGCAAATTTCAAGTCTCCAAAGTACAACGGCTTAATGCATCTTCCAAGCGAGATCCGAGAGAGACGGGGTAATTGACCCTTCCACTTCTCCCATCTCTCACCATCTTCATCACTGACTGGGTCGTCCCATCGCATGTTCTTTATACAAAGATCTTGCAACAACTTCTTTGCCGTTAGAACAACTGGCGCGACCAACCCAAGTGGATCCTAAACGGAACTCGTCATGCTGAGTATTCCCCGACTGGTATTTGGTCTGTCTCTTCGGGTATATAACCTTGAAAGTAAACTCGTCTTTCTCTAAATCCCACTCGAGCCCTAACGTACGTTGAATCGGTGAGTTTACTTTGTCCAGGTCAAAGTAAAGTACTGACGGGGCTCTCTCAACTCGCGGAATACAGTCCAAGACCTCTGAACTGTTACTTCACCATTTAGTTAATCAAAATCCTCCTTTGGACAGAATGCTTCTTAGCTGATGCATAAATCCCTCAGCGTTTTTTGCAGCTTTAACCGACTTGAGGCAGTCATCGACGTAAAAGTTCCTTTTGACTGCCCTGACCACTTCTTCCAGGAATTCGCCTTTGTTGTCTTCTGCTGTCCTTTTCAACGCGAAGTTGCAACAACTCGGTGACGAAGTTGCGCCAAAGAAATGAACTTCCATACGATTATCGACTGGTTGCTGGTTCAAGTCACCATCCAGCCACCAGAGAAATCTGAACGTGACTTGGTAGTCTGGTGGTACTCTAACTTGATATAACATGCACTCGATGCCAGCTAATAACGCGACTCGTTTTTCAGGGAATCTCATCAACACGCCAACTATAGAATTGGTCAAGTCCGGTCCAGTAAGAAGCTGAGCGTTAAGAGATGTTCCTCCGTACCTGGCTGCACAGTCGAAGACTACTCTCGTCTTGCCAGGCTTGTTTAGCACAGGGTGGTGAGGTAAATACCACAGCGGCCGCTTGTCGTCTACATGAACTCGTTAAACTGTACCTCTCTTGCGTGTTCCTTACCAATGTACTCTTCCAGGTGGTCCTAACATTCAAAGAGTTTTTCATCTTGCAGAAACCTTCTCTTCCGTACTTGAAGCCTTCGTTCTGCCATGGCCGATTATAAGGCAAGAAAGGTTGGTACTGTCTCCAGGAAAGCGCCACCTGACAATCACCATGATCAAGTTTCACAGATCGTTCCATGATTGCAAGGGCTTTATTGTCTTCCACTGACATGCACATGTTAGAGTCACCGGCCAAGCCGTAATTCTCTATGGCCCAGAACCTTTCGACTTACTGCATGATACAATCTTCATCTTTCCTCGCGGACTACACTAAGCGAACAAAGTTAACATTCAGATAGCGTTCTCGACAATCGATGCCTCCCACTGGGCCCATGAGTGTCCAACCGAGAGGTGTTCGTATGGCATATGGCTCTCCTCTGTTACCACGCCTTTCTTCTAATACCCAGAAGGCCTCTGGCGCGTTGGTGCCTACGATTAATCGGACTTCTTTCTCGCTAATACTTGGTAACTTTGTCTTCAAGGTGAGGCCACTGTCTTGTATCTTGCTCTGAAGGGATACTTCGGCGTGAGGCGTTCTGTCTATCAACAGTCCGTAGTCTTTTAATTTCAACCTTGTCAGTACCATCAAGTGGGTCTACGGTTAGGCTGATCTCATGACCAACTCTTGGGCTGTGTTCTCTTTCTTGAGTTGTCGCTAGAGTCTTGTCGCATAAGGAGATTTCTGAACGGCTGTCTAGAAGTGCGTACGTTTCCACTGCCTTGTTTACATCGCTACTTCGGACTTTCACAGGGACCACCCGGAGGCAAACCTTTCCCCCTCCTGCTGAGGTACTGTTAGTCTGTCCACTTGGTAACGGCGTGCTACTGCTTACTTGGGTTCCTTGTTCTACTGCTCTGGTTCTGATTTCAACTGATTGCTGTGAGGGCGGAAGGTGAAGTAAAGTATGGTGTCTTCTCTTACAACCTTGGACTTCACACGTACTCCTTGCTAAGAATCCCACTGCAATGTGGCCGTCCTTGAAGCAATTATGGCATAACTCGGCTTTCCTCGTCACTTGTAGACGTTCGTCGAAATTCTTCTCTATGAAAATCTTGCATTTCGCTAAAGGATGAGCTGTATTGCATACCGGGCAGACTGCATATCTCATAGTTGGGGCTTCTTTGCGACCAGGTGAACTCTGTCCTTCTCTGGAATCGATGTACTGAATGCGTTACCGCGCTCATCGGATAATGTAGCTCTTTTAGGTTTAGCCTTACGTCTCTGACTATCCGATCTGTCTCGTGCGACGTCTATCACGCAACCAAACAAAGGGTTATTTGCAGCTCTCGCCTTGATCTTGACAAATTCTGCAATGTGACTAATGTTCGTTCTTTGACCTGCTTCCTGGATGTGATCTGCTACTTCAGCAAATTTAGTCCTGAGATGAAACAGTAGCCTCTGAACAATTTTTTTTAGGTTGTCAGCGCTATTGATTTCATCCAGGTAGCTAAAAGATTCAAGTGTATTTTCGCAATCCTTTAACTGGTCAGCAAATGCTAATAATCCTGTACGATCTGAAGGGTTCAGAAGAGGACCTTCTGTTAGCTTAGTCACGTGCTGCAAGGCAATTCTGAAGGAATGTCCGAACCGTTCTTCAAGTAGCCTTCTTGCAGTTTGATATCCTAAGGAAGTACCCTTGTACAAACAACATTTGATCGTGTCCTTTGCTACACCCGATGTGTACTGAAGAAGGTACATAAGCTTCTCGCTTTCGCTAGCTGCATTTGTAGAGACGATGCTTGTTTTAAACAATTTAATAAAATTCCAGTATTCGAGGGGATCACCATCGAAGATTGCCAACTCCTTCTTCGGCAACGCAAACTCCTGCTTTATTGTTAACGCCATCTTGTCTATAAATTCTTCAGGCAAAATATATTCGTTTTCTGAATGGGAGGAGGCTGTGCTGGATCTGGCTGGTAGACCTTTGAATTCTAGAGCATTAAGATTCAACTGTGACTGTGAACCTTTGGATTCAATTGATTTCTGTCTGCCTCTGGGCTCAGGGTCTTCCTGGTTATAGCCGCTTGTGGTTCGTCCTTCAACTCCTTTATCAAACGGATCCAGCTCTTTAAACACCTCCGGAAAGTTAGGGTAATCGATATCTTCATCTTGCAACAACTTACCTTGCAGGTCTGTTTTTAGGACTTCATACTGTGCTTCCAAAACTTCTAACTTTAATTTAGTCTCTTCCTCCCGGCGTAATAATTCTTGCTTTTGCGTTAACTGTTTCAGCTTTAAATGAGCCAACACTTGCTTGGCCTTCAGCTGTCTAATAGATAAATGCGCGGTGCTGAAGACGTCTTCAGGCGGTGTCTCTATATCTTCGTGAGTTACAAGTGGCACCTTTACGCTATGAATCCATTGTTCAATTCTTGATTCAAAATTCATTTTTCGGTGGCGATGTTCTTTAAAATAACGTGCTTCGCTTCCCCATTCTTCTAAGTTTCCAGATAAAGTGACAATGTAATCGTAATGCGCCTTCTCGAAGCGAGCAAAGGCTTCCTCAATGTCCAATAATTTCTCCGAAACTTCATTGACATTCTTTGCGTCATTTGAGAGTTCTTCAGTTTCTCGGTACAACTTGGTTATTCTCGATACGTACCCAGCTCTTGAATTTTTCAGTCGCAGACTGCCTAAGGCATCTTCAGAATGAAAACGGCGTCTTCTTTGCCACTCTCGATCAACTTCGGAAGACATGACATCCACTATCAGTTCTTTGAATACATGTAGAAAACACTCTCGTACAGTTTGAACTCGACCTTCATTTCTCGATTCACTAGAACAATTACAGCAAAAAGGAAAATACAGAATTAATAAACGCGAACCGAAAACCTTCCAAAACGATAACTTAAAGTACAACAAATGACTAAGAAAACGAGCAAAAAATACAGGAAAAACTATACTTACAAGATCTGTACGGCACCTCCGGATACAACTAAGCGACTGATTTACATGGACCAAGAAATAAGACTTTACACTAAACTGGACTAAAAACAACAAACCTAATGAACTTTCGAAAATTGACAATAACGATTACGTAACGCGACGCTGAGACTAGAATTACTGAAAGAATACGCATATGAAGAAAGGCTAAGCGCGATAACAAAGGTACTAATTAACCTAACTTTACGCAATGCAAAACATGACAAAATAAAGAACAGGAAAAAACTCACAATCTCTCGTGGCTACATTCTCGTTATTTTTTGTGTCTATCGACCTCAACTTCGTCTCGGTCATAAAAAGTGCAAAAAAACCCCGAAAAATTACTTGAATTCGCTTTCCTTGGCCGTTATTAAAACTGATAGGAACGATAAAAAGTTGGCAGAAAGGGAGGCTTGCGTAATAAATATTGCAGCTGCTGCTCATTACAGCATTAAACAAGCTACTAGGGCTTATCAACAGTTATAGTAGAATGTCAGGCAAATTTTGTCTACATCCCGGGGGGGTACTCCTGGGAATTCTTGGTGGGGGTGTGCCGCACGGTTCTCCAAATCCTAGCCCTATTTCAGACCAAAAAATGTCATTTCCCACCCCCCGTTTTCAGATCAGACCTCTAAAATCCATATCCGTTTTCAAACCTGGCCTTTAGGGAGAAATTATGTCATCAATACTTGGATTAGAGCGCAAACAAAAACATTATTCAAATGCATTTCGAACTGGTATATTTCTATTTCGTTTTTATTCATTTGCAATTGAAACGATAAATACGTTCATACACTCCCGTAGTTCCCTCAAAAACCATACCCGATTCCGGACCAAACAAGACGCTACGGAGCGTACACTTCGGCGTCGTGATTGTGAAACTGATTAATTGTAAACGCGGAGGAAAAGTAAGAAATGAAATACGGTAATAGTAAGGTGCTAATTTGTGGAATAATGGGATTTGTCAGGATATTCTGAAAAGAGCAACATCCAAGAGGCCTACTTGCCAAAAACTAACATTTCGGGGCAATTTATCTCTGCGATATTAGCCCAGTTATGCTCTGATGACTCTATAAAAAATCCTTCTAAATTTGACTTGGTTCTAAACGTTTAGACGTGAGTCAAATATGAGGTTACGGTGAATAACAAGTCTAACAAAACAAACAGTGAACAAAGAATTCTCTATTTTTTTTAAATCAGGCTTCAAAAACAGCATAGCATTCTCATGTACTGATTAAAGATATGTAAGGCATGGGTAAGGAGTCAATTACGTTGAGCATGGAATTGGCTAAAACTCACTGTTACGAGTTCGAATGTTTTGAGGATAATTATTCACTGACTATCAGCACGCAGGGATGTTGGATTAACACAAGGAAGTTTAAAGGAACACAGTCTTTACAGGGCTTTAAAACACAGCAACCGCCAACACAAACTTGACTTGAACTTAAGTGAAACTAAACAGCCTCTGCCAATAATAACAAACTCTCACTTGAACTTCAGATATCTTACGGCTTCCACCAACTTGTAAACACAGAACTTGAAATTCGACCTTCGTCACACTTGACTAAACACAGCACTCCAGCTCGTGAGAGAAAACTTAGGCCCCGGTTCAGACGCCGACCTTTCCATGAGCCGAACCTAATTCGAATAAAGGCCGACCCAAATTATTTAGATCGGCTGAACTGATTGCAGCTGAATTAAGTTTAAAAGGCGAAAAATTCTTATTTCGGTTAAACTGCTCACAAAGTAAGTTATAATAATTTATGCATTGGGTTCGGTACATGAAAAGTTCGGCGTCTGAAGGCGTCTGAAGGCGAAATTCTCGGCCAGGCTAGGCGAAAAGAACAGCTGAGCCGTTCCAAATTGAAACAGGCGTTCCTAATTGATTCAGACGCCGAACTTTTCATGTACTTAATTCAATGTATTAGGTTCGGCTTATGAAAAGTTCGGCGTCCGAACCGGGCCTTAGTTCGTCAAAAGAAGTCACTTGGACTTGAATACCGTTTGACATAAAGTTCTAGAAAATACTAAACAGGCGAATAGTAGTAGCTTTTGGACATATTTTGTGATTTCAGTAACTGATGCAAATCTGCTCACTCATGCTGAAATGTAAACATGCCCTAATTAATTATTCATTAATAATCCAAAAACGTAGAGAAAGTTCGAGAAAGTCACGCAACGCATGAAAACAATTTTACTACGTAACACTCAACAAAGACAAAACGTCTTTGTGGAGCATTTTGTAACTTGAAATTCGTCACAAAACAGTTCGAAAGGAGTGCTCGCTCGTGAAATGTTTTTCAACACTCGAAGAGAATTTAGTGTCTCTGCGCGAACATGTAATAGCCTCTATTTATTCCTCGAGTAAATTAAAGACTAAACTCGAAGTGATCTCAAGACATCATGCACGAAGTAGTCCGGTCTCATTTCGTGAAATAGCCGAAACAAGCCGAAAAGTCACGAAATCTTGTCCCAAAACTAGTGCATAATTTCATAGCTATTTTTCATATCCCGAACTACCTTGGGTCACAATAGCGCAATCGGCTAATCCTTCAACTTAGAGTCTCCTCTGATGTGACGGGTCACACAGGTGAGTCGGTTCAAACCCCGGGAAAGCCAAAATAATTATTCTTTCTTCCTCGAATAACTTAAAGAATAAATCATAGAGATCGAAGTGATCTCGAGATATCTCGAACAAATTCGGGTCGCACTTCGTCAAATAGCCGAATAAAACAGAAAACCTACACACTTTGTGTGCCCAATCTTGTCCCAAAAATGTCAACTTTGATACATTCCTGAGGGTCGCGAATCCTTTACTTCGCGCTGCGCCGAAGTAAATAGGCAAAGTGTAAACTCGTTTTCAGACCAAAAAAGCCCCAAAACCCAAATTTCAAATTTCTTCCATCCCGCAAGAGAATTACCATAAATTTATTCAATACCAGACTAACCAGATTAAAAATTTCCCCTTACCTTGGGAAACGCCGTTCTTACTTCCCAATTTAACAACAAAACTCGAATGAAACAATTGTCACAGTCCTTTCATTCAGAAAGTATTCGATGGAGAGTACGATCCTGCGGAGTTCTTTCTCCTGTTATTAGCCTTTTAGACTTTTTTGTGATAGATAACGTATAATTTTCTTTTATAAAAGGAAGTTAAAACTATGACAGGTGCTGCTTATTATACTGCTTCCAACTGTGTCCATATGCGTTGTTGAGGATATAGTTTAAGCCATAAAATTTTTAATTTTATGTATTACTAAATTACAATATCGTTCTCTTTAAATATTCAAGCTCATGGTGCCCTACCTTACAGCTCACACCACTTTGGATACCTTTTATTTAATTGCTTTAAATGCACTTTGTATTAAATATGTATAAACCACATAACTCAAAAATTTCCTCGACTTGTGCACAGCCATGAGATCCTTCTTTAACCCTTTTAGGTCATTTTGCAGACCGAAATGGCAGATTTCCTACGCTGAGTACCAGAGGTCTATTTTCGAGCGCGGCTGATGCTTCGATGTCGGCTGGAGAAAAAAAAATCCTCGTACGGAGCCGCATGCCATTTACCTTTCCCGTTGAACTTTGAGCTTTTCTATTGGATTACATTTGAACCAATCAGATCAAACGTCTCCTACTGTGATCATACGGAGTGACACGTGAAGTTTCCAATTACAAACAAACGATACCGTAATATTTTTGACAAATTTCCTTGTGGAATATAATTTGCAGCTTTGTAAGCTTACATTACTAGCACAAATTACAAAGTCTTCGGCGTACCATTTCAGAATAAGGGCATTAACCGAATAAACAATAAACATTGTAGTCCTTTTGGGGTATTCGCTGATCCCACTTGACTAAATTACAATCTACCAATTATCATTAAAGCTTTAACTAGCCCGATATACCATTCCCAGTTTACAAGACCACCAAAACATCCTAGCTTGTGACCACAAAATTAAACCTGTCAGTTGTTTGCCTTCCGATCACTACTCTTCTCCGTCACCAATTTCTGTTGCTAGTACTTTCCGTCACTTCTGTTCCAAAACTTTCAGCTTGGCAAGAACAGACTACTATTCTTGTCAACCAATTGTAGCCTTCTGTTAGATTTAAAGTCCCTTGGCGTTAGGACCCTATCAGCCTTTGTGTCCAAAATCTGAACCAAACCGTTTTAATCGTTCTTGCGATTTGCTCGGCGCTGTGAAAGTAAGAGCGCTCTGGTCCAGAACCTTTTTTTTCGCGCGGGTCACTATAAAAACTATAGCGCAAACGGAAACCGCGCATTAAAAGTCTCCGGCATGCAGAGTACAGATTTCCCTACCCTTTAATATAATTCAACTAGTGAACCTATTTTTCTTTTCATCTAGATCAATACCCGTGGAAGGCAAGCTTCGATTAAGTAACTTACAGCTGCCTAACCTCTTTTACAGCATCAAAACTCCTACACTTGCGACAACAGGGACAGGTCTTGAATAACACCAAACCAGGGATTCTCTTGTTCGTCTTGCAAGAAAGGAACATCTGTTTCTGCTAGGTCTTAGTGCATCTTTATATGACAGCAATTTCCGCCCACTCTCGGCAACTTTTAAGAACTAAACCCTTTGTCAACACAAATTAGCATCTATTGTCTAATGACAAATCAAACGCATGCGTTGCTGGTACAACGCGCTCCGTGAACGCGTGCTGAAATGATGTCTCGCTTCCCGTGGTTAGCGACACGGTTAAGCAACATGTAGGAGGTTACTTTAATGAGGATTTTCTCTAATTCGAAGAAACATTTATTTATATTTGCCGACAATTTAGTCCATAAAACCCTTCTCTGTTTTCCCGTATTTATAAAAATTAAAACAGTTAAGAAAATAGAGGGTAGTTTTCACAGAATTGGAAAATAATTTTTGAAACAAATTAGCTCAACATTGACATAATAATTTAATTATCAGCACTTGTTTACCCATAGATAAGAGTTTATGAACAGCAGCTGCGAGAGCCTTAATCTCCGCTTCGTGAACAAATTCACTTTTTTTGTCCAAATTCAATACCCAAAGGGACAAAACATACTCAGGATCACAACTCGGAAAGGAATCTTTCAAGTATGTTGTAAAATTAACTAAGGTTTTAATTGTATTATTGTTTTGAAACATTTGAAGAAAAAGAAACATCACCCTGGTAAAGGGTGCGCTTAGAATCGCATCTCTTCAGACAGTTAAATTTAAGAAAATACTACAGCTACAGATGAAACTGCATAGTATAACAATGTATTTATGTAGGGAAGATTTAAACTTAACAGTGCCTAAGTATTTTAAGCCAGTTATTCTTTTCAAAGACTCGAGATGTTGCAAATAAAGCACTCTCATAAGTCAGGAAATTACAACAATTTAAGCGACAGTCTGTCGAGCAAAATGTTTGTTTTCTTTAAGAACATATTTGATGTAAATCGAAAAAAAGCCAGAAATAGAAGGAGAAAAAGCATAATCGTGATCATAAAAAGGGCTGAACAAAACAGTTTTGGCTAGGCGGTATATGCACTTATGCTTTACGTTTCCTCGAAAATTAATGTGTGTCATTCGTTGTTTGATGCGCTGTGCGGCTGTAGATATGTACTTCCGTGTGCAGGACCTATGTAAAATTATATTCTTTATATGTACAACAATAATTGAACAGGCGCACCCAACGACTTTTCTCTGTAAAGTAACTGCTCGAAGGTTCAAAATATTTGGCTAGAAATTTCTAAAGCTCCACTGAAGGCTAATAACCGTTTCTTTCGTCTAACATATTCGGGATTTTTCAACCAACTTCTATACCTAAGACTTTTGGAAGTCGTATTTTTCCCATTCTATTACCAAAATATTGCAGTTAGTGTTCAAGCAGGTCACCTGAAAATTCCAGTGTGAAGAAAAAGCCTTCTCTAAAATCTTCTAATGAAGAACAGGCTACTCCATATCCTTGAACTTTTAATCGGACTCATGGGTAGCTCATAAACAGTACCTCGGATGAAACGATAAAGGCATCTAAAACTCTCCAGACGATCAAAGTTCCCCTAAGACAGCCGAACAGACAAACAGTTTTTAGGGAAGCTCCAAATTAAACAAAGAGGGTTTTCAAGCATAGAAAAAACCATTTGAGACACTTCTAACCTACTTAAAGCCATAATCGGTGGTGGCTTCCCTTGATTGCATTCACTAAATGAAGAAATAACATCCGTGTCGACTTTAATTAAGACTATGGTTGCTAATTCAGAAATGTAAAATTTGCAACCACTGCAACCGTTGGCCATAACCATAATTTGCTAAGGTCACAGAACAAAAGAAACTTTATTCCGTCGCAATTTGTCCACAGCGTATAGAGTCGTCTGCAATCCCAGGCTAGAAAACCACACAAAACAGAAACAAATATTCCAGGTCTTTAAAACAGTTAATTTTCGGAGTGATTGGTTCCAGCGGTTTAACGGCGCAACATGTTAAAGGTACAGCCGAACCTGACCGCTTACGGACAACTCTCTATGAAGGAAATTTTTGTTTGTCCCAACTACAGAACGTCTCAGTCTGTCCCGTGGTAAAAAGGTTTGAATCAATCACTTTTATTTGGGTTTAAACATGTCGCTCCTTCTTTGTAAGAAGGCATTCAGTAAAGAGGAAAAGGAAACACTGAAATACTGAAATCTTCTAGCTGGTTGTATCCCCTTTAAGAAGTATAAAAGTGGAACAGGATAGCACCAGATGGAGCCATCATGGAATCTTCAAAAGCCGTAAAACTTGATTGTCGATGAAGGGAAAAACGAGAACAGTATACAACCTACCGCTCCCCCTTTACCTTTATCCATGTTTTTCATTTTCATTTCTGTTATCAAGACCGATGATCGAGGTGTCGCTGGTAACTGGATATTTTTTCAGAAACCTAAGTAAATTGATTACGAGTTAGCAATAGCCCGAAGGCCTGAACAAATTCACCCTTCAACCATAAAATTATCGATGGATAAAAAACTGTATTTAAAAATTTGTCTTACCTTAAGTCATTCAGAGGAAGACGAACACAGGGAAAATAGAGGTCAGAACCGTCTGGAAATTCTGTGAAAATACTTCAAGCCCTGCGAGTTGTGTACGAATAATACTTTTAATATGTATTCGTTTGTGCATACAAGGATCAAATTAAGCTGCAAGCAGACGGTTTCCCTCTTGCAAGGCTTTTAACGTTTACGAAGTTGTTCGCATGTCTTGTCTGTTCATGCAAACGGACTACCCGACTGACAAGCCACATGAGGATTTGCAAAGCGGCCAAGTTGACAAAAGCAACCTGGACTAACAAGAAAGTCATTTTTGGTCATCACTTTAAGCGTACATCTAAAGAGAAGTCGCCATGAATTAAGTGAATGAAGAACTAAGAAAATGGGAGGTATACAGACCTAAGAAATTAACAAGTTTTAGCGAAAAAGAGCCTACAAGACGCCATCGTTGTAAAAATGAGACAAAGGAACCAGACACCTGAGATGTAGAGCAGCCTTGGAAGACATTATGTAGCAGAAAAATTCTTTAACTTTCTCTAAAATCTGAAGCCGCATGCAACGTCTTGAGGCTGTTAACTTGGCTTTTTATCGTCCATTTGCTAAATCCAAAGAAACCAAAAACTCAAAGCACAATTTTTAAGAATTTTAAAGCATCAAGTTCATATTAGAGCATTGGAAGCTATTGGAGGGTGGAAACCTTCCCATTAAAAGGCCGAAAAACAAAACTAATTAAAACAAGTTTCCCAGTATTTAGAATCTCCTCAGGAGGAATTCACAACACCTTTGCCTCAAGATGCACTCATTACGTTGCATGTGGCTTTTGCCTAGTATCGAAAGGCAGATAGATAGATAGTTTATTACAACGATTTTCGTATGACCTTGAAAAATGGTTTCAGTAAGTGTTCGTTATTTGTTTTATGAGCCAATGGATGAAAAGATCAAAACATGGACTCTTCGTTTTCCCGCCATAGAAAACCCTAATTTGGAGAAGGCATTGTTCGATTGACCAATCGTGTTGCAGTATGACGTCAAAGGGAAGTATCGATTGATTTCTAGGAAGTTTTCGGGCATGAAGTTATTTCACCTGAGCGTTCGCTTAACCTACCAAAAGCCACGCGCGTTTGTGTCCGTTCGATAAACCAATCAAATCGCTTTTATTTCCGTTCGTTTGTTGTTTCCATTTTGCTCGCGCGTTTTCATTTCAAGGTCATACCAACATCGCTCTAATCAACAGCATTGCAGAAAATTGAGAATGCCTAAACTGCAAGAAACCTCAATCGTGTGTCATCGCTACAAGAGACTCGCTGTTTTGCAAAATGTTTATGCCATTATTCTTCTTTGAGCAAGGGAAGACGTTGAAAACCTTTTCGAAGAAACTGTTTACAAGTAAGATAAAGAAAAACAAGAAGAAGCAGAGACGAGAAGTACCGTCTTGAACTTAAATAATGCCTAAATTAGCAAAAATCCTCGAAAAGTCAAGTGTTTTTACGGTTAGAAATACAATAAAAGCTGGACAATCTTGATGTTCGGCCGTTATCTGTAGAAATCGAAGCGATTTTGAAATGCAATTTCGCCTCATAGTAGTTTCGACCTTTTTAAAAACGTGCGTGAAAGATCGTGGATTAAGATTACTGATATCTTGTAAGGCAGTAAAACGAGGGCAACAATTCGCTATGTTTTGTCGTAAATTTCGTGTTAACTAATGGGACAGTCTCTTATTATTCAAGGTATTGTCTCCAAGTTATTATTGTACTCATCCACGTCTACAACTGGGAGATCCGGCACCAATCACCGGTTTTTCGCTGTGGACTTGCTGATATATATATATATATATATATATTTTTTTTTTATTATTATTATTTTTTTTTTTTTTACTGAATTTATGCGTTTATCGCGAAATAGTTATCCGCGGGGAGTCCAGAACAGAATATCTCAGGAAGCGGCCATGCTAGAACTGATTCTATTCATGTAAAAAATCAGAAGCAGGCTCTATAAACACCGATTTGGAAATATTACTCAAAATTGTTGGCTCCTCATACTCGCGTTCACTACCAGAACGCTCTCTTCATTTCCACTCTCTTCATCAACCAATTCTAGTTTTCTTTTCATCTAGAACAATACCCGTGGAAGGCAAGCTTCGATTAAGTAACTTACAGCTGCCTAACTTCTTTTATAGCATCAAAAATCCTACACTTGTGACGACAGGGACAGGTCTTGAATAAGACCACCGCCCTCTTAACCAGGGATCCCTTCTTTGTGTTGCAAGAAAGGAACATCTGTTTCTGCTAGGTCTTAGTGCATCTTTATGTGACAGCAATTTCCGCCCATTCTCGGCAACTTTTAAGAACTAAACCCTTTGTCAACGCAAATTAGCATCTATTGTCTAATGACCAACCAAACGCATGCGTTGCTCAACGCGCCTCGTGAACGCGTGCTGAAATGATGTCTCGCTTCCCGTGGTTAGCGACACGGTTAAGCAACATGCAGGAGGCTACTTTAATAAGGACTTTCTCTTATTCCAAAAAACATTTATTTATATTTGCCGACAATTTAGTCCATAAAACCTTTCTGTGTTTTCCCGTATTTATGAAAATTAAAACAGTTAAGAAAATAGAGGGTAGTTTTCATAGAATTGGAAAATAATTTTTGAAACAAATTAGCTCAACATTGACATAATAATTTAATTATCAGCACTTGTTTACCCATAGATAAGAGTTTATGAACAGCAGCTGCGAGAGCCTTAATCTCCGCTTCGTGAACAAATTCACTTTTTTTGTCCAAATTCAATACCCAAAGGGACAAAACATACTCAGGATCACAACTCGGAAAGGAATCTTTCAAGTATGTTGTAAAATTAACTAAGGTTTTAATTGTATTATTGTTTTGAAACATTTGAAGAAAAAGAAACATCACCCTGGTAAAGGGTGCGCTTAGAATCGCATCTCGGTTAAATTTAAGAAAATACTCCAACTACAGATGAAACTGCATAGTATAACAATGTATTTATGTAGGGAAGATTTCAACTTAACAGTACCTAAGTATTTTAAGCCAGTTATTCTTTTCAAAGACTCGAGATGTTGCCAATAAAGCTCTCTCATAAGTCGGGAAATTACAACAATTTAAGCGAGAGTCTGTCGAGCAAAACGTTTGTTTTCTTTAAGAACATATTTGATGGAAATCGAAAAAAAGGCCAGAAATAGAAGGAGAAAATGCATAATCGTGATCATAAAAAGGACTGAACAAAACAGTTTTGGCTAGGCGGTTAAGTTCAGTTAAGTTTCTTGATATCTGTCTATTTGATCTTTGCGATCAAGTTGCCATGAATTATGCAGACCAAAGAAATTAATAAGTTTTAGAGAGATAACCTACAAGACGCCATCGTTGTAAAAACGAGACGGAGAAACCAGACACCTGAGATGTAGATCAGCCTTGGAAAACATTATGTAGCAGAAAAATTCTTTAACTTTCTCTAAAATCTGAGGCCGCATGCAACGTCTTGAGGCTTTTAACTTGGCTTTTTATCGTCCATTTGCTAAATCTAAAGAAACCAAAAACTCAAAGCACAATTTTTAAGGATTTCAAATCATCAAGTTCATATTAGAGCATTGGAAGCTATTAGAGGGTGGAAACCTTCCCAAAGGCCGAAAGAAAAAACTTCCCAGTATTTAGAATCTCCTCAGGAGGAATTCTCAACACCTTTGCCTGAAGATGCACTCATTTCGCATGTGGCTTTAGCCTAGTATCGAGACTCAGATAGATAAGTAGTTTATTACAGCGATTTTCGTATGACCTTGAAAAATGGTTTCGGTAAGTGTTCGTTATTTGTTTCATTGGCCAATGGATGAAAAGATCAAAACATGGACTCTTCGTTTTCCCGCCAAAGAAAACCCTAATATGGAGAAGGCATTGTTCGATTGGCCAATCGTGTTGCAGTATGACGTCAAAGCGAAGTATGGTTGATTTCTAGGAACTTTTCGAGCATGAAGTTTTTTCACCCGAGCGTTCGCTTAACCAACCAAAAGTCACGCGCGTTTGTGTCCGTTCGATAAACCAATCAAATCGCTCTATTTCCGTTCGTTTGTTGTTTCCGTTTTGCTCGCGCGTTTTCATTTCAAGGTCATACCAAAATCGCTCTAATCAACATAACATAACATAACATAATTTATATAGCGCTAACTTCACTAATTGACCAATTAATCAACAGCATTGCAGTAAATTGAGAATGCAAGAAAACTTCAATCGTGTGTCATCGCTACAAGAGACTAACTGTTTTTGTAAAATGTTTACGCCATCATTCTTCTTTGGACAAGGGAAGACGTTGAAAAACTTTTCGAAGAATCTGTTTACAAGTAAAATAAAGAAAAAAGGAACAAGGGGAGACGAAAAGTAGCGTTTTGAACTTAAATAATGCCTAAACTAGCAAAAATTCTCGAAAAGTCAAGTGTTACGAGGGATGTAGTGAATCGGTCTCTTTTTTCTTTTCAGTCATTGTATAAAACAAGCATTCACCACATTGCATTTGTATAATAAAAAAATAGAATCCATGTTTGTCTTGCGTCGGTTCGGCATTGTACAATCGTAATGTGAATGCTACACACTGTGATCGGTCGTTGCCAAAGAAAGAAAGAAGAGGCAGAGACGAAAAGTAGCCTTTGATGGCATTGAAACATTTTTTTGGAGAAACTGTACTCAAGTAAGGTAAAGAAGAAAAGAGGAAGCAGTGGCGAAAAGTAGCGTTTGGGACTTACGTTGGCTCGAAAGGGCTTTTCAGGGTCAGTACCTCCCACAACATGGCACCACAGCTGTATTAGGTAAAGTCGAAAATTTGTTAATTATGATCAGGGTTACAATGACCTTGGAGTTGTCATAGCAACAAATTGACGCCATTACCTATTTTACTGGTACTTGCAGTAGTATTTCTCGGCACTAAGAACTCTTCTTCCAATCGTTCACGAAGTTTTTTCCTCCCCGATAACCGTCCCGATGTTAGTGAAGTTTAAGCGGAATCTTTAAGAGTATTATCGAGATATTTTGGGATGAAGTTTTTACGGTTAGAAATACAATAAAAGCTGGACAATCTTGATGTTCGGCCGTTATCTGTAGAAATCGAAGCGATTTTGAAATGCAATTTCGCCTCATAGTAGTTTCGATCTGTTTCAAAACGTGCGTGAAAGATCGTGGATCCAGATTATTGATATCTTGGAAGGCAGTAAAACGAGGGCTACAATTCGCTTTTTTTTGTCGTAAATTTCGTGTTAACCAATGGGACAATCTCTTATTATTCAAGGTATTGTCTCCAAGTTTCATTTTCACGTGAACAACAGTAACTATTCAATTAAACATATGACTCTCGGAAATTGGGGGGGGGGGGGGGGGGGGGCAACAGATCAGGTGTATGGATATCAATAATCCGGGACTTTTTCATTTACCTGCTTGGTCGGTCAAACCCTCCAAGTCAAGCGTACCTTAAGGGTGACATTTTCTAACAAAGGAAACTGACGCTTGTTAGATGATTTTGCAGCGTCTGGAAATAGAAGGCTGTTACGAAAAATTGTTGCGTGACTGTATGCTAATTTAATCTAGAATATTCTTGCATATTTAACTAGTTTTGCATCATAGTGACTAAGCAGTTTCTCAAGCCGTTTACGTATGATGCTGTAAATAGTTTTATGTCGTTATGTTACTTTATTTATTTGAGCCGGAAAGTTCTAGAGTCTCACGCTCATAAGTATATAAGCTAATCGGTTTAGCTTTTAGAGAAGGTTGTTTTTGAGAAGAGAGTACGTGTTTACTGTAGGGTGGCAAAGGTCACGTGTAAAGTTTGGCAGAGGCCGTGTTTATTGAAGTGTGACAGAGGTCGCGTGAAAATTTGGCAGAGGCCGTGTTTAATCAAGTGTGACGGAGGTCGAACTGTAATTTACAAGCCTAGCGTGTGCTTGCTGTGAAGTTTCGTGTGGAATTTACTACGGTCGTTTGGAATAAATAACCTTGTTGCTGTTCCGACATCCCTGCGTTCTGCTTAGACTACGAACTATCCGCCACTCACAAAACGAACTCGTAACAAGGGCCTTTTCATACAAAGTGGTTTGTACTGAGATCAGTCAGCTGATCAGTAGTTCGAGATTTAGATAAAATCTATTCGACGATTTACACATACAATTAACAGAAATAAAGAGAATCAGGATAAAGACATGTTTGAAGGTCTGGCTGTGTAAAAGAATTATTCTACTGCAGCCTCGTACCCAGGCCTGTTCGCGCTATCCGAGTGACCAGAGGAGGCTTGGAACCGAGCGCGATAGCGAATTTTCCCGACAAGCTTGATAGGTGACGTCACATCCGAAATCTCCGGGGACGACTGGGAACGAGGCTGATTCTACTGTAGCCTTTACCGGGTCTCCTTAGAAACTGCCGGAAGGGAACAGGCCTACAACTAGAAATACGTTAATCGCAGGACCTCGCGAAGGACTTGGGGGGAACGGCAAGTCAGAGCGGAGAAGAAAATTTGTCAATCAAAAATTGTGAGCTATATACAGAAACATAACAAAACTGTTGTACCTAAAATGAAAACTACATGAAAAGAAAAAGAACAAAAAGAAGAAAAGAAAAGAGGCGAAGAGAAAAAGTACTGCCCAGATTTGAACTTGTACCCTTCGGTGCACCGAGCGAAAGCTTTACCACTAGACAACGTGGGACACACACGCATAAAGAGGAAATTTTTATTATTAAAACCCTCGAGCCTTATTAAACATGAGTTCAAAGATAATTTTTAGAAGAATGACTGCAGTTTGGACAGTGAAAACCCAACGTAAATGCATTTCTTCGCATTTACATGTAGAGAATGGAAGCCCAACAGTCTAGGACGATACGGTACAAACTCGTCTGCGAGCAAAACGTGTTTTGTTACCGCGATGTTCGCTCATATGTTTATAAGGCTAATTATCCCAAATCCTCAATTTGCTCTTAAAGAACTTTAGCATTTGAAATTCATTGAGTGATGTTCTCTCTGCTCCGCTGTTTGTTGCTACCATCTCCATCCATCTTTGTTGCTTGCGCCGTCGAATTTCAAGTCGGCGTTCTTCGCTCCAGAGGATTTTTCGGTGTCAAATCTTCCCCTGCGAGGATTGACAATTCGGCGTTCTTGTGTTTGCTGTTCTGTTTGCATGAGAAATGGCTTGAGATTCACCGAAAGTAAACATTGTTTTGCAGACGACGAAAACACAGCTCTTCATGAGTGCTTTTGTCAGATGGGAATTTGAAATTGCTTTCAGTCGAATGTTGCCTAGAAACAAAAATGCGCCGTGACGTCAACTACTGTATGACGTCATGGCGGACACCATCGGATATATACAAGTAAAGATGAAAACTGCGACTTTGCAGCTCGCTAGGTTCCACGCGCGGTTCACACACTGCGCGCGCGCTTCACGTGCGACAAGATTATAAACTCACTTCGCTCGGCGCTTCGCGAGGAATAATTCTAGTAATATGCATGGTATATTATATATTTTAAATTTTTTTTGTCAAGAAAGAGTAGCATTTGAAAACAAACCGAGTGCACTGTCGTTTTTCACAGATCCCAAGATGGATGTTATGAGAACAACGATTACTGTTCTCTTTATCATGTTCCACACGCTGATAAAAGAACAGCAGGCACTAAACCTTCAAGGTAATGACTAGCATACCGTATTTATTCGAATAAGCGCCCAACCTCTAATTAGCGCCCACTTCGAATAAGCGCCCATCCTAAAGGCAAAAAAAGTTAATACGCGCCCAGCCTCGAATAAGCGCCCACCCCCTCCCCCTCCCAATCAAACTCAAATAAGCACTCACCCCCATCTCCCCCCCCCCCCCCCTTGAGTGAAGAATAAATTCTAATAAGAGACTTCCCGAGGACGGAGTCTTCTTCAGAGTATTTTACAGAAACCTTGCTTTGTTACTTCTTCGCGTTTTGTTATTAGCATTTATTGTTTTGTTGCAAAATAAACATACTTCACTTGCTGAAAATGGTGAAAATTTAATAAGCGCCCACCTCGAATAAGCGCCCACTCTCAAGGTCCAAAAATTTAATAAGCGCCCAGGGCGGTTAATCGAATAAATACGGTAACTGTAAAATAAGTGAGCAATTTCAAATTATAGTTGTACGCACTCCGATATTAATGAAGCCGCCTACATTGCTTTATTACGTGTTTGAAGTCATTTTGTATGAGAAAAGTGTACTTTGGTGCCCTTGAAAGCCTTTCCCAGGTTTTTCAAGCTCATTAAATCGCGCTGCAAACAAAAAGGGGATGTTTTCCAAGTTTGTCTTGAAAATGAAGGTTAAAAATAATCACTGAAACGCTTTCAGCGAAAGCCTTGGATAAGATTTTTCTTTATTACCGTAAATGATCCGCACAGTTGAATAAACAACCTAAGCGGTTGAAAAAGAACCGAATCACACTGACCCTGGCCTTTGCCATGACCGGAGCAACGCTTTGGAGAGCAGGCTATTGTCAGTTCGTAAAATACCCGATGGTTGAAATGACATGAATGGAAATATATGAAAAATAATAGTCATTTCATATATTTCGATACATAAAAGAAGCTGATAAACAGGAAAGGTGTTCAACGCCGGCATAAGTTATCTAGTATATCATTTTTTCCTTTTGAATAACTCATTTGTAACTCTTATTTCCGAAAATGAACAGTTAAGCACTGTGTAAACGGACGCAACATGGTTAGCCAACAACTCCCAATATTGTTGAGAGTTGTTGCGTCTGTTTGCACGTAGCTAAAAGTTTGACAGGTTTCAAATTTTACACAACAACTCCCAACAACATGCAAAAGGCTGTGCAAACGGACGCAACATGTAACATCCAACAATGACATGTTGGGAGTTACTGGCCAACAATGTTGCGTCCGTTTGCAGATAGCTTAATGACTACATTGTTGTTACACTGTTGTGTTGAAATAAGCCGGTTTTACGGAGATCTTTGTTAGCGATCAAGGATTTTGTCTTGGATTGTCTTCTGTGTTATTTTAAGGACAATTGTCTATTAAATGAGTTTAACATTGTCATTAAACTGGAGAAAGTACAAATTCCTATCCTTCTTTTTTACTACGTTTTTGCAGATTACTCCAACTATATAAACGAAAAAAAGAAAGAGATAAATGAGAAGCTGGAAGGAGTCAGGAAATTAAACGAAGAAGTTGTTGAAGACATTGAAGCCAGTTGCCAAGGTAGGGAGAAGGACATCCTCAGAGAGCCAGGAGTAGTGGGGTAGGCACCGGTTACCCCGTTTTCTTGCGGGGGAATCTCAGTAACTTCCTGAGGAAGATATTAACGCCGATGACGTCATAACCTTTTGTCTTTATCCCGTGAATAAAATGCGCAGGAATCTCTTTAAGATAAGGTCGTGCGCTATTTTTAGTTGGTTTAACCGGTTTTACAGGTTTTAAGTTGCTTTTAGGTCGGTAAATGCCTTGGATTTCAATTGGTTGATTAGAAAATATGAAACGTTTTCATTGATTAATTCATGGTGTCTGAGGAGTAAAC
>NC_133210.1:8774230-8851730 GCF_958299795.1 Porites lutea
GTACAATGCTATATTTCAAAAATTATGAAAAACAACTTCCAGTGCCTTTTGTAGTTTATGCAGATTTTGAATGTTTTACTAAACCAATAAATACTTGTATTCCCAATCCAGAAAAATCTTATAGTTACAACTATCAAAAACACGAACCATCAGGAATTTGTTATTACATGAAAGGAATAGTTAAATCAATTGCACCAGTTATTTACACAAAGACTAATGATAGTGATAACGTAGCTGAAGTATTTGTTAACAAACTTGCAGAAGTAGCAAAAGGTATATATAATGATTTTTATCTACGAACAAAACCACTTAGACCAACACGAGCTGAACAAAAATCATTTGATGAAGCTGAAACTTGCCATATTTGTAGTAAATTATTACTTGATGATAAAGTAAGAGATCATTGTCATTTTACAGGAAAGTATCGTGGAGCAGCACATAACAGTTGTAATCTTAAATGTAGAAAACCAAGAATACTACCAGTTATACTTCACAATCTTCAAGGTTATGATGCTCATTTGTTTATAAAGCAACTTGCTTGTTTACCAGGTGAGTTAAATTGTATACCATCTACAGAAGAAAAATATATTTCATTTTCAAAAAAGATTAAGGTTGGTGAGTACAAAGATAAAAATATACTGGTATAACTTTACCAATAAATTTTAAAATAAGATTTATAGATTCATTCAAGTTTCTTCAAACATCACTTGCCAATCTTGTTTCAAATTTACAACCAGATGATTTTTATAATACAAAAAGAATATTTAATAAAAATGTAAACCTACTAACTCGTAAGGGAGTTTATCCTTATGACTATGTTTCATCTCTAGATAAATTATCCGAAACACAATTACCTCCAAAAGAGGAATTCTATTCAAAGCTAAATGATGAAGAAATAAGTGATGATGATTACCAACATGCTATTAATGTATGGAATACTTTTAAATGTAAAACAATTAGAGATTATCATGATCTTTATCTAAAGTCTGATGTTCTACTACTAGCAGATGTATTTGAAAATTTTAGAAAAACTTGTCTCAAACATTACAACCTAGATCCAGCACATTATTACACATCTCCTGGATTAGCTTGGGATGCATGTCTCAAAGAGACAGGTCAAAAATTACAGTTACTACATGATTACGATAAGTTAATGATGTTTGAGCGAGGTATTCGAGGAGGTATATCTCATATTTCAAAAAGATATGCGGAAGCGAATAACAAATATATGAAAGATTATAATCCTGATAAAGAGTCTACTTTTATACAGTATCTTGATGCAAATAATCTTTACGGTTGGGCAATGTCTCAACAACTTCCAACACATGGATTTAGTTGGATGAAAAATATAACAATAGAAAAAGTAATGGATATTATGGAGAAAGCAAATCATAGTATGTCAAATCGTGGGAGAAAAGGATATATATTTGAGGTAGATTTGGAATATCCTAAAAAACTATGGGAATCACATAATGACTATCCACTTGCACCTGAAAAGATGAATGTTAATGGTGTTGAAAAACTTATTTGTCATTTTAAACCCCGAAAAAACTATGTTGTACATTATCGAAATCTTAGGCAATATCTTGAGATGGGAATGAGGCTTACTGCTGTTCATAGAGGAATATCATTTTACCAATCTTCTTGGATGGAGCCATATACAAGAAAAAATACAGAACTTCGAAAAACAGCAGCTAACAGTTTTGAGAAAGACTTTTTCAAACTAATGAATAATAGCGTTTTTGGAAAGACAATAGAAAACATAAGGAAAAGACAGAATATAATTCTTATTGATGAACGTACCAAAGCTGCTAAACTTACAAGTAAACCAAACTTTGATAGAGCAACAATATTTGATAAAAATCTTATTGCTGTTCACATAAAAAAAACAGAAGTGTATTTTAATAAACCAGTATATGTTGGTCAAGCAATTTTAGATTTATCAAAAACATTAATGTTTGATTTTCATTACAATTATATCAAAAAGAAATATAGAGACAAAGCTGAGTTAATGTTTACAGATACTGATTCACTTTTATACCAAATCATACAGATGATTTTTATCGTGATATAACCAAAGATATATTAAATAAGTTTGACACTTCTGATTATCCTCCTGATCATAAATCTGGTATACCAACAGGTGTAAACAAAAAAGTAATAGGAATGTTTAAAGATGAAGTAGCTGGTAGACAAATTACTCATTTTATTGGTCTTCGACCGAAACTTTACACTTTCAAAATAGAGGATGGGAGTTTAACAAAAAAGTGTTAAGGTGTAAAGAAAAATGTTGTAAAAAAGGGAATAGAATTTGAAAATTATTTTGAGTGTTTATTTACTGGTGAAAAGCAAATGAGAACTATGAAAATTATAAGAAGTGAAAATCATAACATTTACTCAAAGGAAATAAATAAAATAGCTTTGAGTAGTGAAGATGATAAAAGAGAGGTCTTAAAGGATAGAGTAAAAACCAAAGCTTTAAGATAATAAGATATAAAATAATAAATGTTATATACAGAAGATCAAATAAAAAAATATTTAGAAATATTGCATAATTATAATAAAAAAACAGAGGATGTAATTAAAAAAGTTATATGTAGTAATTGTCAAAAACGATAGTTTTTGTGTTGAATCTGGTTATAATATTTGCGATTCCTGTGGAACAACTAATGGGCATGTTCTTGGTTATTTTGACTTGAAAGAATACGATCGATTTCATTTTCGAAAGAAGAGTATTTATCAAAGAAAGTATCACTACGAGAAAAATGTTGATCAAATTTCCAAAAGAATAAATCTTACTGGTGAGCAAAAATATGAATTATATAGTAAATTAATGGAAATAGATAATCATGTTATGGAAATACTAAACAAACAATTTTGTCGTAAAAGAATGATAAGCATTTTTTATCTAATTAAAAAACTTTTGGAAGAAATGGGTAGTGAAAAGTACAACCTAGTTTATCTAAAGATTAGCCCCCAAACTTTAGAAAATTATGAAAAGTGGTGGGATAGTTATAAAGGCTTAAAAAGATAAATGTTTAAATAAAATGAGTAAGCGAGTTGTTGGATCACCTAAATTTGAAGCAAAACAATTGTTTGATTCAATTGATGATGGAGATTTATTTAATTATTTTTTTGAAGACGCTATTCCACCAGATGGTATATCAAAAGAAGATTATCTTAAAGAATTGGAAAAAGAGTTTTACAAATTAAAAATAGAAGAAGCTAGAAGATTGTTAGGTTTACCCAAGAAATAATTTTATATTTTTAAAAAAATATAAAATTTAATCTTCTAAGTAACTATATTCACTTTCAAATACTCTAAAAATATCTAAAAATGCTTCTGTTTTATAATATAAATCTTCATCTATTTCCATATCTAATTTTAATCCATTAAGAGTATGATATATTCCTTCTGTATCAATAACCCCATCTTCCATAGCATTTTTTACAAGTTTTGATTCATATTCAACTTTAATATTTTTTTCAAGATCTGAACTATTTTCATTAATTTTCAATAACTTATCTAGGAATGGTTTAACTAATTCTTCTCTTTTTTCTTTTGTTATTTTATACTGTCTGTGTAATGTATTAATATGATTTAAAGCAAGATTTTCTAGGAAATCTTTTTGTACTTCTTTCATTTCTTTAAATTCTGAGAGTATATACTCATCATGTAAAAAACTAAACATTTCTTTTAGTAATTCTTTAGCAAGACGTTTTAAATCTTTTTGTCTAATAATAACAGCTACCATTTTATTTATATATTATATTAATCCTTTATGAAAACACCAATATATTATTCCAGTTAGATAACTAAGTACTTCACATTCTTTGAAAGGTGAGTTGATTGCATATACACATCCCCTTCCAATTCTATAATGTTTCCAGAAAGCTTTAAAAGCAAGACTAAATATTAAATGATTGGTAATTATATTTGAATCTGAATTTAGGTAGTGTGTTGATTCTATCAATTTATAAATAATTTGATCTATGTTTATTTTTTGTGAAAAATACTTTGCATAGAGAAACTGATAAACTAGACAAGTTTTTATGAAGTTATCTAGATAAAATTGTGTTTTATAAGTTGGAAAGTAAAGATTAACATATTCTACAATTGATTTGATCATTTTATATTATGTTTAGATATATAGATTTAAAGATTATAACATTTAAATATGATGTTATCTTATGAAAAAATAAAATTAGAATGTTATGATTTATTAGATAGTAATAAAAAACATATTTATAAAATAGGAGGATTGCCTAGTAAATTTGGTAAGGATTTTAATAACAAATTTCATATTTTTTATCATGAGATTAGTGTTATAAATAAAATAAAATTATATCTATATAATAATTTAGAAAAAAAATTTTTTTTAATGATTTACAGTATTTAAAAAAACTAGAGTATTGTGTTTATGTTAACTTTTACAATAAAAATATTGCTAAAGTTAACACTAAAACTTTAGATTACCTTATGAAAGATACTTTTAAAGGATTTGACCCAAGAAAATGGGATGAAAGATATTTTAATGAAACTTGTACAAGATATATTGAAATTGGTAAACCTATAGAATATTTATACGAAAAAAAATTATTTTTATTTGATTAATTATGGTTTAAAGAATATAATTTTAATATAAATGGCAAACATGTTGGAGAAAAGTTTTAAAAATGAAGATTTAGGAATTGAGTTAAAATCTTATATTGACAGACAGCAAAATATTTGGTTTGTTGGAAAAGATGTAGCTGAGATACTTGGTTATAGTAATACAAAAGAAGCATTGAAGCGTCATGTTTCCGAAGAAAACAAAATGATACATTTTATGAGACTAAATTGTAGGGGTCGTGAAACGCGACCTCAACAAAATGAAACTGGGGGTCGTGAAACGCGACCTCAACAAAATGAAACTGGGGGTCGTGAAACGCGACCTCAACAAAATGAAACTAGAGGGAAATATTATACAATTTTAAATGAACCTGGATTTTACGAACTTGTATTTGGTTCTAAATTAGAGTTTGCTAAAAAGTTCCGCCAGTGGGTATTTAATACAGTTCTTCCATCTATCCGTAAATATGGACAGTACAAAATGTTTGATAGTCCTTGGAATAAGATGATAATGATAGGTAATGAGACAGACCTTCATTACATAGTTGTTCAACTAATTAGAAATTATTATCCAGATTCTATATTAGTAGCTGGATTGGGAGAGAATCAAGATACAGAGGAAAAAAGACTAGATTCGTATAAAAAAGGATATCAACGAGGTCAACCAGATCTAATGATTTTAGATTATCACAGGGAATATAAAGGTCTCTGTATTGAATTTAAATCACCAACTAACAATTACTACATATCAGAATCTCAACTAAAGATGAAAGAGAAGTATCGTGATAACGACTATGCTTTTATTATAAGTAATGATTATGATAAGATCAGCAAACTTATACATAAATACATGGTTGGTGTTCGTATTATTTGTAAATATTGCCCAAAAGCATTTCGTAATAAAAAAACATTAAATAAACATTACAAGGTAATTCACAGAATTGAGAAAAACATCTAATTTTTGATATTAATATTAATATCAAAATTGTTTGGTTTCAAGAAAAAGAAGTTGCTCAAATACTTGGTTACAAAAATAAGCCTCCTTGGAGTTATATATTTAGTTAGTAATTTAATCTTTAAGCCTTTTTTATTATTTAAAGAATAGAAATTATTTAATTAGAAAATGGAAGATATACTTGATAAAAGAAAACAAAAGTTGATTAAAGAAGGATTATTTTTCATAGACTCTTTTGAAGAATATACAAGCAAAAATAATCCTGATATTTACAAAAAATATTTAGATCTTAAGGAAGAAAAACTTATCAGTTTTTCAGACAAATGGAGTAATCATATGCGAATTTTAAGAGATGTTAAATATGAACTTAATTCAAGAAATTTCAACTTTTTAGAATCGTATGATGATATGTTTACAGAAATGGAAAACTACATAAACACTTTTAAACCAAAAGTTTTCTTAGAAAGAGAAGATCTTAATCAAATACATGATACTGTTAATATTATAAATGAAATTAGTAAACTACCAGATCAATCAAGATTGAATTATGTTTTGAAATGTATACCTTTTTTTTATATACAAGGGTTAATGTTACATGAAATAAAAAAATATCTATTGGATTAAATACTAATTTTAGTATTTAATCTTTTAGTTAACCTATCCAAATTATATATTAAATTTATTTTTATATTTCTCCGCAAAGTTATCCACACTCGATGGACACTGATCAATTATCATTTCATCTAATATTTTAATTCTATCTATAAATTCTTGTTTTTTCCACTCACCTCCTCTAAGTGCTGATCGTAATTCAACAAGCACTTTCTCATAAGTAGTATAAGCTAACTTTGTTGTTTCTATCTTTTTCTTAAAATCCTTCTTTTTTGTAATTCCACCCACAATTATTCCTGCTCCATTTATTACTCCAAGAATAATAGGATTGAGTGTCAGCCCTCCTGTAATAGTGCCAACAGCAATAAGAGATAAACTAGAAATAGAAAAAATATTATCTAAAAATTTATAAGATTTATAAGATTTCTTATAACACCATTGTTTCTTATGGTAATGTTTATAAAGGTCTGTTATAGTTTCTCTTTGCTCTTCTGATAAAGATTTGTCAATATGATTAAATTCAAAAATACTTTTTCTTTTACTACTTTTTCTTTTCATTTATAATTACGCTATATAGCTTCCATTTAACTTTTCCTGTAGTATAATTTTTTTAAATTGTATAGAATCAGTGTCGTAAAAGTTTGGTGAGTATAAAATTTTTTCTAATACTCCATCTTGATTTAAAAACTCAAATTTTTGATTACTTGAGTAATGTGTTAAGTTTGCAACTAATTCTGAGGAGTAGTCACTTATATTAACTTTTGTAGTACTTTAACTTATATTTTCCCCTACCCATAAGATTATTTTTTTTCCGTTAAAACTACTTGGAATAGTTATATTTTTTCTTGAATTTCTTATATTTAGGTGTAGAGTATTATTTGAATTAAGATAAAATAGATTAAACAAAATTTGATTATTGTTACTATCTTTTTTGACGATACTAAAATTTCTATTCCTCCAAATAGTAAAGATAAAACATAAAGTATAACTTGTTTGTCCGCTAGTTGGTGTAAGAGTAATAGTAAAACCATTAACATTTAATCCATCTTTTCTTATATTATCTATAGTTTTATTTGGAAATGAAACGTTACTATCACTGTTAGAAGAAATAGAATTAAAGGTTACATCAGATGATTGAATATTTACCCCATAACTATCCGAATCTGAAAAATCAAAAACTTCAAAATATTTTCTATAAACATTATTTTTAGTAAAAGGAATAATTTCTTTTACCATACGAACTGTGGCAGCGCTATTGTTATTACTTTTATCTAAAGCAATGTTTAATATTTTTTTATTATTTGTGTTAATATCAACATTGTATACAACTTGTGTTGGATGTATTACAAATGCTTTGTGATAATCATAAACTTTATCAGGATCAATATTGTTAAATTTACCTAATATTCCATAAACAACTGCGTAAGTACCTAAAAATTGAGAAGGATAATTAGTCAAATCACCACCTGTTTTAGGGATACTAACTTGAATGATAAGAAAAAAATGATTACCAGATGATAATTTTTTAAAATTAACTATAGCTTTGTGATAATACATATATTGGGTTTTTGAATTAGAATCAGTATATCTATGAGTAAGTTTTCTTATATTAATATTTTCAATTTGTAATCCTGATGAAGTTTTTTTATAAATTGTTATTTGAGTTTTATTCCATAATTTGTTATCATTGTTTAAAAGTTCTAAACACAATGTATAATCAGTATTACTAGTTAATCTGTAAAAGTTAATAACCATTTTATAATTAAATTCTCCTTGAGAATTCTTATTAATACCTAAAAAAATAACTTTGTGATTATAGTCATGAAAGTTTCCTTTGTTAGGTTCTAAATCACCTATTTTTTTTATAGCATAACTATTTCCACCATTTGATTCATCAGTCCATTGACTTGCACTTGACATTATATAACTAAACTCATCTTTATAATGACTTGGTTGAATTGCGTTATGATGGACAAGTTTGTCAACATATTCTTTGTTTGTTGAATCTTTATTTTGAGTTGGTTCAGCAACATTTATTATTTTATTTTCATTTAAATTAAAATTACCAGTCTTTGCAACAGTACCATCTTTTTCCAAATAATCACTCAAATCTGGACTTCCAGCATTATCATCAACATATTTTTTTGTTGCAGCATCAGAGTTATTTGTTGGTGGTTTAAGATTTTTTATTTTATATGAATTCATATTCAGATCTCCTAACATTGGTAATACTCCATTATTTCTAAGATAATTTGAATTTGAATAAATTAATGTTGTTGGTTGGTTATTACCATTTGGAGCTGGAAGATTATATATTCGATTGTTATTCATATCTATACTTCCAGTCATCTTCTTAGTTCCATCTGATTTAAAAAAAGGATTAACATTAACTTTATTTGATGCAACTGTATCATCTACATACTTTTTGGTTGATGCGTCTGTGTTTGTTGTTGGAGTTGCAAGACCAACTATTTTATTATTATTAATATTTAAGTTACCAGTCATCGCAACAGTACCATCTTTTTTCAAATAATTACTCAAAGTTGAACTATTTAATAAAAGTGTATCATCTACATATTTTTTGTTTGTAGCATCATTTATGTCTGTTGGAAGAGCTAAGTTAATTATTTTTTTATTGTTCATGTTTAAAATATTAGACATACTATTTGTTCCAGTAACATGAAGATACTTTAAATCTGTGAAAGCTAGTGGTGTTGGTTGTTTGGGTCCATCTGGAACTGGTATATTATATATTCTGTTATTATCCATATCTAGATTTCCAGTCATTTTTCTTGTACCATCCTTTTTTAAAAATTCACTAGTATCAACTGGTCCACTAGAATTATCATCAACATACTTTTTTGTAGCAGCATCATTATTAGCACTAGGTGCACCAACATTTCTTAGTTTTTTATTTATCATGTCATAATCCCCACTTGAAGTTAGATTAAATCCTACTCCTGGAGCACCTTGTACTCCTTTAGCAAATGGATGATTAGTAGAATGTTCGTTAAATATTCCCATTTTAATTATTGGTTAGATTACCAGTAAAGTTTTTTGCAATACGCTTTCTTGGTTTATCAACGTATAGAAATGAATACGGTTTTTTAGTTGCTGCTTTATAATCTTCTTTACTAACACCCAACTCAGATGATATTCTGTTGGCTTCCCTCGATGATGGAAATTCATATAAACAGTAATGAGAGCAATTAAGCCGAATATCCTTTGGCGTTTTATAAAACGATTGACTGAGATACACCACCGAACAATTCTTATGTCTTCCTTGAATGAAATAATCAATTAGTTGTCTCTGGTTTTTATCACAAACATAGTCATCGAATATCACAAGTTTTTGATTGTCTTCGTAATCCGTTTCTGACACTGGAGTTATTTCATCATTACTTACATGAAGTATTTCATATCCCAGTTTACTACTCAACTCCCTCATTTTTTAAATTAGATTTTGATACTTATCCTGTTCTAAATTACGCGCGTAAAGACAAATTTCATCATAGTATAGTAGAGGTTTAATTAGCATATGATATAACAGATTAGTCTTACCACTTCCACTGTTTCCACAGATTAACATCCGAAATGTTTCTTTTGGCATGTAAGGGTATAATTGTTTAAATTTTTTATCCGAGTTGTCACCACTATCATAGTTTGGTATTTCCATTTATCTAATGATTAAATAAAATGGATATTGAAGAATACAAAAAACTTGCAAGAAATAAAATTGAAGCTGATGCTTTGACTCGACAGGTGAGAGATGTAATAAAAATAACAAAATGGCAAAAACAAGATGCTCGGGAAGGTTTTAAACAGACATTTAAACCACTTATTAAATCTCAAGATAGCATTAAAAAAAGTATTGATGAGCAACAAGACGCAACTATAGCACAACTTAAAAAAAATCAAATTGCTGTTACTCAAGGTCTTAATCAAAACAGACTTGCTATAACTGAAGGATTTGATAAAATGGATGAGGTAAAAAGATGGGAATTGTCGCAATTACCAGGTTTTGAAGCAATTGGAGAGCCTAAAGAAGATGATGGAGTTTTACCCTCTACATCAGATGAGGGATCAAAAATAGCAAAATTTAAAGCTGAAGACCTCGATAGATATTTAAATAGTAAAGATTCACAAGATATACTAAAAACTAACGAATATCACAAACTCCCTTCTGAGTATTTTAAAGAAGATGTTTCTACAATTAATAAAGTAATTGTTGATGTTAACGAAGATTTAGAAGAGTTGAGTTCAAGATTAAAAAATACTGCAGATTTTGTACGAGACGCAAACGGTTATGTTTTAGCTCAACCAAAAAGTAAAAAACCACGAGAAGAAACATTAGATTACATAAAAAATTTTAACATATTAAGCATATATGCAACAAATTTAAGTAATCTTAAGTATTATAAAACAAAATCTGGCTCTGGGATTGTTTACTTTAACAATCCACATCAACTTCTAGACAGACTTGAATTACTCGGTGGTTCAATTCTTGCTGGGAATAATGGTGTAATACCTGAGTTTTCTCAAATAGCACATCTTCTCAACCAAATGAAAGTGATCTCAAAAAAACAACTAAATGATTTACTAAAAAATTATATACCAATTATATAAAAATGGAAGAACGAGCTATACACAATTCCTCAATAAACAGGGAAAAAAGAGGAACAAGTAGACCTGGTGATTTAAGTTTAATCCATCTTTGAAACTTGACCCTGATAAGAAACATGAACTTGCTCTTGATCGACTGTCCATGACTTACTCTTGGTACAATATTAGAAGTGATTACGACAACAATAAAATCAAATATACTCACGATGGTTCCACCTGGCAAACAATTACTTTTACAGATGGAATGTATTCCTACTCAGATATTAATGATTACATTCATCAATATATGTCACAAAAAAATCATCACTCAACAGACTCCGAAGGAGAAAAGGAGTATTCAATAAATCTAACTTTTATACTATCTACCTATCGAATTTTAATTTCAGTTAGTAATAACTATCAACTTGATTTGAGAGGAACAAAATTTGGAGACCTAATTTGAAAAGAAACTTATTACAAAAACAGAGTATGGAACAAAACTACCAAATATCACAAATTCGATTGATGTGTTAAATATCAACACAAGCGCAATAACTGATAGCATTGTAAATGGAATAAATACAAATACTATTGCTGTGGTACCAACTGATAATCTCACAAGGTCTTATCCATTTACGTTTGAGCCTAAAAGACCGTTGTATTGTCCTGTATCTACATTTCACATTGATGAAATGAGAATATATGTGACAGACTCACTTGGAAGACCAGTAAATTTTAATGGTATAGATTGGTTTATGACTTCAATACTCCATTCAAAGTAATATAACTATTAAAATAAAATGATGCGACAATCAGAGTTTAAAATGAGACTTGACCCTGAATTGGGTAGATATACAAAACAACATATTTATGGAGAAGGAATAACAGATGTGTTTAAATCTTTTGGTTCAAAATTATTTGGAAAGACAATGAAAAAAGCTGCTAAAAAGAGTGCTCAAAAAGCGGTAACAGCAGCTGCAACAAAAACTGGTGAACATGTAGGCAAAAAGGCTGGTGATAAGATAGTTCAAATGTTATCCAAAGGGGAGGTTAAATCCCCCCGAAAACCCCGTGCCAAAAAAGTTACTTTTAATAAAAATGTTGAAACAATAACTCAAAAAGAGTTAAATCGAAGATTGAATAACCTTCTTAGTGGAGGTTCAACACGTAAGATAAAATTATATAATTATTAAAATAAAATGAAGTCATTTAGAAATCCAAAATATTTAGATAGATATGAAGATGTTGTATTTGACCTGGAACAGACTTTAGATGCGGCTCCAGCAAATGCCGCACACCAAACTAAAACAGGTCTTAAATTTGTTGCTGATAATACAGGAGAAACTGCTCCTTTTGATTGGTATAACGCCCGATTATCAATGGATTTTAAAGTAAATAAGCTGGCAGATGGAGGAGATATTGCGGTTGATGACCATAACGGAACTGTAAATGGTAGTAACTCATTTATAGAAAAATTAAGTATCCTAGCAAATGGCCGAGAATTTTATAGTTGTAATTATGCAAATCATGTTGTGAATATTAAAAATCTTCTTGAGTATAATCCTTCATATGCACAGAGTGTTGCTACAAACGAATTTTATTTTCTTGATACATCAACAGCTGCAGAGGAAAGACCTGCTCAAGCAACTTATAATAAAGGCTTTCATTCAAGAAAATTACTATTAGGTGCATCAGCCACAGTAAACTGTGAAATTCCTCTTAATAGATATTCTTTCTTTGAAGCATTGGAAGATAAATTACTTCCAAATACAAAAATTGAGCTAAATATCGAAATTGAAAAAGATGCTAATTTAATTTTTCAAAATGCTGATGATTGTAGAGTTATTATAACAAGACTACAACTTTTTATTCCAAAACTTACGTTTAATTCAGAAGGGCAAAAGTTGTACATGGAAAATTATCTTAAACCTTACAAATGGACATATTTGAATGAAGTAGTTGAAAGATCAAATAATACTCAACAACAGACAGGACATTTTAGAATTACAAATGCTATTTCAAAACCACGCCATGTATTTATTTTTGGAATTGATACAGCAAGAATTGATTCACAAGCAGCAAATCCATTTTTATACGACACTTTTAATTTGCCAAATAATTCTAATATATCAAGATGTTACCTGGAAGTTGCAAATGGAAACGAATATCCAGATATTCACTTTAAACCTTCTACAGATATGTCAAGAGTTTTTAGAAATGTAATGTCATACGTCTATGCAAATAATGATTATCAAGGTGGAACATTACTTAATATAAGTAATTTCAAAACTTTATTTCCTTTTGTTTATTTTGACCTAACAAAACAAAAAATGGATATCAAAGATGGAGTTACAAAATTAGCATTTCATTACGAATTATCTGCTAATCCAAACGCTGATTATAACATTTACGCATTAGTCTTACATGAAAGAGTAGCAGAAATATCACAACAAGATGGAAAACTATTGCTTCGTGCTTAGATTTAATATAATTCTATAAATAAATGACAACTTATATTGAATATGGTGTAACACTTACAGATGGACAAAAGTCAAAATTGGCTTCTGCAATATTAAATAAATCACCACTAACTCTTCGGTTAAAACATTCTCATCTTCGAGGTTCTGATGAGTTAATGTTAACAAAAAGACAAATTGATAAAATAAAAAAATCTATTGCAAATGGCACAGGATCAGATATAAAAATAAGTAAAACACAAATTAGTCATTCTGTAAAACATGGAGGAAACTTATTTTCTTCACTCGCATCTCTTGGAGCAAAAGTATTACCATATGCAATGAAAGGAATTTCAAAAGTTGCTCCTGCATTGGCAACTGGTGCTGCTACTGCACTTGGAGAAATTGGATTAAATAAAATATTTGGAAAAGGAATTACAATTCCAAAAAAGTTTTTCCCAATGTTACCACCTATTGTAAGAGAATTTACCAAATCTCAAATAAATCAAATTAACAAAGCTTATCAAACAGGTGGGCGATTAGTTATAAAACCATCTCGTAAACAAATAGAAGGAGGATTTCTTGGAACTCTTGCATCTATTGGAATTCCAATGGCAATTAGTTTAGCATCTAAGATGTTTGGATCTGGTCTTCAGGTTGATAGACGTGGATCATCTAATACAGCAAATGTTTACGTTCCACATCCTCCTCCACCCACACATGGTGAAGGTTATCCTTATCACTTTCCACCACCTTTTTTAGGTACTTGGGAAAACCCAATTGGAATGGGAGTTAAAAAAAAAAATTCCAAATCCAAAGGAAAAGGACTACTACTAGGAAAAAACAGCCCATTCAACTCAATTCCATTAATAGGGGACATTTTGTAATTAAACCTCTATCCAACTTTGACCTCATGGAATGGATAAAAAGACTTGGTATTAAACATTTTAAAGGAATATATAGTCGCGATGGACTACCTCATAAGATAAAAAAAGAATGTGGAATAATTAATCTAGATGATATAACAGGTCCTGGAACACATTGGGTTTGTTACAGAAATATAGATTCAGTGGTTGAGTACTTCGATCCATTTGGTTTAATAATGCCAAATGAAGCATTAAAGTATTTTCGTACTTCCGGAAAACGCATAGTTTACTCAATGGATGAAATACAAAATCGCAATACTGTTCTCTGTGGTTATTGGTGTTTATATTATTTATTTGAAAGGCAGCGGGGTAATAGTATTTTAAATGTAATACATAACCCACATTTCGATAATCACAACAGTGATTTCATACAAGAGTATTTTGGAGGATAAAAATAATATTTAATAAATATTTTTTTTATTCACTATCCGCTGGTGCATCCTTTAGTTGCTTAACACTCTCAACTTTTTTATTTAAATCTTTAACACTATCAACTATTTCATCAAATTTCGAGTAAATATTAATAAGTCTAAAAAGTTTCTTCTTTTTATCACTATTTATTTTCAACGAAGAATAGTCCTCATCTCTGATTTTTCCCCACATCTCACATTCACCAGCCATTAGTATTCTAGAAAGATCATCATTTTTCTTTCTAAGAGTCTCAAACTCATTATTTATTTGTGTTCGTACATCTTTCTCAAAATCTTTTAGTGTTTTGACATCCATCTTTTTTTCTATTTCAGAAAAGAATTTGGCTTCCATTTATTATATAAATAGATAATTACCTTTTACAACTTTATTAAGTGTATTTGATTTTTCACTTATTTCCATAAGCAACTCAAATACTTTTATAAATCTAGTGTCATTTTCCAATCTAGCAAAATCAGCATATTCATAACTCATGTTTAGGTTATTGTATATCTTTTGAAGTTCACTTTTTATAAAATTAGATCTAGTAGACATATTTATCTAAACATTATACTAAATGAAAGAATCATATTGTATTGTAGATAAAAGAGTAACTCCTTGCACAGAGCCAAGTGGTTACCAAACAGATAAAAGAGGTAGAACACAATTCTTTTGTAGATGCGCTGTTTGTGGAAATAAAAAAGTTAGATATGTGAAAACTGGATCAGCTTCTCAAACTGGAAGTGGAAAAAAGAGAAAACGAAAATCAAAAAACTAATCAGCCCGTCTGAAGGGGCGGGCGTCTTTGATACTGTTGTTGGTACAGCAGTTGATGGATTTGTTCATTACGGTTTACCTTGGATGGGTAAAAAAGCAGTTGAAATGGGACGATATGGAGCAAGCGAGTTAATGAGAAATAAAAATCTTCAGAAGAAAGCTGTAAATTATGGGATTAATAAACTCACTCCATTTATTCAAGATTCTGTTGGATCAGCCATGGACCAGTTATCAACCAAAGTAAGACCAAAAAATAAATATAAAACTGATAGACCAGAACTGGATGGAAAAGGAATTGATATTCACAATGCTATTCTCAAAGTAGCACCAAAAAAAGGTTTCGTTGTACCAGGTGATAATTATACTGGCCCTGGTAATCCTCTTGGGGACCAACTGCGTTATGACTCTGAGGGAAATATATTAGAAATATTTCAACAACCAACAGGACCAACGGATGCGGTTAGTATGCAACATGATGTTGACTATAGTGTCTGTGGAAATAAACCTAAAAGTGAACAAGTAAAATGTAAAAATGAAGCTGATAGAAAAATGATAAAATCACTAGATGCAATTCCTTGGAAAAAAGACAATGGGGGCATACTTTAGCTAGAACTATGATAAATACAAAACAAAAACTTGGACTTGGTTTAAACGCGAGTCGGCGTTGAGTAGTGATTGGTCTCAACAATTAGCCGACGAACTTCACAAACCAATCACAAGAAACTTTCAAAAGAGATCAGTAATCTCAAACGGAATTGATGATATCTGGGCTGCTGATTTGGTTGAAATGCAAAAGTTTAGTAAGTGGAATAAAGGAATAAAATATCTTCTAATGGTAATAGATGTTTTTAGCAAGTATGGTTGGATTAGGGGATTAAAAGATAAGAAAACTGAAACTGTTAGTAAAGCATTTGATGACATATTAAAAAGTAAACGTAAACCAAAGATGCTATGGACTGATAAAGGTTCTGAGTTTATCAGTAAACATTTCAAAGATTTTCTTAAAAGAGAGGGAATTAAACTATACCACACTGAAAATGAAGAGAAATCAAGTGTTGTTGAGCGATGGAATAAAACAATGAAAAACAGAATGTGGAAGAAGTTTACTGTGAATAACAACACTGTTTACTGGGATAAGATAAATAAACTGGTTAATGACTACAATAATGCGAGACACTCTAGCATTAAAATGACTCCTATTGAAGCAAGTAAAAAGAAAAATGAAAATAAAGTTTGGACTAATTTATACGGTGATTTGATCTACTTAAAACCTGGTAAACCAAAGTTTGCGATTGGAGATAAAGTTAGAATTTCAAAATATAAGAGAAAAGTATTTGATAAAGGTTACACACCAAACTGGACAGAGGAGATATTTGTAATTGATAAAGTTCTTACAACAAAACCTGTTACGTATAGTATTGTTGATTTGATGAGAGAAGAGATTAAGGGTTCTTTTTACGAACAAGAATTACAGAAAGCAAAACAGCAAACATTTAGAATAGAAAAAAATAATCAGGAGGGATAATAAAAAGAAAATGGCATTAGTAAAATGGAGTGGATACCCTGATAAATTTAATTCATGGGTAAGTTCTAAGGATTTGGTTGATTTTTAATACAAATAATGTATTAAAAATAAAATCCTATAATTACTCATTTTCTTCTTTATCAGATGAAAGTAAGTCTTCAACTACTTGATCAGTTATCTCTTCACCCTCACTCTCTTCCTCTTCAATTGTTAGTAAAGACTCTCTAGGTTTAAGTGGTTTGATATAGCACTCATGTACTTTTATTTGTAAAGATGTAACAGTCTTACTAATAAATATTCCTTCAACAATCAAAGCCATTTTAACATTGCAGTATTGATCAATATATTTAAAAGGATTTAAATCCTTCTCTCCTTTTGTTTTAAATAGTGAAAGAATTTTCTTTGATTTCTCAGAGTAAATAAGTTTTGCATAAAGAACTGGTGATGATGATGGATCTACTCTTGTTTTCTTCTTTCCTTTCTTATCTGTATATTCTTCCTGTTTGTAATAAAATGGTGAAGATAGAGTTGATGCTAAATCTGCACCGTATTCATTCTCTAAATATTGCTGAGAGGTATTTTGTATATTGTTAATAACATCAAAAAATGCACGCTCTTTAGTACTCGGCTCACTACCTTTAGCCCAAAGACATACTGGTATACTATAACCTACTAACTTGTTTGTTTCTTGGTTTTTCTTCTCACTTACTCCAAAAGAAAAAAGAACTGGAGTTTCGATTACAAGTGGACCTTTCTTTCCATTTGCATATTTAACTTCAATTGGAATACGTTTGTATTTAATCTTGCTATCTTTTACTTTAAACTCTTTGGCTTCATTAAAGATAATATTCTCTGGGGTTGAATTTTCGTAAGTTGACAATTGCATTTTTTATTATAATAATTTAATCTTTAAACTATAATTTATTTTCAATTTTTGCTTCTATAGATTTAAATATTTCTATAATTTCTTCTAAAATTTCTATATAATTATTTTTAATACCTTTAATACAACGATTTTCAATATTTAAATCATAATATTCACTTGTAACTATATTATCCGTAACTGGATTAATTAAATTTTTTGAACTCATTTTATTATATTTTAACAAATTTTTAAATCACGTTTTTTGGCCATAAAAGATTTACGGACCAATAGTTAGATGATTCAGGATTAGTATAAGTTAACTCACCTTGTTTATTTTTAATCTTTGTCGCTCTAGAAAGATATTTATCTCGTCGATCTTTGTCTTTGTGAATAGTGTAGTCTGGATATTTTGTCGATCCAAAATGAACTTTCTTTCCACTTGAAAGCGTTGCCATATATTTGTTATTTTTTCGTGTTGAATAATCAAGCGATTCAGCATCAAGTTTTTTAGCATTTCGAACTAACTTTTTAAACTCTTTTCCGCTTAGAAGATAGTTTTTGTCATCAGGAATATAATCTGGATCCTCATCATGTTTATAACAATCATCAACTATAAAATCCAAATCCTCTTTTGTAGGAGTAGTTTCTCTTGATCTTGGTTCCATTTTTATTATTTTGATTATATTATTTTCGTATGTAAATTTCCCTTTACACTCAGCAAATGGGAATTTCCCTAATTTTTTGAAATCATCTATTATTAATAGACTTTAAATTATTAGTTTCTTTAGCTAAATCTTCCACAATACAATATTCAAACATTATAAATTCTTATAACAAAAATTGTTACAAGAATTAAATATTATTCACTATCACTATCACTATCATAAAAACAACATCTAACTCTAACTTCACATTTAACTTTAAACTTACTAAAGAATATTTTAAATACTTCATAAATACTATCCATACCAGGATAAGGATTAATATAATCTTCTTCATAAAAATCCTTTAAAAACTTAATATACTGACAAAAATTATTAAAATTTTTATCAATCTTAATTAAGTTATCAACACAATTTCTTTCAAGAACAAAATTACTTGTATCTTGAAGGCGACCTCTTTCTTGAGTTAACAAGAATCTTTTAATAAACTTTTTGATTCTAGCAACTCTATGATTTTGAAATAAACCACGAGTTGCTTCATCTATGTTATCAACAAAATACTTGAATTCCTTATTAATCCCTCTTATAATAAGCCACTCTTTACGAAATTGACTTACATACTCAGGAATTTTATCAATTTTATTGAAACTGGGTGTCTCAGTAAAGTGTCTGGCAACAACCATTTCTATAACTACTTTCTTTAGTTGCCTTACAAGTTTTAAATGATCTTAAAACTTTAAGGTCATATAAAACAGCAGTCAATCTCGAGCTGATATTCAATTTTTAAAGAAATCTATTCAACGGTTTCCAAGTTATTTGCTTATTTGTTAAAGTAGACCAAAACATTTTCAAAAAACGCTAAGAAGAACACTTCAATCACATGCAAATTAAGTCCCTCTTTCTAGCAATCGACTAAATCTATCCCCATGATCTTCTCTCACACGTTTTTAAATGAATGAAATTATACTGAAAGCGTTTGGCTTTCTATAGATAACAGGCCGAACATCAATATTGTCCAGTTTTAAATGGATTTCTAACCATAAACACTTCACCCAAAATATCTCGAGGACGCTCTCATAGATCTTGCTCAAACTTCACAAAAATTAAGGCAGCTATTGGAGGAACAAGCTCCCGTGAACGGTTTTGAAAAAAAAACCCAGCGCCGAGAAATACAGCTGCAAATGAAATAATTAATGACGTCGTTTTGTTTCTATGACAGCAAATTTTCAACTTTATAAATGTTTGCGTCTGCCATTGAGGTGTGCATTGGTTCGCATTAAAGCATGAAAATGCGCACGTCGAGCAATTTGTAACGTGAACATTCATTGTTTTTTTTTTACATAGACATGACATGCAACTTCGATGAATCAATGTGTGACTTCGAGCAAGACAAAAATGACAAGTTTATCTGGACTCGACGCAAGGGAGCTGAAGCGTCTAACTATACAGAACCTGTTTTTGATCACACAACTGGAAGCACGACAGGTGAACCGTATACTTAATTACTAATACCTCTGTCAAAATCCGCCAAACAAAGAGAATTGCAATACAATTAGTTAAGGCTCTATCCACACTGGAGAAAAAGCCGTTTATTTAAAGAATTTTTCTGTTCTCACCAACTCCTAACAAATGCAGATGGTTTGTCGCGATTCAAAAATAGAAATTGGACAAAACTGACTCAATAATCAAAAATTTGTTTTTCTTGTTAATTACGTTGTTGTTTCGTTAGTTTTTACTTAAAAAGATTAAAAGAGACTTTTTAAAACATTTAGCTATAAAAAGTTGCGAAAAAAACCTCTTTTAAAAACATTTCAGAAAATTTTAAAAGTTAAAAAATATAAGACGCTTCAACGTTCTCGGAAGTCATTATCTAGTATTCAAAAATAAATGAGCTCCTGAAGTGTCTACTAGTGAGGGAGCTTCAAGCCATTGAGTGTTAGGTTCGATAAAAAGGTTATTTATCAACGTAACTAAGACAGAGGCAATGCTTTTTGGGACATCGCAGAGGCTTGCTAAGGTAGATCAGTTTTCAGTCAGTGTCAATGGGTCGGCTATAAAGTGTGTTGCTTAGTTTAAGTACCTGGGTGTCATCTTTGATGAACACCTCAGTTGGAACGAACATGTTAAAGCAATTGTATCTAAAGCTGGCAGGCGGGTCGGTCTGTTAGGAAGTGTTCGCCGTTATATCACCACACATAGTGCTAATGCCATTTTTTTATTTATGATTAGACCGACTTTAGAGTTCTGTGCTGGGGTCTGGGGTGCTGTGGGGAAATAAATAGTGGAACTCTAGAAACTCTGCAGAAGCGCATTGAAAGAATTGTAATTAAAACATCTAGTAGTGACACTGCGATGAAAGCTTTGAAGTGGCTAAGTCTTAGGTCCGGCAGGCGCGATGAACACATCCTAAAACTTTTAAGGAAATGTATACATGGTCGGTGCCCTCAGTATTTTAAGAACTACTTTGTTTTTAACAAGGACGTTTCTGCTCGTTCAACCCGCCAGAGCAATCTTTTGCATCTGCCTGCTATAAGAACAGAAGTGGCCAAGAGATCCTTTTATTACCATCCTTTTATTACCGACTAACTTCCTCTCTTCCTCGGCGCATTTTTAGGTTTCCAAAAAGCTCTGGAACAAGACGCCATGTCTTCTTCTGTTAGTGTCGTTCGTAGAGTGGAAAATTTTTAAACACGTGTGAGATTCGATTTTCTTGCATAATTCATACGTAATATATTGAGACACGCTTTTCCAGAAATGCCTTTGAAGTCGTCTAGTAAACCCGCAGCACTTGTTTTATCGTGTTTAAAATCACTCGCATTCGGCTCGTGATTTTAAAACCTATAAAACACTGCTGCTTGTTTATTAAACATTGCAAAAAATACAGTATAAAAGTTTTAAAAATACAAGAAAAACAATAGTTCATTAAAAAGAAAAGTGACATAAAAATATGTTACAAAAATGTTATTCATCAGAGAACTAAGGCCTAGCCTTAATACTCAGAGTGACTCCATCGGTGCTAAACTCTTCGTTTAACTTGTAACATATTTTATGTTAATTTCTTTTTAAAGAACTATAATTGTATTTATTATATAGACACAAGTGTTTTACTGGAAAATATACCACTCGTAAAATTCATAAAAACTACATCCGGGCCCCGAGTGGTTTATTGTCCATAACCTCACACGTGAATTTATCGATGACGTAATTTCGGTCATTTCCCTCTATTATTTTTATCGATGTCTTTTTGTCTATATAATAAAAGAACATTACACGGCGGCTTGAAGATATGAATTTCATTTTCTCGTGGCAAAAACAATATTTTACTCACTCGTTGCGCTCGGTTCGTAAAATATTGTTTTGCCACTCGAAAATAAAATTCATATCTTCGCACCACCGTAAAATATCCTCTATGTATATCATACCGTCGATAATGACGTCCGAGAACGTTGAAACATGTATATTTTTTTAACTGTTTTATAAATTTCTAAATGTTTTTAAGAAAAGCTTTTTCGCAATTTTTTATAGTTTGTACTTATTGGTTTTATTTAACATCATCGCGGATCTAAAGTACAGGTCATATTCTACAGGTCAAGGAGTACAGCTTACCTCTCCATTGATAAATTAGCAAACCACACACTTTCCCCTCGATCTAATAGAGCATTTTGTCACTAAGAGATTAGGGCTAGGAGACACTTTTAATGCTGTTCACTTATCTGTATCATGGCGACCTGTACTCTGACCTGTGGAAAAGTGACAGCCGTAAAATGTCTAAAATTAGCCCACCTAAAATATTGTTCCAGTTTTCTCCGTGCTTTCATTCTTTATCTCTCTACAGGTTATTACATGTACATAGATACGTCTGGTCTACGGCAGTGCGTCGAAAATGTAAAATTGTCTAGTTCCCCACTGAAATTCCTCAGGAACATGTGTCTGAAATTCTATTACCGCATTGATGGTGCAGATGCTGGAAGTCTAAACGTCACCATAGATGGAAAATTACTGTTTTCTGCAAGTGACCTGTACGTGGAAAACATTTGGCTTGAAGCCGGTATAAATACATCAGCTATTACGGGATCGTTGATGGGAACGCATAGGGTAAACGTTTTGTCAAAAATATCGATTTCTCTCTTTTCAGTTGATAAGTTTTAGTTGATTTCACTTGATTTTTCCGTACTTTATAACACCAGTTCCTCTCAAAATTATACAGCATAGACTCTTTGGCATGATTACATCTTATTTCTTTGACAGGTAACATTTGAAGCCTTCCCTGGAAAAGGCCAGTCGGGTGGCATAGCGATTGACGACTTCTCCTTTACAGCTGGGTCTTGTCCTTTAAGTAAGTAAATTGACTAAAAGGGGCTTTGTTGAAAGACTAACATAGCATTTCCAAAAATGAAAACATTTTTAAAATGTGTTAGTTTAGTTTAGTTTCTTGTAGTGAGGAGTCCTTGATAACTGCACTGAAACTATTGCGATATCTTACTTCCTCGATGTAATACCATCAATTAATTTGTTTAATTTAACACGATCTTCAAAATCAAACTTCACTTAGAAAAAGCCTTCCATCAAATGAATCAAGTGCTATGTGAATGATCGGGAAAGGGAGTCTGAAATGGCGTATCCCAGTCGGGATGGACGCGATCGTATATGTGTATGTCTCACTTTGTCATGTTCGGATAATTGTTTATAATTTCAGTGAATCTTAGTGACAGGCTTCTCATGCTAGAAAACACCAGAGAGATCACAGAAGTTCATCTCTGGACGTCAGATGGTAGCAATACGAGGTGTATCAATATAACAGGGTTGTAGCTAAGCAATAGAAAACGCACGTTTTCCTAGTTTGCATAGCTTGATATAAACATGAGAGGGGCTGGGATAATTCGATACAGTTATGCAAACCCGCGACGAAATGGGTAAATAAAGTAAATTTGTCAAATTTGTCGAGTTTTGATCTCAAAACATTTTTCAAATTTGTGCTTGCGATATTAGCGCACGCACAGCAGAAAATCTTCACGTCACACCTGTGTTTACAGCACGTTTCTCGGCCAATCAGAGCGCGCATTCTATCTTAGTTATGTAACTGCCCCCGCAGGAATTTCGCTCAGAAGGCGAAATTCCGAGGAGGCACCCCAGTACCTCGCGCGTATATATAGGGGAAAATACTTACAGTTGTAATACGCAGTCAGAAAAAAATTCGATTTGCTTGATCAGGGGCTGCATGGAATCGTTGGGTCATGATGACGTTTCGATTTTTCACTCCTGCAAGTAAGAGATGGTTACTTAGGATGACGTAAGACAGAAAACCCCGAAGGCACCACTTAGGTTGATTTTGTGACACTTATAATTTGCGTATACGTTGATACTCTTTTGTGTTACGTGTGTTCAGTGACATTCTGTGGAGCAACTGTTTTGAAAGTTATGCACCATAAAAGACACTCGCCAAGCGCGGATGAAGTTACAAGGAGCGTATAACTGTATTTAAATAGTATATTCACACGAACTGATCTCAACAGAATCAGAAAGGAAACCTTTAAGGTGAATTCATACGTAAACATGTAGCCGTAAACAGTAGATGCGCAAAAGTTAGATCTTTAAGAATCTTCAAACATGGCAAATCATAGTTTTAGTCTTTTGTAAGCTTTAGCATCAACGGTTTTAAAGAACACGTCCAAAGTTTAAACCCTGCTGAGAGGAAACGTAGAGCTTAATAAGTTTCTGTCAGCTCACCACGAATGAGAAAGTTTTCTGTAGCTTCTTGCAAATGCTGTTAACAGCGGCTACAATCGAGGTGAGCGTTGTTTATCTGCAGTGTTCTTTGCTTTGTTAACTTGTTGGCACGTACAATTTTCGAAAATGTTTGCCTTCCTCTTTTCTCCATAGATTAAATCCCGAGTTCACAAAACAGTGATAGAGCGGCCTCGTTTTCCTGTGTAGACTCAGTAGTGGAAACATAGGCTGGGTAGCAGGCGTTAGGGTGGGGGGAAGGATAACAAAGAGAAGAAGGGAAACGCCCGCTACAAAAGCCGCGTCTTTTGCATTTCGCCCCTTATTTCAATTATCCCAGCTGTCACTTCAACGACCAATCAATATTAGGCGCGCGCTTTTCTGCTTGACTGACTTCACGCGGGAATGTATCGCCAAAGGCGGTTTCGTAGCTGTAGAGAAAATGAGAAATGAGAAAATCTCCAGAACAGAACGTCGGCATCGCGACTGCGACAAAAATTTGTAAGAGGAAACGGAAACCCCTCTGTAAACGTTCAAAAAAACAAACGGCAGTTGTAGATTTTGTGGAGTTAACTTTACCTCTGTGGGAGGAAGAGCCTCACTTGAAAATTTGTTTTCGCCGTCGGGAAGAGTTGAAAGTGCGGGGCTGATTCTCGCCCATTGTTGCGGCTCTTTTGGGTTGCGATTAATCAGAAACGAAAACTTGTCAGAACGGGTCTGCAGACCTTGTGGTCGCAAAATTAGAAACACAGCTGAACTGTACAGTTTCATCGAGAAAGGTGTAAGCAACACTAATGTCGAGGAAGATTTACATTGCGAGGCTGTGGAAGATCGAAGCAAAAGACAGCTTTCCACCACCATCACGCCAGAAAAAAGCGATATAAGGAAGAAACGTCTCGAATCTGAGGTGAACAGCTGAAAGAAAAAGTCCTGGAAAGGTTAATTCTAAAAAGACCTTGTTTAGACAAAGTTCGACAGTGAGTGTCTCGTCGGACGCAGAATCGGAAATTATTGTTATTGAAACATTTTATATACAGACGCCTAAGTAGGTAACACCTACACTCTCTGGACAAGATGCCGATATTTTGTTGAATTATTGTAATATGGAAAATATTACGGGAAAACCAAGCACTCAGCTTAAAGGCACCGGTATTGATTTTGAATTCTAACGGAGAGGTGATCGTTCAGAAAATGTTTGACAACACGACGCGGGCTAACTGAAATCGCCAGTTTGGTTTGCTGAACAAGCTTGTTCTATTGTCTGATTATAACCAATCAGAATTGGAGGACTCCAGCCTCCGCAGAGGTGAATAAAACGGGGTTATTATAGCAGGCGTTCCCTTCCTTCTCTCTCCAATCCCCTCTCCTTTTTTTCCTCCTTCGACTCCTTCTTTTCTTTTTTACACTTCCCCCCCCCCCTACTCCAGCACTAACTTAGCAGAACGATAGACGATATTCCCTGCTCGCAAATCTCCGTCTAAAAAGTTTTATAATTAAGAAATGACTAGAACGGGCGAACGTTAATTGATGATTGATCAAAGGCTTACTTTGTGGCTAATAAAATGAACTGAAAGTAAAAAGTGAAAGAGAAATAGCGAAAAATTACCATTTACTAATGAAATCTTTTCTTATCATTTAGAATAAAATATTCTCGAATCTGAGAATGTTTTGATTGTTAAATCGACCAGAATCCGAGTGCATGGAACCTTCCGTTTCCTGTTTTTATCTCACCTATTGTATGCAATTTTTGTGAAAATCTTCAATATGAATCGGTATAATTCAAAGAGCTACACAACACAGACTATTGACCGACCACATACAGAGTGGGGGCAGCCGTAGTGACTATTACAAGTATTAAATGATGAATAGCTTTCATGATTAATTCCATTTGTTGCCTTGAATTTTGAGCCTGTCGTGTAATAGGGCAAAAATCGTCCTAGAATGCCAAAATTCTGTGGATATGATTATATATTACACACTTAATGAAAGATGCCGAGAAAAGCAGTTAGTTTTGTTTACCCTAGGGAAAACAAAACTAACTGGTTTCCCGAGGGACGTGATATTAAGTGTTTTGTTATATTTCTAAACTTTCACTTCAACAGCAACAAAAGAATAACCGGAGCGAACAAAACAGTCGACTCGGTACTTATAGAAACACAAATTTAATTCTCAAAACCACTGAATGAATGATTTTCAAAGTACTTTCCTTATATTATCAGCATCTTTTTCCTCCACTAGTTGCTGTTTCTCTTCTGGGATGACTTTAAAAATCGTTGCTTTTTAGCTTGAGGCTTCGTGTTTGTGTTGTTGTGTTCATTCACGAAAAAGAAAACTGGCGGTGTTTTTCCCGCCTTCTGTCACACCATTTTCCACCACGCTTTGATCACGTGCTGTAATGTAGCCCGAGCGGGGTACATTGCTTAATGGATCACGATCGGGATACATTTTATTTTAGTCAAGGGACTTGACCAAGAATCAACCAATGGCAGTCCCTGTTTAGTTGAGTGAAAGGCTAGGAAAATAAGAAATGATCATGATTTTGTTGTAAGTGGCTACAGCAACGAAAATAAGACAGAAAAATGTGCCATCTAGAATTAGCCGTTGAAGCTTTTTCGAGAAAAACGACTGAACCATTGCCCCATGAATTTCCTAGCAGTACTGTAGCAGTTGCTCGCATGGTGTACAATACAATAGCTTTCACGAGTCTCCTAAATGGAGGAAGAAAACGATAACACACCATTGTTTATTTGCCATTGTTTCACGGCTAGGGCAGCAAACCAATTTTGTTTTAGGGTCCTTATAGCTGCTAAAAAGCCTATGAACTGGGGAAACATCTTACTCCAGGTCTTGAGGTTCGTTGTCAGTGTCTACCAGAAGGACACAGTTTTTCTAAGCTGGTCACATAGAAGGGCTCTGAACAAGCGCTGTGGCTCCCGACCTGGTCGGATCCATGTGGGCACCATATCTGCCTAATTGAACGTAGCATTCATTTGTTGACTATAATGTAATTTCTGTAATGTTAATGACCTGTTTGAAGACAGTGGACCTCTTTCATCTACGTCCTTGTCAAAATATCGCCCTGTTATGATGTTTAAAACTTGACAGACTAAATGCTCAATGTGCAAATATGTGTTTTACTTACGGTTATTTAAAAACACTGTAATTTACACAGAAAGGTCCGTTCTGCAGGTTTGCCGTGTGACAGTAACGCTCCCATCGGAATTTCCGACCCATCAATAATTTCTGACGGTCAGATGAACGCCTCTTCCCAACATGATTCACCTCGTTACAAACCCTACTACGGTAGACTCCACGACAAAAGGGGTGATGGTTGGTGTCCTAGTCCAACTGCCAAGGGTAACGACTCGCTACAGATTGATCTTCGAGACACGTTTGTAGTATGTGCTGTCGCCACACAGGGGAATAGAGATGGCAAAACATTGACTACAGCCTTTAAGCTGTCCTATTCGTCTGATGGAAAGAACTGGACATTTTACAAGTATGGCGATTGTTCTGAAAAGGTAAGTTATTGTTTGCCCTTGCGCTCTCATTCCCCACGAAGCCCCTCACTCCTTACGTCACGTGTGGCACGCATGAGTGTATTTATTTTCTTGGTAGTCGCAGTTACCTAGTATAACAAAGCGTAAACAGGCAATATGAGTTACACTGATTAGAATCGGCTTATTAATCGTCGGTAAAAAAAAGTTTACCGTTGGCAAATCGCAGCCTTTTTCTCTTGTAAATAACAGCGAACTACAGACATAACAACGCTGGATTCAATAAGCTGCTTGAAATCCTCGTCCCTGAAACTCCGCTGAAACGAGAACGGTCACTTAAAATTCAGCGAGCAAGGGGAATGCGAGATACGTACTTCTAGTTAATATAGAAAAAATCTTCCATAATACGTTACGGTTCAGTGATTTTAGGTAGCATGCAAGTTGACGCTGATTACTCCTACAAAATAAGTCAGCCAATGAACACGTTTGAAATTTCAGTCAGCCAATCAAAACTTACATCTTCGACCTAAAAAATAACTAAAAACGTGTCAGACCGGTTGAACTAGGCACGACATAGAGATAGAACATGACTAACCGTTACTCGTACTGGTACCCACATAACACATCACCGCAGCAACATCAACAGGGAATGGGTTGCTTAAGAGCATGCAACACAACAGCCGATCCATCATAGGTATCACAGCGGACCGCGGAGGGAACAGACTCAAGCATGAATAGTGAGGATCAAAGCCCACAGACCATTAATAATAAATTAACCTACATTCATCGTGCTTCAGTAACCCCGAAATCATCACCAGATGAAGCGGTCGAAACGTCGCGATCAACAACAAAGCGACTATCACGATACGAACGATCATTACATGTGTGTATAGGATATTAGCTGTCTCAGTCCGGATACAAAGTTGTCAGACATAAATCTTGTCCCAGCCTGATCTTGTCCGTTCTTTTTAAGTCTGGACGACGATTGTTTAAAGTTGAAATTTGACGATCTACGGTGACGTACTCTGCCCAGGACTCCGCATCCACGTCCTCCGTAGTAGAGGTTGCCGTAGCGGTTTGCTTTAAGTCCCTAATGTTTGTATGCTAGTGCAGAAAAACTCCAAGACGCCAAGCAAATACAAAACTAAGAACACTTTACCTGTAATGCTTACGGTTTCGAATCTTACACCTGATTGACGTTTTCCTCGAAGACATGACATTCAAGAATTACAGTCAACTCTTTCTACACGACGGTCATTATAGGGACCGGCACTAAGTTTGCATCTTAGGCAGATCTAGGCAGGTGGCCGTCATTTGGCAGGAGCCCAGGGCCGGAGCGAGCAACTCCCATTCTAGGCCTATGTCACGGCGTTTTTACGGACCAGTTTATTTTTAGACACATTTTAGGATACTTTTTCCCGCGAAAATAGAATTTCCATCAAGTCTATGAGCGCATTCGAAGTGTAAGATATCAAAAAGGAAAACTAAATGCTATTAAAAGGCAAAAAATATCATTTTTAGGTCTGTAGGTTTGTGGAATTCAAAAGATATTCAAAATTCGCGCCAAAGCGTTCTAAAAAATAAAGAACCTCCCAAGCTGAAATTATGTTTAGAACGCTTTGGCATGAATTTTGAATATCTTTTAAATTCCACAAACCTACAGACCTATGATATCTTATACTACGAATGCGCTCTTAGACATGGTGGAAATTCTATTTTCGCGGAAAAAGTGTCCTAAAATGTGTCTAAAAATAAACTGGTCCGTCAAAACGCCGTAACACGAGCTCATGGAAGTTGCTCGCTCTGGGTTATGGGCTCCTGCATAAGGAAAATCTAATCAGGAAAGGAACGAGAAACGGTTTGATCAAAACTTTTACTTTTCGTTGAATGGAGGTAACCGTCTTATGGAGGTGTCTTTTCGGAGAGAGTTGACGGCATTTCTAGTGTTTTCGACAAGGCTAGGTCATGTCGGATCGACAGTAATCGCAATTACATCAAATAGGTGTTAGACTATTATTATCATTGCACTTGTCAATAACCCCCATATTAAATAAAATAACTATGATTGTTTTTTGAAGGAATTTCAAAGGAAAGGTAGCAGCGATGATGTTGACAAATACATTTTGCCAGTGCAAATTCGTGTAAGATTTATCCGTTTCCATCCTACAAATCGTCATAACCGGAGCTGCCTCAGGGTAGAAGTATTTGGGACAAGAGGTATGTTATGATTTTTTTTGTTGTTACTTCTTTGGCGAGTTTCTGCTTCTGCGAACTGCTAAGAGTTCAACTCTCTTATGGTTTATTAATTAAGGCTTGGTGTGTTTACTGGCAATTTTTGTTATACGTGGGAGCATATTTGAAGGATAAAGCTACGGTCAACTCTCTCGTAACAGAAATCACCATCAAACAGACACTTTTGCAGTTTCTTTTTCTCTGTCGTTCCTCAATTCCTTTAAAACTGGGACACTTAGTGCCAGTTTCGACGGTGTCCATATTGAACAGAATTGAAAGAAAAGTTATACACCTTAGAACAATCACATTGATAATCAATCCCACCAAAAGCAAAGTTCCTAAAAAAAAACGAAGAACAAGAGCTCTCTCACCTAGTAATGTTAAATCCCTTTATGTAGTTCTAGTTAGATCACACTGTATTCAAGCCTAGACTCCGCTGGCGATCTATTTCAGAAATATCATACAAAATGAAATACTTCTACTGAAACAAAAAGAAAAAGCTTATAATCTAATAAGTGGATTCTTTACGATGTTCATGCTTTCCTTGGCGAAATCCAAGAAACTTAAACGAGATAACTGTTATCTTACGTTAAATCTATTTGCGAACGGTGGGATAGCCTGAAATTCATCCGATTGCTTCGAGTCGCTTTGTCAACGACTCGAAGTAATCGGATGAAATTCAGGCTAACGGTAGGAGTCTTCGATGTATTTTCGTGGACAACAATAGCTAACATTTCTGCATATTTCAAATGCATTGTTAGTTACTGCTGTTCACATGAGAATGAATAAATAAATGAATAATAAATCTCTCAAGAATCTCGCGTTTCAAATTATTCGCTTATTTAAGTAGACTAAAATCTATATATATATATATACGCAGTTTAGACCCCTGAAGAAGGCGTAAGCCGAAACGCGTCGGGTCAATAAAGGATTCAAATCAACATATGTAGTCCATTCTCCTTTGTACAAACTATATATATAGCACCTTCCAGTGGCCTCTGTGAACTCTAAGAAATTGTTTGGGGAGTCCCGTGAGCCATAAAGCCTTCAATTCGACTGCGCGTTAGCATGGTTGTCTTGGTGGTGTAATGGTTAACACATCGGCACTAGAAAGTCGAGGACGCGGGTTCAAATCCCGTTCAAGGCAATTTTTAGAGTTTCACTTGTGTTCATTTATTTCTTTCTTTCACTGGTTTCAGTTCATTTGTGTTATGTATATATATATGTATATGTATATGTATATGTATATGTATATGTATACATATATATATATATACATATATATATATATATATATATATATATATATATATATATATATATATATATATATATATATATATATATATATATATATATATATAGACCAGTAGGTGAACTACTCAAATCCTGAGTGCATGGGTGTTTAATACAAGCCTGTTTCGTAGGCCACCGAAAAGGTGACCCACTCTTCAGTTAAACTCCATTATAACACTGACTACATCAAGAAGAGTGATCGCGTGATAAAAACGGTTACATATAACGTTTGAAATTTAAATTTTTAAGAAATTTTAAAATGAAAAGCGCGCGCTTGCTCTCAATCGCCTACAACTCTTATACGAAACCTAAGTCGCACGAAAGCTCGCGCTACAATCTCTGGCTTTCACATGTTCGATTGTACCTTAGAATGAACTGCAAGTAGAGCACTGTCTTGTCTTCGCCGGTGAACATCTAACTGAATATATATATATATATATATATATATATATATCCACCTATATATATATATATATATATCCACCTATATATATATATATATATATATATATATCCACCTATATTTCGATCACATTCAGTGATCTTCTTCAGGGTGACTAACTAGCCGTTAACGTACAGAACTTTTAAATTGCTGAATTACGAAGGTAACGCGCGCGCATCACAACTGAAATGACTGTTATTTTAAACGTCTAACGGAAAATGTCATAGATGACACTTTCATCTCCTGCGCGCGCCCGCGCGCGTCTTTCGGTTCTGGGGCCCGTTTCTCGAAAGTCCCGGTAACTTAACGGGCCCGGAATCATATTTTTAAATCAAAGTCTCAAGAAAAGTAGGGTGTGTTCTGACCTCTAATGAAGTCCATTTTGTTTCGCTAGCTAATAACTCTACTGTATAATTTTCAAAACTTTTAAAACTCCCCTCTAAAATGGAAAACAAAACAGCTTAACGGGCCCGGTAATTACCGGGAGCTTCGAGAAACGGGCCCCAGGGCGTAAAAACCATCATCCTCATTAAGTCCTTGAGGGCGCAGCGTTCCCAATCTATACATCCACTCTCCCTCCTTCTTCCGCAACTCCCTCTCTCCCATGGCTCTGTCAATTAACTGTATAGTTAAATGGCTTAATCCTAAGTGTCCCGAGGTATGAAAATGCTGATAGAGAAAATCGTCATTCCTCTTATTTTCAGAAGACAACTTGAGATGGGCATTGATCCTACTTCTGTGATTATTGAACCTAGACCGAAAATTAGTGGTAGTGGATCCAACATATTGAATGCCACATACCTTACAAGTCATAAGATAAACCACGTTTTTAGAGTTACAATTTAAGTTGTAATTAATACGGAATTTCTTCCCATTGGTTTTGCTGCGGAAAGTTCTCCCCACACACAGAAAAGTGCAAATTTGGCACCGATTGCTACCACACTTTGATGTTCCTGTTACCTCTTCCTTAGCGGCACTCCTAAACTTTGCTCGAACCAAGAAGTCGGAGAGGCACTTCGGTCTTCTGAAAGCAACCATTGGCACCTCTCTAATGGCATCCCGGTATCTCTGTGAAGAGTGAAGAACCGGATGTAGCTTCCTCAACATGCCTCCGATGTTAGGAAGGCCCGGCTGGTATGTCACCGTGAAGGGAATCCTGATATTTTCCTTTCTTGGTTTATCCCTCAATGCTTCATCTCTAGGTGTTTGTCTCGCTCTATCCACTTGTTGTTGTATGACATTCTTCTTATATCCCCTTTCTTCTAAAGAACTACACAAATCCCGCGCCCTGCTTTCAAAGAAAGCCTCCTTGGAACAAATCTTCCTCAAACGTAATCCTTGTGCATAGGGAATCCCTTTCTTGCAAGAGTTCGGATGACACGACACCCGGTGGAGATACTGATGGCTATCGGTGGGTTTGATGTAAACATCCGTCTCCAGTTTTCCCGATTCATTCACGACTTTAACATCTAAGAATTCCACTTCTTGATAGGACCATTTTGATGTAAACTTGATCGTTCTATGCGCACTGTTTAGATAATTAATAAAATTTTTAAGACTTTCCTCCCCTTCTGTCCAAATTATAAAAATATCATCAATATATCCCCACCAAGTTTGCCAAAGCGTTTGAAATCAACTGTCTTTCTAGTTTGTCCATAAAAATGTTAGCATACGACGGTGCCATCCGAGTCCCTATCGCAGTGCCTAGTTTCTGGACAAAATGCAGCTCATCAAATTCAAAATTATTGTTCTTAAGAACTATTTCTGTAAACTCTACCAAGCCGTTCTTGAGATCCCCTAGTTTCCTCCCATTCTCCACATTGGAATCCCATGTTAACAACGCCTCTTTCACCGCCTCTATCCCCTCATCGTGTAGTATGTGGGGATATAACCCCACAACGTCGACTGTACATAATATCGCCCCCTCTGGTAAGGTGTCGATGTTCTTGAGTTTAACATTTTCCGTTAGACGTTTAAAATAACAGTCATTTCAGTTGTGATGCGCGCGCGTTACCTTCGTAATTCAGCAATTTAAAAGTTCTGTACGTTAACGGCTAGTTAGTCACCCTGAAGAAGATCACTGAATGTGATCGAAATATAGGTGGATTGAAAGGAAACTGTTTTGTGTCTTCATTTGTGATTAAGATATATTTGTGTTTATGAGGACGGGGGAGAGAAATGCTTGGGACAACTTTATATATATATATATAGATATATATATATATATATATACTTCTTAAACATGAATAGAATAAATTTTGGACAGCGCTAAACTCTGAGAGGAGCAGTGACTATAATGATCAATAGTAGTAAGATTTCAATTCATCGTTTTATTGCGACAACGCTGTTTCGTGTGGTCAAAGAATGGCCACACTCACCAGGCAATATTCACGAATGACCGTTAAATTACAAGAACTGGCAATAAAAGCTAACTTGGGGTTGCTATGGTATTTACAACCAGTTGCTATAGTAAAAGCGACGTTATGGTTGCTATGAGATATAAAAACAGTAAAAAAGGTTGTCTGGTGTCAACGTGGCATTTTTATTACTATTTAGTTTCGTACCGCACGGCATGTACGGCACTCCTCGGATAAAATTGCCAACAAAAAGTTCGTTACAAACATACGCTAGGACTACAAACGCGCGCGCGGAATTTGAATAAAAACTATTGCGTGCCAACGGAAGACGTAAAGCTGCTAAGAAGGAATTTACGCGCGTGCCTACAGGAAGTTACAAGTTCATTTCGTTTGTTCAAGCTCGTCAGATCGGCTCTGCAAATAATGAAATACTTTTCCCACAGGCACAAATTACAGCGATTTGAAGCGGGATTAAACGACGCGGCTTGCTTTAAGATCTTCCACGTTAAGCTAAATCCGATCTTAGCGTCTTTCAAGTGCCAGATGTGTTTACTGAGTTCCGTACAGAGTCTCTTGTTTGGGTCTCTGAAAAAAGACTTATGGTCCGAGTATCTGTATCTGGTCTTAAAAGAGTTCTCAGTAAGGCCTACATAGGTCTCGGCTGGCCTGTTGTCCTCCGTTGCTACTATGGCTTGGAAGATCACGGCTGATTTTAAGCAATTACCGTCCAGGGGCCGGTTGCTCGAAGCCTGGTTAGCGCTAACCGTTGGTTAAGAGGTATCAAAATGTATAGGTTTCCATGGTATTTAACGCTAGTAAGCACTAACCATGCTTCGAGCAACCCGGGCCAGAGGGTAATGAGCTGGTTGACGGCAGTTGCAAGTTTTAGGTGGTACGGCGTTTGTTTTCCGTAGGGTGGATTTGTTGTGGCCATCAATTTTTTGCTTTAGATTCGGCATGCAGCTGTAACTGATCTTGACTGTGTTCGTGTTGAAGATTTTATGCAGCGTCGAGGATCTTTAGGAAGGATCATGCCGAATCATGCGAACTCGTCGGTACTTACCTCCTCCACAACATCAAAGAAAGGTTCGGTATCGCATGTAACTTTGGCTTGTACAGAGATGACGGTCTAGGTGTAACCAAGGCATAACCCCGGCAGGCAGAAAATCAACCGACTACGGAAAACAACTTCTACCGCGCGCGCTGATTTCAAATGTCATAGTGTAGAGAATTATGGGAAATGATAGCTGAGGGAGAGCTGGGGGGGGGGAGATGTAAACAGCATATTAAACACATGTTTTTTGATCTACTGTAGCTTTTAAGAGGATTTTTGTAATGAAAAGATCATTAAAAAGAAAAAAGAAGAATGGTCAAGTACCTAACAAGCCTCAAATGAGACTGTTGCTAAAAATTTCTGGAGATACCTTTTATCAAATCCAGACAGATATATATATCTATAATATCTGTGTATATATATATAGATGTTGCATAAAAAAACGGTCGTTGTAAAAAAGGGTCATTTTTATGTAAAAAAGCTGCTTTTTTACAAATTAAGCGGTTGTAAAAATACTGCTTTTTTACAAAAATATATTTTTGTAAAACAGCTGCTTTTTTACAAGTTACCTGGTTGTAAAAATACTGCTTTTTTTATGTAAAAAATCTGCTTTTTTACAAATTAGCCGGTTGTAAAAATACTGCTTTTTTATGTAAAAAAGCTGCTTTTTTACAAAATATATTTTTGTAAAAAGGCAGCTTTTTTACACATTAACCGGTTGTAAAAATACTGCTTTTTTACAAAATATATTTTTGTAATAAAGCTGCTTTTTTATGTAAAAAATCTGTTTTTTTTACAAAAGATATTTTTGTAAGAAAGCTGCCTTTTTATGTAAAAATCCTGCTATTTTACACATAAAGACCATTTGACAAACCCATTTATCGAAGACAGGCTGTTTTCGAACTTTATTGAACTGTAGTTTTTGTGCGCTTCTCAAACCGTACATTTCAAGATATCCGGCTAGTCACGTTCACGTTCCCGTGTCTCCTTTATTGTGGGGCTTTAAATTCCCATGTTAACTCGCTGACAGCGTTAAAAAATTACGTTCTTTTTATTCTTGTTGTTATTTCTTCTTGTTTCCTTTGTCATTCAATTTTCCAGGACCTTCTAATTGTTGGATGCGAAGAAGGAACGAGCAGTAATTTCATTTGTTATGCTTATCGGCTGAGGTCACGCAAGGCAGTAACTGCATGTTAGGCAATAGATGGTTTTCAAAGTGACGTCATCAAAATGTAAAGTCAAAATAGCAAGGTTTTACGAATTCTTATTTACACTAGGTTGAAGATAAACAAAAAGTTAATCTTTGTACAAGTTTTCAGTCCCATAGCATGGTTCATTTCGAAAATACAGCAATTTGAACTTCCGAGTTTTCAGAGTGCGTGACACCAAAATAGGAATGCTGTCTCGTTGAAAAAAAGTCTCTCCTCTTGATTTTCAGCAGTATAACCATTTCAAGTATTAGAAGATATGTTTATGCGGACGTAGGCTAATTCTAGAGTGAAAAGAAGGAGCTTTTATAGAACAATGTAACTCCAGATTTTTTTGTTGATTTTCGGCGGCCATATTGGTGCACCAAAAGTGTGCACCAATATGGCGTCGCCATACAAAGCTCTACAAAGATGCGTGAAACGTTTCGGCAAATAACTCAGAAACTGTGGGCCAAAAAGACCTGAGACTTGGACAAATTGTTTAAAAATTAGTCTTTTATAACATATCATTTTCTTGGCTTCTTTCACTGGACGGTTTTCAATTTATTTTTTTGTTGCGTGACAGTGAAAACGATCTATAATAGAATAGCTGGGTTATTCACTGTCTTATTTATAAGCAATGCCTGTCACAATCTCTTGCAGCAACCAAAGCCTTCTTTTCTCTCCTTCTTTGGTACTTTTGTTCAAGCCGAAAACTGTACAGAATATTGTTCTGTATTATTTATCTATTTTCCCAAGGTTATCAGCTGCAATAATCGGTTTAACTGTCAACAAAATACTTGGCTATAATGCTTTGATGCTCTTAGCAGTGGACAAATACATTATAACTCCATTTCTAGCATGAAATCTTCAGCAAGAATCAACGACAGCAATTGTTAGGCAATTTCCTGTATTATGTATGATGCGCTAAACTTCTATCACGGGATTCGTGCTATCTTGAAATCCATGTTGATGCATGCAAGAGTGTCATGTCTGCGTTACAACTTTTTAAAAGCTTTCAACATGATGTAGGAACGTGTTCAGTCGGCTAATCAAGCAAAAGGGAACGCTAGCCTATAGCTACAAGCGTACATACACTCGCTTGTTAGTCTAATTTTTGCAATACACAGAGCAACTTGCAAGGCCATAAAAACAGCAGCCGATTTGTTTATACGAATTACAGACTATAAAGGCGGTCTGTAACGTACGACAATGCGTGTTTTATTTTAGAGATCGAGAAGTAAGCAAGAAAACACTTGTCAAGGCTAAATAACTTAAATATGAACACTAGCTGAATTCGCCAGCAACATTTAGAGTATGACCGTTTTTTTACAAAATATATTTTTGTAAAAAAAGCTGTCCTTTTACAGATATATATATATCAGTGTAAAAAACAGGACAGTACTAGACAGTACTAAAATCCCGTTAAAAGGTAGCATATTAAGCACATGTTTTTTGATTCACTGTATTTACATCTTCCCCACCGCCTCACCCGCAGCTCTCCCCTACCTATCATTTCCCATAATTCTCTCCTTGTCATAAAACACTATGACATTTGAAATCAGCGCGCGCGGTAGAAGTTGTTTTCCGTGGTCGGTTAATATCTAGGTTTCTTTTTGGCCGCCTGCAGCAAAGTTTTCCGGAGGCATCATTAAGCCTTATGAAGGAACAAGTCTCACGATTGGCAAAGTCTGCCGTCGTCCAATATGTTACCGTATTTCGTCTCATTTTGGCTAAACGGGTGAAACACTGATCTCGGGCTTGAGACGGAAAGGCATCATATTGCGAACTTTGATACGGGCGGTGACGAGTCTCTGGCCTCAAAAAGTAGCTTTTAGCAGTCAAAACTATTCTGCGAGAGCAAAATTGATGCTAATTTCTGACCAGGCCCGAGACTTTTTGTTTTGAAGGCCGGCGTCCATGTGTCCCTTTCAAAACGGCTCGTCTACATCCGGGATCTTGAATAAATCGAGTGTGTCAGGAAAGTTTACATGTGATGATTTATGTGGAGAAAGCGAGAGTTACTGAGAGAGAGAGTAATGTGATGATATTTCGCCCGTATTAAGTGTGGAAACATTGTGTTTGGTTGTTTGTGGATAGATTTATCAGTGTCGCGAACGTGGTTAATTGTGTGATTTCCTGAAGTTGTTGACAGACAGATTTCAAATATGTCGTGGCGCTCGTGTTATAAGAATATTGTGTACAAGCATGAAAACGCTTTGTAAGTGTTGTGGGGTCAAGAAAGGTGGATTCTAGGTCTGTTTTAGTCGGGCATCTCGCTATGAGCCTCATAGTTATGAGCCTCATACTACTGGTACCAATCGTACCATTGGTACCAATGGACCATTGGAATTGCCCTGTACCCAGCCTAAGTCTCCTTAATGAGATGCATATTCACCAGTAGAACCATTGGAATGACATCATTTTCTATTGGTACCAATCGTACCATTAGTAATTATGGACCATTGGAATTGCCCTGTGCCCAACCAGACCACATGAGAAAATAATCTAAGTCCCCTTCATAAGATGTATATTCACCAATAGATCCATTGGAATGACATCATTTTCTACTGGTACCAATCGTACCATTGGTACCAATGGACCTTTGGAATTGCCCTGTACCCAGCTAGATCACACGAGAAAATAATCTAAGTCCCCTTAATAAGATGCATATTCACCAGTAGAACCATTAGAATGACATCGTTTTCAATGGAGACCCTACTTATCACCACTAACACCACCGCAAAAAAAACCAAGCACTTTGGTCATTGATATAATGAGAAATCGCTTTCAGTCGAATGTTGCCTAGAAACAAAAAATGTGCCGTGAAGTCAACTACTGTATGACGTCATGGCGGACACTCGCTATGATCAACGCGCAGCCACGCACTGCGCGCGCGACGAGATTATAAATTCGCTTCGCGAGGAAAAAGATGGTGCTTAGTTTGATTATTGGGAGTTTAAGATACCACGACGGCGACGGCCACGAAAAAGACACTCAAAAAGTGAATTTACGTTCTTTTAATCTCTATCGCGATTACTTCAACTCATTTACTTTCTCAAATGCAAGCAAACTCTTTTGGAGCCGAATTCCTAAGAACAATATTCAAGTTCAGAAAGAGAAAGAAAATTTAGTCGTCGCTTGTTCACGTCCTCCATAAAACGTGAAATTAGCCATTTCCTCGTCGTAGTCGTGCAGTGACGGCAAAGAAATGTACAAAAAAGCGTGCTGTACGTGCAGAATTGTTGTTTTGCCTATTCGAACAATTGCTTTTCTTACGTTCTCGTTGTCGTCGCCTTCGTGGCATCTTAAAGTCCCTCATATTATAGCCTGACCCCCTAAATGTATTCAAGATTGAGAAGCAACCATTCCTGTATTGATTCTGTTGCACAATGTCAACGCTTTATTGATAGTTTATTTTTCCCTCCAAGATTTTTCTAGTAATTCCTTTCAAAAATACCAAGATCTACTAACCACTGGAGCTATTGATGTTGTGCAATTCACTATTAATGGAAGCCAGTTTCTTGCCTTCACCAAATTCGAGGGATACAACATAGAACCATTCATCTACAAGATGAACATTACTGAAAAATTCTCTCTCTACCAAACTATCAATACTACGGATGGAGCAGATATGGAATATTTTACAATTGCTGATACACATTACCTTGCCGTTGTCAATTTCGAATCTGGATCTACACGGCAATTGAAGTTAGTTATTTATCAGTGGAACGGACAATTTTTTGTTTTTTTTCAAAACATAACGTCGGAGTTTGGAAATGGAAAAATAGACTTGAATTTCATGAAAATAGGGACTGAACCGTTTCTAACGATTGTAAATGTGTTCTATTATGAAGAGTATTGGGTAGGATTAGAAGCCTTTAAGTGGATAAACAACCAGTTCCATAGAACGGCTACGGTCTCAGCAATACGAACACATGTGCTCTATGCACCTTCCACGGGATTTGGAATTAAGAATGAAACTTTTCTTGTTATTGCCGCGGGTAATCATTTGTATGTGTTCAAGTGGGTAAGGGGAGGGTTCCACCTATTCTCACCTGTCAGACCTATACAAAAGACGTATGGAGCACGAGATGTGAAGTCGTTTAAAATGAATGGTCAAATATTCCTTGCAATTGCAAACTTTGAAGATGGAACGAAACCCAACATTTTGAAGTGGGATGGAAATGAGTTTGTCCTATACCAGTCACTTTTTACTACTAAAGCCATTGCCTTGCATCCATTTGTGATGTACGGTGAAACCTTCCTGGGTGTAGTCGATGATTATGGAAAGTCATTTGTGTATCGGGCCATTGGATCAAGATTCTTCAAGTTTCAAGAAATTTCAACTCAGTGGGCTCATGGAATGACGTCATTTGTGCACGGTGGTCACACCTACCTCGTTGTTGCAGAAACTATAAGCACAGTATACAAGTTTAAATAAATGTTACCTAAAAACATTACTTTTACACAGCAAAGAATAAACTGTACGTGTAACATGGATATGTCAACGTTAGGTCTGTAGTAAGTGATCACTAAATAAGAAAACTCCAATAAAATAACAAAGGAAAGCTGCATTTCAAGGCTTTTTTATAACTCATTTTAGTCAGTACCAGTCTTAACTGATACAAGATAAAACGTAAGATATAAATAAACAAAAGATACCCTGCGAGTACAGCCGTCTCTCCTGCTCCTCGCCACTAAGGACGTTTCGCGGGGAGCTGAGAGACGTCTGCGATTCGGCCCCGAAAATTCCATACTCATGGCGCAGATTTCTTCGGCTTCTGGTCAACGAACGCTGATTCGTCGACGTAGTATTTTTATTCTTTCAGCTGTTGTTTTAGAATGAAAGACGAAAGACAAAAGATCACATGAAAGATCAAATGAAAACGCCATGAACCTTGTAAAAAACATTCGTATTCCTTTCTACAAAGCATTAGAACTTTGCTACGGTTTGTTCGGAGAAGAACTCGAAACTTTACGATAATAAAATTGATTAATTGATTAAATTGATTAATCTTACCGTAGTTTTAGCGCAAAGGAATCTATAGTGATGATATAAGTGATCAGCTTGAGTAACTGCCTCGTACCCAGACGCTACGTTGGTAGTCTCGGCGTTAAGGATCTTGGGAAAGATTCAAAACCACAAAGGCACAAGGGAAGGCTCAAGGTGAAAAGCGAAGAGAGCTTCCCGTGTTTCGTCTTTCCCATAACCCCTCCCAAGAGCCACCTAGGTACGAGGTGGCTTGAGTAGTGCTTTCGCGTTTGTGCGCTCTTCCACCGGAGTGAAACGTTTAAAGCGTTTCTTGTTTTAATCAGTTGGACTAAGTGGAAACAAGGGCAAGGATGTATCGAATACTTTGTTATTGTAACTATCTTTTAATATTTTTTTTCTCAAAATAACGAGCTTCTTATCGCTGAAAACGCTTCGCGCCTGAGCAACTTGTTTACTTTAATTTATTCGAAAAAGCACCTAAATAAAATAGCACTTTATGCCAAAAATATTAGGTATGGAGCAAACGCGCCGAGGAAGAAATTTAAATATCCACCCTAATGTCATCCTCGGAGACCCAGGGGCAGATAGTGGGGACGATGGAAAGTCTAAACGGGCGGAAAAATAAGGCACGAAGAAAGGTAAAGAACGGCGAGAAGAGCCCCTGGGGACAATGTCTTACCAGACCAGTTCCAAACGGTCGCCGCCGTTCTGGCTTCTGATTGGTGCCAGAAAACTTGTGTCTTTCTGGCACCAATCAGAAGCCAGAACGGCGGCGACCGTTTGGAACTGGTCTGGTAAGACATTGTCCACAGGGGCTCTTCTGGCCGTTCTTTACTTTTCTGTCCCTAGGTCCCCGAGGATGCCCTAATGTAAACGTTAAAAAATGATAGGATTAAAAGTGCTTATTCAATCGAAAAGTTGTTTCTTTTTACGTTTCTTTTTCTTTTCTTCTCATAATTAATTATTATTAAAACTATATACATCGTCGTAAAAATATTTCCATCATTTTTACTCTCTATTTTGGCCTGTCACTGGAGACCTGCCGTGTGGTTCTTTTTAGCTTTTTTAAGTTCTCGTGGACATTTTCACTTTGCGGATCCAGCTTCAGAGCCTTTCTGTAGTATATACCGGCTTGCTCGTGTTTCCCCCATCTGTGATATAACACTCCTGTCAAGTAAACAAAAACGATAGCGTTATATCTTGGAATTAATTTGAGACTGCGTTTATGCACAGATATAAGTTACTTCAAAGCAATAATAGATAATCCGAACGGTTCAACTAGCTTTTTTCATTACTATTAGTTATTACTATAAACTACTTGAAAACTATAATAAACTTTGTCCAGTAAAGAACATGCTCGGTAGCGTTTACTTCAATGGTTACACTTTATAATCGACCTTAAGCTGCGATCAGGCCTCCGTTTTTTTCGGGGAAGCGCGAAATTCGGCGGACAGGTAAAAGTAAAAGAAAGAAGGACCCCCTTATCGCAGGTTAAATAGATCTATACAGCAAAATAAACACTACAACAGGATAATAATGCTCAGAAACTTCATTTGAATGGTCACACTTTAGAATTTAACTCACAGACTCAAAAGTTAGTATTATCTTGAACATCATAATAAAGACACCCATAGCAAAGAACTGCTCAGTAGCTTCTATCTGAATGGTCACATTGTAGGATTTCATCCCCAGTTAGAACCACGTTTACAGCAAAATAACCAGAAAGAGTAACAACTCGTGGAATTCTTACCAAGATTTCCATAAATTTCCGCAGAATTAGGTTTCAGCTTCAAAGCTATTAGGAAGTGTTTCTCAGCCTCCTACAAAAGAACAAATAATTAGTCAACTTTACTTTAATTTCCCTCATTAAAGATTCGTACAGTATGCAAAGAAATGCAGGCTAACAGGATGAGCGAACTTGAATACGCTTTGGGTTTCGCTTTCCTAACTTTAGCCTGCGCCACAGACGAAACTTAACTCTAGACTGTTCACAGTCCCCTATTTTCCTGTAAGATTGTCGAGATTGAGCGCTTTGCGTTACGGGCTGCCATCTTGCATGAGTGTCAAAAGTACTTAGGGGGCGGGGGCGGTTTGGGAGGAAGAGCTATAATCCCTGACGCCCGCCCCCTCGGTACATTTGCAAATCAAGATGGCCGCCATTAATTGTAAGACGCGCTATATCTCGACGATCTCACAGAAAAATAAGGGACTGTGAACAGTCGAACTTAACTCTGGTTAAGTCTGGTTACTAACTGGGGTTAGATCACATCTGCGACGCAGGCTATACTGACTAAATGCAATTTAATATTCCTAGACATGTTGAAAAAAAGAAAATCAATTCCTTGGACAGTTTTATGGGGAGAACATTGAGAAATAGACATGTGTCCATCATTCATCGTGTGCAGCAGTCAATAATCAGCGATCTAACCAGATGCCAACCTATGGTCTCCACCCTCCCCTCTCTTCCCTTTTTCTCTCTCCACTCCACCCTCCCCGGGAGCGTGTTTACAGCCTATGCTATACATAAATTCATTAAGCACGAGAGGCGTCGCGTTTGAACTGATCCCTCTCCTCGCAGAGGCAACTTTATTGAGGAGGGGGTAGGAGGGGAGAGAAAGCGCGCGGGGGACGATTTCCCGCCAATTTTCCTCTCCCATTATACCCGTGTCCTGTTTATTTTATTCCTCAAATACCAGTGGAAGCCTCTACGGGGATCACAGAACCAGACCTAAAATCCCCTTCACCAGCGTCTTTGTCTGATCGTAGTGTAACTCTGTAACGAATCACGTACCACAAACTCATCTTTCTGTCCGAGCATGTTAGCAAGGTTGAAATGAACTGACGGCTCCTTGGGAATGTGGCTTTTAGCCTCTCTGATCACTGTTATTGCCGCATCTCTGTTACCTAGAAAGGGAAACCTGCCAGGCGTTACCTTAAAATTTAACTCGTCTGTCAAGAGACGTTTCTTCGCAGAAGATTTTTTTTAGTACACCTAGCTATGAGCGACCAACTAAAAAGCCAGGATTGTGTGGTTGTCTAAGTGAGATGGAGGCTTGCGAGAGTTTTGTTACTGGGGATCCGCCAGAAAGGAGTCCAGGGTTGTCACTAAGATTTCAAGTTGCCGGGTATTTGTTGTTAGCAGCCGGGGAAGTCGCAAGCAGTCATGGAGCCCCTTCCTCCCTCCCCAAGAAGTTTTTGAAGTGCAACTGCTACCGTTTTCCAAAAGGCATTACCGCCCCCAAAAAGCAATCTTCATCAAGAGTACAGCTATCATTAGCGGTTTTATGATGATCACGTCTTTATTAAAGAAAACCACAACATTCTGAGACACTAAAATAATAAGTTTTTACTTTACGTAAAGGCACGTTGGAGGGTTTTTTTAGTGGCCGCCAAATGGGAATATACATGTAAGCACCGGGCCTGAAAAAAATGACAAGTTGGCACCGGTCACGTTATCTGCGCAGTCTTATCTTCACGCAGACAAGGGCGCATGCTGGCCAGTGAAGTGTTAAATCACAACGATACTTTACAAATGTTAAAAATGTGGAAAGGACAATCGATTCTTATACGATACAAATGAATTAACATGCGCTGTTAAATCAATTGTAAATCCTCATTTAGTTATACGTAGGAACGAAACAACTTACGGAAAACAAAAGTAAAACTAATATTACAAATGAATTAACCCAAGGAGAAGCGGTATGAAGAAGACAAGCGGACGATGAATGTACGAAAAAGCGTCATAAACTTAAGGTTACTATGGTTTGTGGGAAAATAAAAGTATGATAAGGCTAAAACAAGCGTAACGTACGAAAAATCGCACGATAAAATATGGCAAAACTACATGAACTGCTCAACTGGTAACATTATGAAGGAAACATCACTTAACATACGAAGAAACTGACCAGGGCTAATACTTTATAAACAACGCCGAGATGTCAAAACGAGACTCAAGGAGAAGAATGTAAAAGTAATGCTAATGCTTAATTTCCCTTTTATATATAACTTCTTGGAAGTAGAACTGAGAGGATGTGATCATGACCTGCGGACAATGATCGAACATTTCCCGTTGACCGTGCGTTATTTTATATACTCGACACCTAAAACTAAATGTAGACCTGGTCACTTAAATGTCAATATATTAAACATGGCAATCAGTCATAGTCTTCATCTTTAAAGCCTTCATCATAATCCTCATTATCATCAGCATCAGCATCAGGGAGCTTTAACGCTCGGATAAAGCCTCAACTTGTGTTGTCAACAGAGATCTGCTCAGGTCTTTCATCGTGAACAAAGAGTGCAGATTCCTTTGCCACTTGTTCGACATGTTCAACACAAAGCCGACACAACGGTTGAAACTAGGGACTTTAAGCATCGACAAAGGTGACGGCGGCAAAAACGTCACTTTTAAAATGAATTGGCGTTTTCTCCAACTTTGCCGCGTTTATTTCAGTTCGCTGAAAATAGCTAATGTAGGCCAACTTCCCTGGAGTTGATTTCTTTGTGACCGCACTCAAGATTGTCAAGTTTGTCGTCGCTTGTTTTACGTCCTCCATAAAACGTGAAACTAGGAATGTTCACGTCGTAATCGTGCAGTAACGGCAAAGAAATGTACAAAAAAGCGTGATGCACGTACAAACTAGTTGTTTTGCTCAATAAACCTATTACTTTTTTGACGTTCTCGTTGTACTGACATTTCGCGAACGGAGAGTTTTCGCGCGTGTGTACTAGTACCCAGCAAATCTAAGTCAGATGTCTTTTTCCGACATTTCTTAGTTTTTGCACGCGAGTGTTTCAAAATTACTTAAACCTGCTGCAGATGAAACTTGCATTTAGTTTGATGGATAGTCTTTGTGTGTTTCAAAGGTGTGCTCTTTTGTTTTAATTTAACCTCGAAAGTAGCCGGGGGCCACTCTCTGAGTAGCCGGGGGAAATCCCCGGCCCCCGGCCCTTAGTGACAACCCTGAATTAGGAGACTGACTCATTTGAAGATCTAAGTAGGGGTAGGAGGAGAGTAATTAACTGAAAATACCCTAGTATGCAAAAAAACGTTTTTCAAGACTGTAGTTTAACCCTTGCAAGTTTTCCCACACCTTACAATAATTTCACTGTTTTCTTTAAGGGTTAAGAGGATAATTAATCAGGGGTACCCAACGTCAATTTTCGGAAAATATCTGTTCGGAAGACGATTTGAGATCTAGAATTTTCGGAACATTTTTTGTAAAATTTGTTGCTTGCCTGCCTCTCCTAGGATTTTCGAACATCTAAAAAATGGTATAAGTGCCCATTTTTAACGGATTTTTAAGGTCGTCTAGAATTTTCGGGAGCCTTTTTTCTACCTGAAATTTTCGAAAAGGTAAGTTTTGATCCCTATAATTTTCAGATCACTAGACTTTCAGCTAGGAAATCCGAACAGATGAAAATTTTTTTTAGGGGATAAAATATGCCTATATCTGCCGTTTAAATACTAAAATACGTTTAACAATGCTATGTTTAAGTGGTTTTGAACTATATTCTCGTTGGGTGCCCCTGACTAATGGGTCTAAAATTAAAGTCAGTTGCTCGGAATAGTCATCATCTGAATAAAAACCGCAGGCCCACGTTGCACTCATTTTATCCCCCTCTCCCACACCTCTCTCTCTCTCTCTCCACCGGTGCTACGTTTAGTTTTACGGGTATTTCAGTTCCTACACGGAGAGGACAGAAGTCAAACAAGGATCGGAAGTCATAAATGGGAATCGAACTGAGGACCTCTAGCATAGAAGGCCTGGCACTAACCAACATGAACTAAGCTGAATCCTTACTCCTACGCTCGGAAAACGTTTGCTTGAGTTCTTTTTCGCTTTCCTAAAAAAGTGAGTTCTTTTCTCCCTTCCTTTATACAAATCGAAAAAAAATTTTCGTGGTCGGAAATTAAGTGAAATAACGGCACTCAAGTGAAACCATGGAAATTTATCGTCGATTTGTCTTGTACAATTTGACGTCCACTCGTTAAATAGTTCTCCACAAACTGCGCGCAAGAGAAAGAGGAAAACAAATTGCGCCACCGTCATGTAATTTCCATCACGTCGGGCCATTGGAAAAGTTATTGGGGGAGGGGGGGGGGGGTGGTTGGTGAAGCATCATAAAAAATATATTTGTGCAAGGGAAAATCTTATGAAAAAAATTCATGCAGGCCGGGTACCCCCAAAAAATATTCCCGCACTGGCCTAAAAAAATTCAAGCAAAGGGAAATGTTCACGAAAAAAAATTGATGTGGCTTGAAAATTCCCCATCCACTCTCCCCAACCCCATAATTATTCTAATGGTCCGTCCGTTATCGACGGTTGTCGATCATAGCTCTCGACCAATCAGCACAAAAAATCGCTCAGTTACCGTAAAATCCTTCCTCCCCACCCGTTAAAAGGCCCCTTGCAAACATTTACCTGACTTTTCTAAGAGCAGAGCATGATTCATCCAGGCACCCACATGATCGTTTTTTAAATTGATGGCTGTTTTAACTGCGGCAATGGCTTTTACAGTTTTGTCTTGATCGATGTACTGTAGGAGAAGATTTTAAGGTCAGTATAAATACGCATGAAAAAGCAATGAATGGGAAACTATCCAGGATTCACGTAAAAGGATCATTGTATCTGCACTGCTTGCACTATGCATTTTGAACGTTTAAAAACTATTGACCTTTTTTTCTTACCAGGTTTCCAAGGTTGAAAAAAGCGTCTGGATATCTTGGTCTGTATTTTATAGCGTTGCTGTAGCATTTTTCGGCTTCCTAAGAAACAAATTTTGTAGGATCAGAGAGTTCGAAGTTGTGCGGAAGAAATAATCGTGCAGAGAGAATCAAAGGAAAGAAATAGGAAAAACTGGCACAAAACGAGGCACAAGTTCGATTTGAGTATACCCTTATTTCTCTCTCTGCTAGATTGGCTCACCACCACCTGCGCGCCTGGCCGCTCTCCGGTTGTTACACAGAAAAACAAAGCTTGCTGGAAGGTCAAATCGTAATTGCCCCCGCAGGGATTTCGCCCAGAGGCGAAATCCCGAGGAGGCACCCTAGTAACTCGCGCGTATATTAAGGACAGTACTTACAGCTCAAATATACAGTCAGTATACTACGAAAAATCTCGATTTGCTCGAACAGGGGCCGCGAGGAATCGGTAGGTAATGATGACGTTTCTATTGTTTGCGCCCGCAAGAACGAAATGGTTAGGATGACGTAAAGACAGAAAATCCCGAAGGAGCCGATCAGGTATACCCTGGGTTACCAGAGGTTAGACTTGATAGAAACCGGAAACCGCGCTAGAAAAGTCTCTGGCACCCAGGGTACTCAGGTAGATTTTGTGACATTTATAGTGCAGTCATACTTCGATACTCTTTTGCGTTACACAGTGACATTCTGTGGAGCAGTTGTTTTGAAAGTTATGGACCAAAAGACACTCGTTAAGTGCAGATGAGGTTATAAGGTGCGTTTAACTGTGTATATATAAACACTTGGAGAGTTTCCCAGACTCGAGTTCACAAATCTTTGATTTATATTGGAAGCCTTGCCAGACTCTTTCTCTCTCTTTGACCGGAATAAGACTCAGCCCCAAACAAGCAAGACGAGTGAACAACGGCTAGCTTATCATTAGCAGATTGATGGACAATTACAGAAATTCGCCGACAATCAAATTCTGTGCTGACTTTTTCCCTGCTCACAGATGTCCTTCCGTTATAAACTTTCAAATAAGACTAGAATGCGCGAGAGTGAATCGATCAAACGTCCTTTTAATTTCTAAGGCTTACTTTCCAGCAAATAAAATGAACTGAATGTAAAAAGTGAAAGAGAAATAGCGAAAAATTCAACTTCTAATTAAATCTTTTCTTATGGTTTAGTATAAACTATTCTCGAAACGGTTCGAAACTGAGAATGTCTTGATCACAGCTGTGTAAATCGAGCTGAAACTGTGCATGGAACCTTGTGTTTCCTGTATTTATCTCACCTGTTGTATGGAATACGTGTGAAAATCTTCATTATGAATCGGTATATTTCAAAGAGCTACACAACCAGCAAGAAAGAATACTATTGACCGACAATATACTGAACGGGGGCAGCTGTAGTGTCAACTATTACTAGTCAATAATTTGTGGAAACTTGAATAAAGCTATCAAACTCACATCTTCTTTATGCAATGCTGCCTTTACGGTGCCTAAGTTCATCCAGCCCGCCGCAAAGTTATTCCTATACACAAGAATGGCTGCGTTAATAAGTTATCTCAGACCCGGGGGGGGGGGGATACTCCCTTACATAAGCTATATAGGTATGTGCCATCTCAGCAAAAACGCGAGACATTGGGACTTAAGACATCTTCCTGTTTTACACGATATTTACATTATTTAGGAAATGTTATTTGAAATAAACGCCGCTCTCGAATAAACGCCGCCCTTGAATAGGTGCCGCATCGAAAGGGCTTAAACTTTAACAAACGCCCCGGCGTTTAATCGAATAAATACGGTATTAAATCAAATTCCACAAATGACACCAATCGTATCGTTGTTGGCCTCTCTATTAGCTTTTCAACAATGAACAGGCAAAGTTAAGGATTCTGGCGTTCTGGGGCAATGCATTTTGGCGATCCGAGAAGAAAGAACCACATGAGCCGAAACGAACAGGCTGCGCGGGAATAATGAGGCAACAGTTAAGCAAGGTTCTAGTAAGTACTAGCCTGCGAACAGCAGACGTATTTCCGGTCGTCGCTTCTCTCCCTCCGAAAAATAGCTATTTTTCGGAGGGAGAGAAGCGACGACCGGAAATGCGTCTGCTGTTCGCAGGCTAAGTAAGTACTCGCGCGAACACGATCTCGCACACCTTGTACAATGTACGGGTCTCAAATAGGGACTTTTGGATAACACTTCGAGTTTTCAAACCAAAATCGTGTGCATCATACAATTACTTATCACACCAATCTGAACCCGGCTAAAGTTTACTAATGTAGAGGTCAGCAACAGGGAAGAGTTACAGTCCGGGGGGATATAATTACCTCAAAATTCCTAAGTCGTAATCATGCTTGATTTCTTACTCATAGTCAATTTGGGGGATAGGGGGTCCAAACTTGCCAACTCCTGTACCTTGCATTCCCGGCTCCCGCCCCTTTTTTTCTTGGCTTTCTCCCACCAGCTCTTTTTTCGATTACGAAAGATTGAGTATTGTTGCATAATTTCCTCATATTTTCCCCTTCCCGCCCTTTAAAACACCCACTTCCCACTCTTTCCTCTCCCGCCGCCCGCACCCCTTCTGTCCCCTAATTCTCCAGGCTCCCACCCCCTGTCCTCCCCCGTTAGTCAAATGTTAAGGTCACTAATGCGTTTAGAACTACAAATGACTTCAAATTAGAGAGAAAAACGCTTAAGTATAACATTGCAAAAAGACTAACCTTATTTCTACAGCTTTTTCTAACAGTGCTTCAGCTTCTATATATCTTCCATCATCCTTAAAAAAACATGTTTTTTACACCAAAATTTTAAAATTAACTCATTTCAAGTTTACTAATAAATTACAATTTCAGACAGCAATTTTGCAAAACCAAAAAAATATAATCAAGAAATAGCCTCCTTCTTCTAAATGCAACGCGAGTAAATCGTGATTATTACGGAGCGATCTAAAAAGTTCCAAAAGTTCTGAATTTTTTTCAGGCTTCTTACGCAATTGCAAAAATTGCGTTCATAATTGCGAGGACCACTCTTAATTTGATTTCATTTCCGCAGTTCTTATATGATTTATTTCACATACATATACCACATTCATCTCTTGAACACATAATTGACCAGCTCCCAACATTAGTGGCTTCATAGCTCAGTTGGTTAGAGCATCGCACCAGTATCGCCAAGTCACGGGTTCAAATCCCGTTGAAGTCCTGAATTTTTTCAGGCTTCTTACGCAATTGCATAAATTGCGTTCATAACTGCGAGAATCATTCTTCATTTGATGAATGGAAAACTTTTCAAAAAAGGACAACCTTGCGAGTTGTACCCAGTTTTTTGGTTGAATCGATCGCCTTCGATCATTAGTAGCTTTTCGGGTTTTAGATGAGTTTCCTATCTGTTTATTCTCATTTCATTTTGGTCGAATAGAAAAAGCCGAAAATTCAAAAACCTAGAGAATGCATTCTTTTTGCAGGGTTTGTAGCCCAAAAATTGATTTGCGATGCAAAAATCCGCCATGTTTTTTTTTTTTTTTTTGCGATAATTACAATGACAAATATGAGCTTGGTGTGATCTTGCTTCTCGTCAGCGGATCATTTTTGAAAGGAATCTTTATTGAAATGTTCACTGCCACAAAAACTAAGTACGCATATTTTGGAGCATTCACATGTTTACTACCTCTCCGTTATTGAACGTCTCATGTGCGTCAAAAATAAAATACATGTACGTAACATACTTTACAAGGACGTCATACCTTGATAAGGTTTCCCAAATTGTTTAAAGCTTGATCATATGTTCGGTTTAACCTAGCATTTAAGGGAATTAAAATCAGTTGATATCGTTCTAGGCTTTTTTTTTTTTTCAGACATGCAAGGTTTAGAACAACAAAACTTTACTAGAAATACGCGAATCGCATATCCTCGCGAAGCAAGGGGGAAAATTAGGGGGAAAAAGCCATTAGGGTAGAGAAAATATATGAAAAAAATATAAAAAAAACAAAACAAAAAGAAAGGAAAAGAAAAACGAGCTCTTCCAAGAATCAAACACAGTACATCCTGTGTATTGGCGCAATTCTATACGTGGAACTTCCGCAGGCAAGGGCCGTTCCCAAAACCTTTTCATGCTTGGATAAAACTGCAGGCTATTTTTTTATTGTTAAAACCGCTCAAAGGAAACTTCATTCAGGTACAAGGAAGAACTATCATTTGACTCCACGTCAATTATCAAGAAATAAACCAGTACAATGCGTGTTTATCAGTTCCACACGGTACATGATTGCTTCTCTATAAAACTTCTCAGCAATCACTGCATGTCCTTTTTCAGCTCTCAGCTTGCCAATGTTGTAGTGAACCTGTTGAAGGGACAAAAATGATCATAAATATACTAAGGTCCAAAAGAGCTACGGCGAAATTCTCTCGTACGCAACCAAGTCAAAATGCCAGGAATAGGTGGTTACAGGGAACAGGGGCTACAGTGTAGTTCACGCTATTTCCTATTCTTTTTTTAAAAAAAAGAAGCTAATAAACGTTTTTCGGATCAATTGAATTCCAAAATTAACTAGGTCCCGTTTTGTTGTATAAGACTATATTAAGGCATCAAAGCTGTTTCCTGTTGTCTTTTTTCAAGTTTTAATGACATGCCCGCGAAAATCACCACAACAAATTACTACGGTTTGTGCCTCGTCATAATTTTAAAGAAGCATTTTGTGTACGGGAAAGGGAACTAAGTATTTTTTTTTGGGGGGGGGGGGGGCAGTTTATTGGGGCAAAACTGCAATCATGAAAGGATTAACAAGAAGATATATGATTAAAGAACTACAATAAAAATAATTAATTATAATCACAAGAATAATTAAAAAAACAATTGCTGATCCCCAAAAGGGCAAGTGCAAACGGGACCCTAGACCCATGCAAGGCACTGCCCTGTTGTTACTTACAATTACAATTTCAATTACAATGCTAATGAATAGCTTATTTTACCCTTGAAAAAAATAAATTCAAAGCCTAGATGTACGTTAACAAAAAAAGTGAATAAAAAAATACAAGAAAGTGGATGTGGTAGGCACAGTCACTTCGACCTGTGACTTAAGCACAGAATTGTCCTTCTGCCCTGACCCAACAGGGTCCAACAGTATCCACCTGACATAGCCCCTTTTTCTGGAGGAGGTCACTTCCTAGAGTTTTCCACCTTGACTGGCAAGACTGATTACTAACAGTATTTTGCATAAATGATCCCTTATGGGAGGTCTTGCTAGCTGCAATCATGACTGTGAGAACATCCCTTCAGCGATTTCATTTACCTTGGCATTGAGTGGACAAACAGTGAGTCCAGAAGTGAATAGAGTGTCTTCATCAACCCATTCTGCGGATCTCTGAAAAAAGGAAGAAGGCAATATAAAAACAGCCACAACTCCAAAAACGTTTTCAGGCGAACACCAGAGGGACAAATCAACGTGTCTGTATTATGGAGAAGCTCATATTTTTTAAGCTTTCTACAGGGTTCTCTTTAAGTGCTGGCAACTGGCTAAAAAACCGACTAGGTTTGAGCCACGTACTTTTTGGGAAAAAGGGTAAAGCAAGGCCGAATGCAAGCCTGAAATTAACTACAGAACTTGATTGCTAAGCCACCTACATTTAAATCCCAGCTGTATACTTTAAAACTTAGTGAGAACCCTGAGCTCAGTATCTTTTGACAGGGGGTGCCTGTATCATAGTAGTATCAGAGGGGGAAAAGGTATGACCAAGACTTTAAGTTCATGAAATCTGAGGCAAGAACTGGCCCCCACGAAGATTTCTTAGGAATTTGCCACAAGTCCCTTGCCTAACCTGGAAACGTCTGCATAGGAAGCAAGTCAAAGCAAATTACGTAATAACTTTTGGTACAGAATATAACATGGTGATATAGATGGTAAAAACATGGATGAAAGGGAGACTGCAATGCAATTACACCCTCACTCTTTGATTGTCTAACATCAGGCTTAATTCCAGGCACCCCTTTGATATGATTATCTGAGGCTCTATGAGCAGAAGGGTCATTTTTCTTACCTGTACTGTTCGAGCCATGTACAAAGCTATCAGTGCACCAACAGTTAATCCTAAAACCTATAGGTGCAGGGCAGCAGAAAATGTCAAATAATTAATTCTTGTCAGGGTGTTACACAGGGCGCAGAGGTGTTATTTGTCTCTTTATTATATCATACAGTGTAGCTGCTGTTATTCGTCCACAGTCATTACCTTGAGTGGTTTTCTGGAGCATTGGATAATATTTAACCAGGTTTGTAAGACGATCGCATGAAGGTTTGCTTGATTCCACAGTATAAAGTCAAAGGGAATGTGCGCTATCAACTGTAAAATTTAACTACAATCAACAACCAAGGTCACAAATAACTCCTCTGTGCCCTGTGCGTGTTACACATGTATATTGCTATACACTGCTTATGCTGGTGAAGGTTTCGGCTCCATACTGTGTACCCAGCGTACCCTTCAACCCTTTAAGCCCCAATATCCACATACAAATTCTCCACACTGATATTTATACATTTACTTAGAGATATGTTGAGAGAGTTAAATAAAAGATCAAAGCATTTTCTCTTGGGTGATCATTTAATTAATTCTCATAACCATTTCTCTTGACAAATTATGTATGGATATCGTTAGGGGAAAATTATTGATGTTGGTCACCATCTGGACTTAAAGGGTTAATCCATGTACTTGTACGCAATGTGATGATGCCTGGGCCCTGCACACCATGACAGGGTTGTCATGGTTACAAGGTACACTCAGCTGCAGTTCTTGGCTCCACCAGCCTCTAGGTACTTCCCCTCCTTAAGCTCCTCTTTTGGTCAGTTAAATTCAAAGGATAAATACTACCCATAATCTGCCTAATGGAGTGTTTCCCCTGTAGAAAAACAATCGCTTCCTCCAACAAGGTCAAGCTACATTGCTAAAAAGAGCATGACACCTAAATAACATACATGTACATGTAAGCAGTCTTAATTTCAAACCAGCATGTTACACGTCTTTGAAGAGTGACAAGTGAATATATACTGGTATACATCATTCTGCTCACCTTTTTTCCAAAGTATTTCTTGCTTAGTGCGGCAAATCCAAGAACAGTGATCAGACAAGAGCCAATACTGGAGAGATACAGCACCCTTTCAGCTACAACAAAACCAACTGTGAAGAAGATATTTGATGCTGGAAGGAATGGGACAGCAAGGATAGCAAGTCCCATGGTTAGAATCCTGAAAAAAGAAGATTATCTCTCTTGTCAAACACAACATTCAATGAACTGCAAATGCAATGTAGCAGATGCACATGTGTTATCAAGCACAGAAAATTGATGCTTGCATGATTGTATTATTTAAAGTTGGTATGATCATGTTTGTAGAATTTAGACCAATTTATTTTTTCATTTCTCCCACACAGACATTCTTAGGACTGCATCACACATTGACAGTTTTGCCCCATGACTGTTGGGGAGGACTGCATTACGAGCCAAAAGAATATCTGCTTGGGAGGCCTATTAATAATTATTCCAACACATAGACAATTATTACTGGAAAAAAAGGAAGAGCCACAGGACCAAAGTACTGTTAAGTAAATGCATGTGAATCTTAACAACCTACAAGTTGAACAGTTAAGTAAAAAACAAGATGTTGATATATGTTGGTCCAAGAATTAATTCACTTTGCATTCACATCAGAAAATTGACTGGCTCAGCTTAATTAAGGCATTCTCCCTCCCTTGGTGTTTGTGCCAGATAAACTTGAAAGTGATACAAATGTACTGGTGGCCTACAACTACATGGTCTGCTATTACATTTCTAATCAGAACAAAGTTAACTTTGTATTCAGGTTACACAATACCAGAATGGAATATCACACCACATGAATTAAATTTGTATTCAAAACTGGAATGAACTCATTCCAGAATGACTTGTGTAGGAATGAAACTTTGTCTTTAAATTACTAAGTAAACATATACAGAGTAATAAAGTTATGGAGATGGGACGGACTCATTTCAAAATTAAAGTATTCTGTGAATAGCCCCTAAAAGATCCTTACCGTTGTATTTGCAAATTCCTCCCACATAAACAGTACGCAAGTAGCAGGAGAAGCACAGTCCACAGGGCAACAATGCAGAGTATACGTGGATCACTATATGTGTTGATTATTGGCACACAACCCATTGACCAATCAAAACATTTACTTATGGTTGAATAAATTTTAATAATTAATAATTAATAATTAATAATTAATTTAAAATTTGTTACATATCGATATTTTAGATTTTTATGGTGGAAGTGTATATATTCTTATTGTTTCTCTCACTGTAAATAGGTTTGTAGTTTTTTTTCATGCTTAAATTACTTTTCTGATTGAAGATCAGAGAGACGACGATATATAATTTACGTTTTTGTCCTCTCAAATTGTTTGTTTATGGTTCGTTGATTCCCATGTTAATTTCCTGGGTCCTTAAGAAGAGCACTAAACACTCAACAAATTTATCGCAGCAATCTCTTAAAAAAAACAACAACAACAACAAGCTCGAGCTGCTTGTTTACATTCAGCTTGTCATGTGCACATGCTTATCACGCAATGCACAATTTACCGGTTTCCATTATTTGCCCATATAAAAAAATATGTTGCATCTAAGCTTTTCGATGAAATTGACATTTTCAGCGAGAAAATGTCAGTAAAACGTCGTCGCAAAATCGACGAATTAGTTGATATTATTGGATTTGCTTGGAATAATGCATGGGCTATGAACACATGTTTTGTACTTGAATGGGAATGAGATTCGTGTATTTTTGTAGAAAAAATTGCTTAATTATTTAATTTAAAAGTATATAAAGTAATGTTAATTATTCAATTAAAAAACTAATGACAAAATATACATAAATAATTTAGTGTTATCTCCTAAAACTCTCTAAAATTCCCTAAAAAACTTAAAAATATTTTAACCGCTGATAAGTTGAAGTGTAGATGACTGTGATGAAAAACTGCCGATTTGTTGTGCTCAGTGGACAGTTCTCTAGACACTGTTGTAGCATATTTTTATGAGTGGACTGAGTCCTCTCTTGGTTGGTAGGAATTCAAAAAAATAAAAACGTTGGAAAAACGTTTTTATTTTTTTACATTCCTACCAACCAAGATAAATCTCTATCCAGTGGATAATGCAATTAGTTCATACCTATCCGCTGGATAGTGATTTATCCGGTGGATAGCGCTATTTAACGTTTGAACAACTGGGGCCTGACGAAAAACAAAAAAAAATTCACGCGACATTGGACAAGGCGATGACGTGACGTGGCACCGCACTGGTCATTTACCCCTCCAAAGGAATAAAGTGCCATCGCAAAATTACCCTGAAACAGATCGCTTTCTAGAATTTCCAACACACCTGATGAAAAACGAACACTATATTTTTCTCTAGTCTATCCATACCTTTTTTACTGCAACTTAGTTTGGGCCTCTACTTACAGAACTAACCTTATTCGTCTTGAGATTTTACAGAAACGAGTGATCAGAACTATAGCTAAAACCACTTTCGAGGCACATACTGATCCAATCTTTCAAAATCTTGGTATCCTAAAATTTCATGATATATACTTACTACAACTAGGCTTATTCATGTACTCCTATCAAAACCATACTCTACCTTTAAAATTTCATTGTAAATTTACCTTCCCTTGTAAAAATTTATTAGCGATCGCTGTCAAAATCGCGTAGCGTTTTTGGCCGGATTTCGCGGCGCGATCGCTGTCATCAATCGCTTAGCGTTTTTGGCCGGATTTCGCGGCGCGATCGCTGTCATCAATCGCTTAGCGTTTTTGGCCGGATTTCGCGGCGCGATAAGAGCGATCGCTCAGCGATCGCTGTCGTCGATCGCTTAGCATTTTTGGCCGGATTTCGCGGCGCGATGAGAGCGATCGCTGAGCGATCGCTGTCATCGATCGCTTAGCGTTTTTGGCCGGATTTCGCGGCGCAATGAGAGCGGTGGCTGACGTAGTTACTAAAACAAGGAATGACCTACAATGACCTACAATGACCTACAATGACCTACAATGACCTACAATGATCTACAATGATCTACAATGACCGAACGAGGGGACCTGAAAATATGCTTAAGATCCCTGTAATAAGCTAAAATGAAGATTTTAGAAAAAGACAAAAAAAAAAGATCAGGGGACGTGTGTGCATAAACCTATCGCGTTTAGTCTACTGCATGGCGGCCCAAATGATGACAGCATCTCCAATTATTACGCTTGGAGATAAACTTACAGTGTAATAATACATGTATGATGATAATGAAAACCATCCCTTGCAACCTTTCCCGTTAGTTGTGTTTTGTGTTGTCTTTTTTTCAAACAAATTAAACAAACACAGTCACCCCAACAGTCGATCCGGGGGGATCTTCAAGGGACGTTTGGGTATAGATGAACAAACGAGGCCTTCAAATTCTGACCCTGTATAAGAGAAAAATTGTTTATTTAAGTACCCTGGCCTGTATAAGACATCATAAGACCCTTTACCGGTAAGTGGCTTCCGGTCCAACAAGATGCTCTGTTTGTAACGCTAAATAGTAAAATCCATATCCTGCTCAGCGGCCCATACCCATCTAGGCCAACTAAGGGAGTGCCTGGATGACTTCCGTCAATACAAGGTATTATAGTGTTACCGGTAAAAACGCGATTGCAATAATTTATTTTCAAGTTTCTCAAGTTGCCTGAGATCAGGCTTTATTTTTGTTTTGCCTTTTCAAAATGTGCTTGGCAATTTAATGCCATGAGCCTTATATAAGTGTCACGTCCAAGCGTGACACACGACAAACAGCTTTGTCTGTCATTTTGTAGCTCATTGTAGGGCTTATTTTAACTCATGTTAGCTCGTAGCAGCTCATAGTAGCTCATTGTAGATCATTGTAGGTCATTGCAGGTCATTGTAGGTCATTGTAGATCATTGTAGGTCATTGTAGGTCATTGTAGATCATTGTAGGTCATTCCTTGTTTTAGTAACTACGCGATCGCTGAGCGATCGCTGTCATCAATCGCTTAGCGTTTTTGGCCGGATTTCGCGGCGCGATGAGAGCGATCGCGCCGCGATCGCTGTCATTAATCGCTTAGCGTTTTTGGCCGAAGGTCGCGGCGAGATGGCAGTGATCGGTCAGCGATCGCAGTTGTCGATCGCTTAGCGTTTTTGGCCGAAGTTCGCGGCGCGATTGGAGCGATCGCGCCGTGATCGCTGTCATCGATCGCAGATGGTTTTCGGCCGGATTTCTCGTTGCGATCACGGTCCGGACGAAAAAGACATAAATGAGTATTTCTTATCTCGCAAGAAGAGCAGTGAGCTGAAATTTGTCCTGAAAGTTGCAGTAACATTTTACTACCTTGTGACAAACGGAGAGCTTCTGAGCTTTGCCGAAAATCGTGCATCATAGAAAATGACCGCTCCGTTTGAAGGCCCCTGGTCCGGCCAGTGGTTCCGGCCACTTTGGCCACTTTAATTGGAAGCCGACATCAAAAGTGCGTAAAAAGAAACCTTCCAAGCACCATCTGATCTAAATTCCTGTATATTTTTTATAGGCTGCTCACTTAAAATTCGAAACCAAACTGAGATTTCTGTGTAAAGAGCTAACGTTTGGTCTCTCGAAGAAACTAAACCGTGAAAAGGTCTATTGCCACCATTTTAAATGAATTCAATCAAAGTTTAGAGGCAAAAAAAAAATATTTGTTACGTCCTGAAGAAAAACTTCCCATCAGAAAATGTTGTCTAAGTCATGCCGCGACCGAAAAGCGTGCGTCATAATGCACGTGCAGGACGTGCAGAGTAATGTTTTCCTTGTTAGGCTCATTGCTTGCCAAGTTTTTTGACTTTGCTAAATGCTACAGCTCCCAAATGAAAAATAAGTTTCATTTTATGGCCTTCTATATCACTGCTTAATAAATAAAGTAAGTGTTACTGGGAAATTTTCAAACAGGCTTTCCCTTTTCAATCACTATTTGGCTAGTTTGGCCGGACAAAGGACATAGTACGCAAAATTTACTTTGGAATATTATCTAAACTTTGGTTTTAAAATTCAACCAGTCGACCGAATTTTTTTTTTTTTTTGCAAGTCGAAAGAACATTTCTTGTACGCCGTGTACACCAAAAATTAGCCTTCTTAACACTTAATTGCATATACCTGAACTAAAAATACATCCAAGTAAATTAAGGCGCCATAAAAAAGCAAAAGTAACAGAACAAAATTCACCTACGACAATCGAGCTTAAGAAGGCAAACAGATCAATAAAAATCGGAAAGTTTCGTTTGTAGTTTAACCTTATTTTCTTCCCGAAAATTACGCACATCACAAATTAAAACGGGCCGAAACTTATCCGAACTTATCTAGGAAAGATCGAAGCTACTCAGTCTACAAGCAGGGTAGTATAAATCATGTCAAGATAAAGCTAAATTTTCAACTTAAACGGGTCTAAATAGGGAATGAATTTTCAAAAGAAAGGTCTTATGTGAGAGTTCAGTGAATCGTGTTTTTTATTTTTAGCTAAGTGTGAGCAGAGTAAAACGTTTATATCCTGAAGTATTGAGATAATGAAACCGCCTATATGCATTGGTTTCTTTTCTTTCGATCCACTTGTCCATGTCTTCAGATAGGTTCATCCTATTAGGGATAAAAATATTTTTTCTTTTTTCCTCACGCTAATGATATGTTTCATGTTCATTTACCGTGCTTAAATATTCTCACTGAAATTCTCCATACTTCTTTACAGTATTAAGCCAATTTAATGTGACGTCCCACATGTTTTGTCTTCAGCCTAAACGTTAACTTCGAAATTTACATAATGTACAAACTGATCAGTACTCACAACTGTTGTCTTTGCCAGATTAATTGTTGCTGCAGAATGTTCAAGAGCCATTATGGCTCTTGGTATATTGCCATGTTTATGCCCCACAGTACGTCCAGAGCGGTTTTCCTGTTGAGAAATTAAAACCAGTTAACCAAGAGAGTTATCCCCGAAATCAGAGTATTGATATATTCAAATCAAGACAAATCACTGAGTTGTCCAGCTCAAGTAGCTTAAGACTTACACCCCTCGAAGGATATAAAAAAATGAGCTAAAAAACGAAGGCTCCAAAATCAGAAGTTTTGCTTTCTCGAACTATTAAAAGGTAGCTCGAATTTTTTTAGCTTTTGTTTGTTTGAGAAGCCTAATAAAATGCTAACCTTAATTGTGTTATAAACTATGAAAAGTGCCGGAAAGTATAAAATCGACAACACGGAATGAATATCAAGCTTGACCTTAATTAGGTTTAAAATTAAACTGAGTGATAATAAGAAGTGAGTAGACTTACCTTTTTAAATACGTTTCTTTGTTTGAACTTTGAACATGTCAAAAGAATCATTAATAAAAATTTTCCAATGTTTAAACAGCAATAAACGGCCATTGCCAATTGCATGACAAGTGAAATGGAGAGCAATTTTTTTTTCAAGTTACGCGTCAGCCTTGAATCTTGGCCACCCGCGTCGCAGTGGCGGGAAATCGGATTTTGGAATCCAGTCCCCAAGGGTGCGATCCATTCAACCAATTCCGGAATATTTCGGTCCAAAACTCAATGGATCGGTTTGGTCCAACCGGAAAAGTTTCGAAAAAACGGGTCCACCTTTTGAGGTGGACCAATTTTCCCGGTCGGACCGGTTGGAATTTTGGTTGAATGGATCGCACCCCATTACTCTGGATTAAACCGTCACGTACATGCAGGATTCATTTCTGTTATTAAGGAAAGTAAAAATCATGTTGATTACAACCTTATATACAGCAGCTTAAAGGCCTGGAGCGTAACAGAAATTCATCCTTGGGCTTAAAATGACTCAATTAGAGGTGAGCGAGAAAAGGTTTCCTAGCTTTTTGCTAATGTAACTCTGGTCAAAAACACAAGGAAAACCGTGCCTTCTCTAGAAACCAATAAAGTTCTAACAAACTGAAAATGACTGTTATTATAAGCTTATAGTTTTTCCGAATGTTCGACCTCCCGATATTGATATATTTCTGTAGTCTTTTAGTTACTTAACTTTCCTGTGTTTTATCATAATATTATTACTATTTTGCCTGTCCTAATAATTTTCACAATCGCAAGTTTTGAAGAACAACATAATGGAATACAAAAATAAAATAATATGCCCGGCAGCCGGGAAGGGTCTAAGCTGCACGGCAGCCAGAATGTTTTTTTGATTTTCTTCAAAATCCTTTTTTCTAAATATAATCGTTTGAAAGTATTATATCTTCGATTAGAATTACCAAGGGATTAGGAAAACAGGAATGGCTTAGCAGTAGAGCGGTTGTGGTTTCTTGGGCATAGAGCCTGAGAGTCGACGTCGTTTCGACACTTAGAAACATTCGAAAGTCACGAGTACGTTTTCGCACAGGCTAAATACCCGGTAGTTTGAAAGCCATCTGGAAAGTTAGAAAGCCTGTTAGTAAGCCAAAGGATGCATACTAGCCTCGATTAGTTTTCCAAAGCAATAACGAAAATATTAAGTTCTTTCATTATGAAACCTTAGAGTCAATGCACTGTGTGAATCAACTAACGTGTGGTAAAAAAGGGTTCAAAGGCAAACGCAGTGCGAATTACGGCCCATAACAAACGGGAAAGGCGGTCCCTGATAACACCAAATTAAATATAGCCAGTTATAAAAAAAACAACTAACGAGTCACGAGCGATAAGGAATAACAAGACGAGCTAAAAACCAGACTAAACGGGGCGTAAAAGACGTGAGAGCTCAAAAAGAATAATAACCATACGACTGACTTATAACAGAAATCGCGACGATAACTGTGATCCTCGGTTATCTCCTTCGCGATAATGGCACTGAGATTGCGGACGCGAACTTAATTAGAATTGATCGTGATCACCACCTGGCGATCGCGATTACTGAACCACGATCGTGAGCAATATGGCACTCGAAGATCGCCGATTACAACTTAACTAAATCGCACCGCGATCGCCATCACCGCTTCGCAGTAAGTACAATGCCCCCTGCGATCGCGATTACCAAACCGGGATCGTAGTCCTGACATATAAATCACGGATTTGACTTTACTAAATCTCGCCGCGATCGTGATCACCACGCCGCGATAAGTACAATGTCGCTGCGATCGCGGATACTATTTTTCAAAATCGCACGACCCCATAAGCTGCATAGCGTTTAATATCATCGAGCTAAAATAAAAACTGTCTGTCTTCGCGATCGCAATCATCTTCCTGCGATCACGATCATTCCGCTGAGATCGCTATAACTTCGCCACGATCGCTCTATCTTCACCATCGTGACCCTGAGATCGCGGATAATATTTTTCTGAATCGCGCCGCGATCGTAATCTTCTTCCTGCGATCACGATCATCGGGCTGAGATCGTTAAAACTTCGCCGCGATCGCGATTTCATCGCCAGCATCGCAATTCTGGCCTTGGGATCGCAGATACGATTTTTCAGAATTGCACCGCGATCGCGATCATCTTCCCGCGATCACGATCATCGCGTTGAGATCGCTATAACTTTGCCGCGATCGCGATCACCACGCCGCGATCGCGATCACCACGCCGCGATTGCGATCACTACGCCGCGATCGCGATCATCGCGTCGCTATTGCAAGCGCGATTTACTTCAATTGCATCGCGATCGCTGATATCGCGCCGCGATCAAAATCATCGCGCCGCGATCGCGATCACCGCGTCACGATCGCGATCACCGCGTCGCGATCGCGATCATCGCGTCGCGATCGCGATCACCGCGCCGCGATCGCTATAACCTTGCCGCGATCGCGATCACCACGTCGCTATCGAGGGCGCGATTAAGTTAAATCGCGCCGCGATATGCACAATCGCGCCGCGATCGCTGACATCGCTCCGCGATCGCGGCGCGATGGCTGATAAATTTTTACAAGGGTTACAAAGTCAAATTCATTCGTATAATACAAGAAACTCATGTAAATTTCGTCTGCCTTTCTGCCGCACTCGAACCAAACAATTTTCCGTTTTTTATCAAGGACCTAAATTTTACAACACCTTAAACACCAACATCATCAGAGCTTCCTCACCTTTCTCCTTTAAAAGGGCACTTAAGGCATTTAAAAAATCTTGGAAGAAAGCCTTTAAATATTCAACATTTGTAAACTTCCGTAATATTGATTAGTTTAATTTTTCACCTGATATTATATTGTTTCCGTCGCCGTAATTTTTATGCCATCTTCGAAAAATTGTAATTGAGGAGGCCTAATTAACATAAGCTCTATAGTTTCTTTTAGGCCTCCTCGCCATCTCTTCCTACATTTTTTTTTATTTTGGCATCTTTTTGTAATTATTGTAATCGTGTGGCAAATAAATGAAATACCTAAATACCTAAAACACAAAAAATTCCCGCGAAACGGGAGAAGGATTGGATAAGAACACAGTCCAGTCCCCACACTCTCCAAGTCCAAAATGGCGCGCCAGTTAATTTGATAATAATAACAATTGCATCATCTTAATGCAAGGTTTTGTTTGGGTTGTTTTCTTTAAAAAAGCAACAAAAGCGTTTTTGTTATCCAGCTCTCCTAACTGTGGATGGATGGTTTCATTTTTTCAGCTCTCAAGGACTCGGAAAATCAGAGGTCACCTCGATACTGCTCACTGAAGCTCGTATTTGTTTATATACTGTATTTATTCGAATAAGCGCCCAACCTCGAATTAGTGCCCAGCCTCGAATAAGCCCCCACCACCACTCCCTCCCCCTCCCAATCAAACTCAAATAAGCGCCCACCCCCACCCCCAGCCCACCCACTTGAGAGACAATGAATAAGTACTAATGAGAGACTTCCCCGTGGACGGAGTTTTCTTCAGAGTATTTTACAGAAACCTTGCGTTATTACTTCTTCGCGTTTTGTTATAATAAATAACTAATAATAATCTTTATTGAGGATATCAATTTCACTGATAAGTGATTTACCAAAGAGTCCTCAAAAATTAAAAAAGAACAAAAAGGAAAAATAAAGACTAATATATGAATATATAAAAATTAAACTAAAAACTATTTACATTTCTCAACACTCTTTTAAAACTAGCTAATGATGGGCTTTGTCTGATTGAAAGGTCCAATTTATTCCAATCGTTTGAGGCAAAGTTTGTCGAGGTCCAATGGCCCCAGTTCCCATTAGATGCACTCTTACGAATATTGTTTTTACATCTAGTATTATAATCATGATTATCCTTATTGAATTCAATATTAAAACGATGTGAAAATAAGTTATTCAAACATTTATAAATAAAAGTTGCCCTATGCTCGGCAGATGATCCAATAGGCACATCTAAAATTATTTTTGCAGCTTTATTGTATTGTTATTAGCATTTACTGTTTTGTTGCAAAATAAACATTCTACACTTGCTGAAAATGGTGAAAATTTAATACGCGCCCAGCCTCGAATAAGCGCCCACTCTCAAGGTCCAAAAACAGTTAATAAGCGCCCAGGGCGGTTAATCGAATAAGTACGGTAATCTACGTATGTATGGTCATGCTCCTTTGCTGATGGGTATTTACAGCAAATATTCAGGCTATTATAAAGTCAGACGAAGATTTAACAATTAATGAATGAGGCTGAGTATCTTATGAAGAATAATTATGGAGATCGAGGAGGGTGTTATCCGTCGAGGCCGTCCTCCGAGATCTCCATAATTCTTCATATGATACGAAAGCCGAATTCAATAATTGTTTTATTATTCATTCAAAATAATTCTTAGTTTAAAAACGTAGCTAAAACAAGCTTACCTGCATCAATGTTATTAAGTTTATCTTCGATAGTTTACCTTTAGGTTTGTCCAGCTCCGCAAATATTCTCCAAATAGCAGATGTCGCGCTCCGAGTTGTCTTCTTGCTGTTTTTGCTATGTTTTTAGCCATTATTTCGCCTCGTTCCAGCTGTAGTTCTTACTCTTGAAACAAGTGAAGCGTCCGCCATTTTAGTTTTTACAACGAAAACACCCCAATCTCGTCCCCAGGTCTTCTCTGTTAACGGCGCATTAACCTGTAGAAGGCTGGATTTTTGACGTCATTTCCTCGTTAAACACAAAATTCTTCCAAATTTGATCATCAGTAACTGGTTACGGTGAATTATGCGTGTGCTTTTAGCCAATCAGAATTGGGGAAATATTTTGAATGAATAATAATATATATTAACGAACGTTTTGTTAAGCTAACTTTATCTGGTAAAAATATAAAAAATGGGCCTGACAAAATATGGAGACTTTCCATGCTTGGAGTAATGCTTAAAAATATAACATGAAACTGAATATAAATCAAAGAAAAATTTAAGCATCTTGTAAAAAGATCGTTATATCTAGGTCAGAACATCATCATTTGTGTTCTACGATGGTTACTAGGTTTTCAAAGGAAAAAATCACCCTTTTTTGCTAAATCATGTGTTTGTTGTGCTAATCAGAGACCCGTTTTAGATCAATTTTAAGGTAAGAGTCGGTGTATTTCTAAACAACGAAACTGATTTGGCTTTGACAATTCATTTTCACTTACCAAATACAGAATAAGGGCTTCTTGTCAACAATTTGGTTTGTTTATGGTCTGAATTATGCTCAAAATTCCATTTTGCATGTGCGAAAGTTCTAAGGCAATTGATCTCGAAGCGATGTAATTAAAACATAAGGTAGTGTAAGGTTACTTTTATGCCTTATGCAGATTATAAAATGCATTGTTTTCGAGTGTTGAAATGTGAATTGATCTGATTTACTAATCCGAGGCCGCTTTGTTCTAAACAAGGTTAAGTTAAACATGGGCTACTCTCGATTTTCAATTCTGTTTTAAAACTTAAAGATGAAGACTCCTGTAAATTCCTGTAAATCTTAACTTCGGCTTCCCCTGTGCGACAATGACGTGAAACTACTTGTCTAATTTCACGTGTTAGAGTGGTTTTCGTTTGAGTGTCGTAAAACCAAAACCAAAGTAATTACTCTGGCCAATCACATAGGACACAGACAATACATTGAACCAATCAAAACTCGAAGTAATTACATGTGGCTGACGCAAAGCGCGGGAAAATGCATGCGAGCGCGTCACAATTGGCTTTGGTTTTACCTCTGATTGGATGAAAAGGTGGCGCGAATATTTTAGGCCAATCGCATCGTGTAGAAAGTGCAAAACCAATTACTTTTCGACACTCAAATGAAAACCACTCTATGGGGAACGTATACAAGCGACGACAAATCGAAAAGGACTCTTAATTTTCGTCAATAAAAACAACCGTGCTAATTTTCTGGGCCCAGTTCTTCGAAGGCCGATTAGCGCTAATCCGGGGTTATTTTTCAATCCGCGTTTCTTTTCCTTTTATTCAAAAGCATTTAGCGTAAAACGGTGGCCATATCTGCGAACACAACAAACAGTTCTTGAAACACAACAAAATATTCCTGGAACACAACAAACACTTTTCCAAACACAAAACGGTATTATCTTAACACAACAAAAGTTTATCGAAACACAACACGGATTATTGAAACACAACACAACATTTGCAAAACACAAAACAAAATTCTTGTTGAATGGCCTGATAAATTTCGCCAACATTACTGTTCGTATTCCTTCTTCTAATCCGTGTACTCGCGAAGCCTATAGTTCAAGTACGCATAGACATGCCGTTGCATGGTACTGTTCTAAAAAGAGTAATATAACCGAGTAATCAAACCCACGCTGAAAATAATGACGTATGAGAACCGTCTCTTTGTTTACGGCTTCTCCACATCTAGAGTAGTATTGGTGAGTTTCCTTCGAGCTCTTCTCATCAGTTCAAGCGCTTAAAAAACACATCCATTTTTGCGACAGATTGACACATGCGGGGAAGGCGCATAACCATTCAGCGGTTGAGTAAATGTGGGTTCATGCTTTGTGTTATAGCAAATCCTGCATTACGTAGTAGAACGGCTTGGAAACTAAAATTTCGAGGACGTTTTTGGACTTTTTACATTTAGGGCATGAATTTTTCGTCATTTCAGGCCATGGAACCTAAAAATGAGCCTAGCTAGCTGTAAAAAAGGGCAATACGGAGGCAATACGTCCTAGCCGGCATGACCACATGCTGTTTACGGAAAATTCCCTCATTCATGTCAGGAAATTCTGTATTTTAAAGCCTCCCCTAGGGCATGACTCAGCAATTGAGGACATTTCTGCTACGTTTTCAATGTTGGTTAGCATGCAAGGATTTTTCCCATGCCTATCGTCAATGATTTGCTCACTGGTAATAGAGGGGTAGCCCCAGAGTGGTTTTGCATTGAAATTGGCATGCAACAGAATTTCGCATGCCCTGTAAGCATAATTTGAGGTTCCGTGACCTTCTCACCCAGGCCGCAAGAAGCCTAGGTTCTAGTAATAAGTAACTCATACCCAGCAAAATCTCCGGCATGCCGGGCATGCCAAATTTCCTGGCATGCCCGGCATGCCAAATTCTCTGGCTTGCCGGGCGTGCCATAATCTGGGTCATGCCGGGCATGCCAAAATCGGTCTCTGGCATGCTCTCAACGCACAGGTTATAATTCCTTGAATCTACAGATATTTTAAGCCTGGCTTAAAAAAAAAAACTAAACAAATCACAGTACTTATCGTTTGATGTACGGTTTATAGGTCATTTACACGATGACGTCATTGCTATTCCTCTCATTTTTATAGATTTGGTTGTCCCAGCGAAGTTTAAATAACAAAAGCTCTAATTTTCACAAGAAAGTAAAACCCTGAGGGATTCTGCCGTAGTAATAAAACAGCGTCATCGTGGAGATGACCTGTTGGGGGATTGTAAAAACGGCCTCACCCCTTTTAATGAGTCTTTAATAGGATTCCCATTTCACGTTGCGAATAAAATGGAATTGACTGAAATCATTAAAAATAGAGACAGAGACTATTTTCTTTGCATAATAAAATGCATCTATGTTCCATGAAAGCTTTTAAAAATACAAGGTTATAGAAGATCTTTCAACGTTCATTACATTACAAACTGAGCTAAGCTCCAAAATCACTGTCCATTATTCAGTAAATTATGATGTTCGACAATGCAATGTGCTTGAATATAACGTTGCAATTACAAATCTCTCTAACGCAATTTTCCCTAAGTTAGAAAAGCTGTTTTTGTCTTGTTTCATATTTTGATAAGGAGTCTGAGTTCCTCTTTCTTGTTTTGTAGGCTTGCCAGGGATTATTGTTTATGTGTCATTACCAGAGTCTGTGTTCCTTGTTTTTAACTCAAAATAAGTCAGTAATAACTGACAGTATTAAAGAATTGCTCTCTAGAAAAGTAATTATCTCCTCGTCATGTCTGGAAGTTACCTGTAACAAAAAAGAAATGGAATGTTAACACATGCAAGAGCAATATGAAATAATGAAATAGAACGTGTAGAGCTCAGCTTCTCTTAAGATATTTTCATACTGGCTTGTTGAGTCTGTTAAAGGTCGCAACTAATTGTCTGAGGCTAATGTCACAAGAGTGTGCAATTGAGATAAATGCATGGTAAATAAAGTGAAATAAACGTGGTTTCACATTAGCCAATTTACATTGCGTTGTTCGATGATGTTTAGGCCTACTCTGGGACCTAAAGTCGCCTAAAGTCGCCCAAAGTCGCCTTAAGTCGCCTTAAGTCGCCTAAAATCGCCTTAAGTCGCCTAAAATCGCCTTAAGTCGCTTAAAGTTGCCTTTAGTTTCCTTAAGTCACTAAATCATTCAAATCTTAACGAGGTTCAAATTGTCTTGTAGCTATTACTTTTTTAGTTTTCTATTTCCAGAATGCATGATTTCTCATAAAGTGTATAATAACCCGTGTTCAATAATATTAGCCACAGACCCACCCCACCCCCCATAAAAAAACTCCCACGGTGACTTAAGACCCATTAATTTCTTCTCCAGCCCTCTAATTTATACATTTAATTACTTTACACAATTTACTACACGTAATAATTAGTCGTAAGCAATACAAGAATAATCATTCCTGTATTGTTTATGCAAAAATGACAACATATAGTACACAACTTTATCCAGTCACTTGTACAGGTATTTTATTAATTTCATCCGGGAGGTTTGTCTCATATTTCTCAGTAAAAATATTGTTTAAAAAGGCATTCAAAGGTTCAAGTTCTAGCTAAACTACATTAATCAGTGTGCAAAGAGAGTAGACAGAGTAGTGTGCAGGCAATAGCCCTGGGGTACTGGATTTTATGATTGGGCTAGTGAACTGCGTTTTTAACTTGCCTGGCTGGCAAGTAAAGTTTTTTAGGGAATTCAGATTACAGAAGAACTGTAATCAGTCCCATTCATAAAAAAAATTGGGGTTAGTCAAAATGGCTTTCAGGCTAGTGTATGCTAGGCAAGCTGTAAAGCCGACTTTCTTTGCACCCTGAACAAAATATAGTTAAAACTCTTTTCTACTGCTTTGTGAGAGTCCAACATTCAAAGACATTTCAAGTAACTAAGATCAATACAGGTAGGTTGAAGGGAGAGAAAAAAACAATTATTGCCGCCACAACATTAATCTAAATTTTCTGGTAGTTAATACAAGTCTAAAGGTCAATCGAAAAAAGTGTCCATGTAAATTACCGATCCAGATTTTAAGAGCAACTAATGATAAGTTTTTTCTCCGGCACACAACCTCTGATCTGTATTTACCGTCGAATTATATCCATCTATCATTGACAGAAACACAATCACTCTTATAAACTTGAACACTTAGCTTAGCTTGTACAGTCGTCTCTTTAGGTCTTCCCTTCCAGACAGAAATTCAAGCTTTGTACATCGAAGGTGCGTAATACTGCTCTTTGTTTATGTTGTCGTGATTGCTCCCTGCCAAACGATTTGATTTAATCGATCATTATTGATAAAGAAAGTAGAAAAGCAAAATAATACTGTTCTTTCCTCTACGTTATGGCCGCCAAGAAAGTAGTGTGTTTTGATCACGTGACTAACTGGTCTGGAGGCGGGGAGAGGGCGGGACCGAGAAACCATGGAAATTAGCTTGCGACTGCAGTGGAATTCTGGGAGAAGCAAAATGGCGGATAGAATGTTGTACCTCGCGTTTTCGTATAAAGATCTCCTTTTAAATGAAAATTTCTGACATAATAATGGAAACGTTTACACTTGGTACTGCCATCGGTTTAAACATGACGCATAATGCTTCCTTTTGTGCTGAGAGCGTAAACGCTGCCGCGTGGAACAGACCGAGAGAGGTTGGTTGAAGCTAAGCTTAGTTGTTTACGTTTCTTACGTTTCTGCATAAATGCACTCATGAAATCAACCCGACTGGAAAGTTTCCAGAGAGACCATGGATAAGAGAGTACGGTTCACTAGCGAAGCAAGTATTTGGAAGTGTTTTGTTTGACTGAGACAGGAAAGGAGCAATATATATACGGCGAGAACTACAAACTTTTTGTTTTGAATTCAATTTGGAAAAACATCCTCTTAGCCAAGCGTGTGGGGACAAACATTGGCAGAGCAACTGCCAAGACATACAATGGGGATCGTCATTTCCATAATGTGCGATATCGATAAGTGATTTTAGATGTTTTAAATTAATTACTTAAATGTTTGTTGTCAAATTATGAAAAAAAGACACTTCAATATAAAGTTTTTGCTACAAACCAGCTCACAGTATGTTACAGAGATGTATTGAAATACTCTACTTTTATGGTTTTATTTTTTGGAAAAAGAAATGCAGGAACCATTGATTTTTTGTCCCTTATATTATGAAATAATGCATTTAAAGACCAAGAGAAAATTTACCCTTTTGGTTGCTTCTAACTCAGATTTTGTCTCTGCTAATGTAATACTAAACCAACACCCTTGATATTAGCCTGTGCCATAGATGGGACTAAACTCTGGGTTAAGTCCATCTGCAAAACAGTGGCAAAATCCTAGTTCTGGGCCCCCTGTGTGTGTATCAGGATTAGAGAACATGCCAGGACTGGACTGTTAAAAATGCCATTGTCCATTTGCCAATCATGTTGAAGGGGAACTCAGAATGCTGGTAATTCATTTAGTGCATCAGGGCCCAGAACAAGGATATTAGAGCTGCTTCACGAATGTTACTAACCACAGTTAGAATACACCTGCAACACAAGCTACCTTGATATTTAATGTTCAAAATATTAGGTAGCTGAGATTGTTGAAAATTTGGAAGACTAATGTAGATGTCTTCAAGACTGAATTAACTTATGCTACAACATTGTGTCCCTAGAGAGGTAGTGTTATCAGATTTTGATTTTGTATATGTTGTAGTTCATTTTTATTTCAGTTAATTTTTATTTTTCCATCGTTTCTGGGTATGGTTATGTATGCTAATGAATTTAAAACAAAGGGAAACCAAAAATTAACTGAAATTAAAAATTAACTGCAACATATTGACACTAACATGTAACTCACCTAAATGTCACCTTTTTCTCCTTAAGTCGCCTAAAGTCGCCTTAAATCACCTAAAGTCGCCTTAAATCGCCTTAAGTCACGCAACATTTTGACCAAATTTTCCTAAAGTCGCCTTAAATCGCCTTAAGTCGCCTAAAATTACGGCGACTTAAGGTCCCAGAGTAGGCCTATGTTTACACGCTCTTCTACTGCGAAATAAACCTTTGCATTTGGGTTTGCAAGTCAAGATTATCCCGAGTTTGACTGACACTCGAAAAACAGTTTCATTTTTAAGCAGGGAAGGTGTAGACCCATATAAAGCAGGAATATGTAAAGGAAACTCATCGAAAACTTTTTCGCATCTTTGTGGCGATATTCTCTCATGGCCCGTCAACTGATTATTGGGGGTTGTGAAGAAAAAATACATAAGGACCAAAGGTTAAAGCCTGTCCTGTTACATCATTTTGCATGTTACCTAGAGTTCTAATAAATAGGTCATAAAATAGGATTTATCGAGAGCGAATTTGTTTCTTAATCGGTGTATAAAAAAAGTGAAGCCATCAAATGAGAAGTTTATAAAGTATCAAAATTATTAAATTAAAAGCTCAAATAATTAGGAAAATTCCTATACGAAAATAATGCTAGAGACATTAAATTGATCAGATAAAATTCTCAGAAAATATGTCGAATAAAAGCCTCATTGCTTGCTTTTGTTTTTGCGTAAAGGTAGCCAAGTTGAAAAAGCGACTAAATTTTAGTTTTTTACGTTGAACATGTTTATTAGCTTAGTTTTCGTCCGTTTTAAAAGCTTTATAACCCAGTCATAATTTTCGGGTTAAAATAGTACAAAGTCATTTCAAAAACTATGTTTATTTAAAGAAGAGCCGGCAAACGTGAACATTTTGTAATTCAGAAATCGGACCCAGCCAGGTTATTTAAGCTTAGAATTTTTTGCATTTTAGCGTCCTATAAATTTATTAGAATCGCCTCTCAAAGGCTTACTGTAGTAAAGCATTTTGTAGTACACTCGTAGACAAGCAATGTAAGGCATAAGTGGTTGCTTGGATAAGACATCTAAAAGAAAAATTAGTTTTGTGGACCTAAACGCACATTCACAGACTGCTTATTGAGTTGTTTACAACTTTGCATTGACACCTGCAGCATGTTCATTTTTTTAAAGCGAAATCCAAATCTGAATTTGGCATTTGATTTACGGATATTTTATTTTGTCTCCAAAAGTGATTGGTTTCTATATTTTTGAAGTTTCCTCTAGTCTTCTTAACAGCAGAAGAAGATTACAAGACGTAGAAACAGAAACAATCCGAAGTGATTGAGTTGAAAACCACTTATGCCTGAGAGTTCTTAGGCATGCTGAACAGCAAGATAAACTGAATGCCAAAAGGATAATTCACGGGATTTTTTCGATATTCAGGCTTTTTCTTTACCAAATTAATACTAAATTTGTACTTACAGTCTCTCGCAGAATCCATTTCTTGTCCAGCATTCAGCAACATCTCAACCATGCACCGCAAGAAAAAAAAAAAGACAAACAAGTGCGAAGAGACATGACGACATCGTGACGCCACAACTGCCACGCTACAACAAACTAAATTCATCGTCATCCGAAAACACTTCTGCGGAAATTCGGCCGATTTCGTGCGAGCTCGGGGTATCTTCGGATGGAGCAGATGACGCTGCTGAAAGGACTATCGTCAGCAAGGAGTAAAACAGTTTGCAAAATTCGCATAGCCGACAAGAAGCGCACTGAAAACCTAAGCAAAATCTCTCTGAGAAGGCAGTCCAAACTCACCAAATCAGAACGTCTTTGCAGTATTAACGTCGTACTCTCGTACTGACTTGAACGTCCTGGTAAGCTTAATTTTCACCAGTCTTTTAATGCTGTTGACCGAGAAACATATACTGACGGAGAAGATTTGTTATCTTATTGTTTAAAACGCTTTTCCGCGATCAAATTTAAATCTGGACCCAGAAATATCAGTATCGCTTTGAAATAAAAGGATTAATTGATCTGTAATTGCAAGTGAAGTATTCTATTTTATGCATGAATAATGTTGTTTTGTTGTGCTTTTTATTTATAAATCCAGGCTTCTGTCTTCAGTTTTGCCAGTCGATCCCGTGACATACATTGTGACAAACATAACTTTTTTTGTTATAATCTGCATTTATTGCCAGGCATGAAACCTGTAGCTTCAAGCTCCCTAAGATATATTTGGCGATTATGTGATTCTCAGGATATGATGCTGGAGCGAACATCAAAATCAGTCACGCTGGGCATGCCAATTTCATACCCGGCATGCCGAGCATGGCAAACCCAACTGGCTGCACGATCTGCATGCCCGGCATGCCAAACCAGACGAGCAAAAACTGGGAATGAATTATCAACCCGGCGAGAGATCTGGGACCTAAGTTTAGCTAAGTCAATTTTGGGCTGCGAGGGCATGAACCCATTTTTTCCATGCCTATGACACGTAATTTCTAAGTACCAATGTTCCCATGAATTTTGTCATGCCTAAATATATAAAATTTTCCCTCTCTCATTAATCCTCAGACTGAATGCAATTTTTACGCTCGCTAGGCATGTTCAACTGAAAATCATGCCCATACCCTCATTCAAAACAAAATGCTATCAAATTTTAGTTTCCAAGCCGTTGTAGCGAGAATTTTGTGTTGTGTTTTGCAAATATCGTGTTGTGTTTGGATATTGTTGTGTTGTGTTTCCATAAATTAAACCTTTGTTGTGTTTGGTTAATACCGTGTTGTGTTTGGAAAAATGTTTGTTGTGTTCCAGGAATATTTTGTGTTTCAAGAAATGTTTGTTGTGTTTGCAGATATGGGCCACCGTTTTTAGACTTAATTTTAGTCCGCGAAGTCCAAAAAGCATTTTCCGGGATGATTTTCTCTATTCTTTTTAGAGCATCCAATTAACAAATCAGTGGCATAAGTTAATTAGCAAATCACATGCAAAAAAGATTAAACTGGATTACTTTTAAAGTTTCCATACCCGAATTCACATTTCGCAATAACCCTAGGTTATCTTAACCCACCTTTCAACAACCCTGCCCTAATCAAGAAAAAATCCCTTGGGAAAATAATGAAGCTTTCCGTTGAGTCTATTTTCTTAGACTACGCTGAATCCTTAAAGTTTCCCTCATACCATGAGACAGCCAATATATAGTCATATGTGCATTGGCAGGGAAGGGCTGAGGAGATGATAGCGGAAAATTACTTGAAATAATAGTTTAAAGAGGTAAATATAGTTAACGTGTTGGAGCTCTTTCTTCCAGCAATTAACCCAGAAAGAGCTAGAAAGCCCTTCCAAAACGTTATTTGGTCTTTAACCACACAGGGTGACACAGGTTTTTTTCCATTGGAACCCGCGAAAGCGAGTCGCTAAGCGAAGAGAAAGAACTAATCTCTCGCCGACCAGGCTCTGGTTGTTCAAACGATGGATAGCGCTATTCACCGGATAAATCACTATCCAGTGGATGAGTGTTATAGGGAAACTAATTGCGTTATCCACTACATAAAGATTTAACCAGCGGATAGCTTTATCCACGTTTTGAACAACTGGGGCCAGTACTTTAGTACTTCGCTCTTTACGCTTCTCCATCGCCGCTGATGAGCGGGAAGAGGTCTGGCATCAAGGGTACCTTCTATTGACTGTGCGTTTGATTTGACATCACTGCGCTTAAAATTGGCTCAAACATTTCTTGCACCCAAGCGGAATTTGTTTTTGCTTTCATGGCACAAGTTGATTGTTTTGGAGTTGTTATAACAGCTGTGATTAGTTTGCTGGATTCTTTTGCGGCTGTTGTCATCAGCCAATCTCGTCTCAAGAGCCCGTTTTCTCTCTGGTCAGCACCAAAAACGCGTCAGGACACTTAACACATGGCCAAAAGGGATCTATGGAGACGCGATTGGTGATCAGCCAGTAAAATCACTACATTTGAGTAATGCCTACAAGTTTGTACGCTCTTCCATGGCCACCGAGGTCAAGGGTCTTAGGCGTTTCTTGTTTTAATCAATTAGACCACGTGGAAACAATAGCAAGGATGTATCGAATACTTGCTTGTTATTGTAACTTGCAATTTGCCGACAAATGTAATGAAAAATATAACTATGACAAAGGACGTTTTAGTTTTTTAAAAAAAAAAAATTACCCTAGGCCACCATGGCTTAACTGACAGACAAACAAAGGAGTACCGCGACGTTAATGACTTATCAGGTCATGCAATCATTCATTGGTCAAACTATGTACATGATTACTAATTTGAAATGAGAAATACTGAAGTATAAAGCAAGCCAAGTGCGGAACAATGTTATTTTAATCATACTGGTAGCGTTACAGGTATTTCAGCCAGTCTATATATGTCGTAAGGATTTTGCAAAGCGTTAAAACAATAGCTAAATATGTAATCCCTAGATTCTTGTTTAAACCCCTTTGTTTATAATGTACACTACTGACAGTAATAAATACAGGGTAACTTGTAGTCAGAAATCCTTTGAAACTCCACCGGAGCATGGGAGTGCGGAGTCCGTGGAGTATAGAGGACGGGTAATTCTTCATTCCAACCCGGCATTGCAAGGTTGTTTTTATGTATATACTGACTTTAAGTCACCCTATACTCTATTGAGAGTTTAAAGCCACGGGAGGCCCACTGAAGAAACACTTTTTTCCCTGAAACTGCCCTGAAACCCAGGGGCATCTAATTATAAGCGAGATTTCACCTTACAAATGCTGGGGCTAGGATCACAGCTTTTTTTTTTTTGTACCCTAAATTACCAAGCTGGATGTTTTAAGGCCCTTTCGTTAAAGTTTTTTCTTCTTTTTTGAGGCTCTCTGTTTCTCTCTCTTTTTTAAGGTACGTTTTTTTTTTGTCATGGAACTATCTCATCCAAAGGCTAGAGCTAATGCTAGTTTATATTTTAAGAAGGGTACTTAACCCGATAACTGTCTTCTAAAAACATTAAAAAAAGTTTGTTTTAATTGCAAATCTGAGCCCGTAGAGAAACTAAATGGTTATTATATGATAAATCTGTGGGTGCTTAATAAATCTGTAAATTCAGTTTCAGCCCGACAGTTTTCAACGTTCTGAATGACGAGCATTTTAGCAACCAGATATCATCCTCTTTTGCATTGCATTGTCGGTGAAAGGGTAAGACATTACGTCACTCGTTTACAAAAAATTGGCTGTGCACTAAAAACAACTG
>NC_133210.1:8859230-8889230 GCF_958299795.1 Porites lutea
TAGTAAAACAACTATGAAGTTTGAAGAAGAACTATTGCATGCACACATAGAAAAGAATGACACGTACCTTTTGAACAATTTTGTAGTCTAAACTCTATCAGAGATAAGGGCGAAAATATTTGTTAAAAAAAAGCTGGACTGCTTCGTACAAAAAAGCAGCTTTTGTTTTCTTCAGATCTGCGTAGTTTGTTTGTTTGCGCGGGCGGAGAGAGTTTGCAGCAGGGCGGATAAAGGTTGGGCGGTGAAACGAGCGCGTCCGAGCAAAAAGGTGTGATGCAGTGGACTGGGACTCTGCTTAGAAATGTCGTTTGTTTTCGACTTCGGTCAGGGCTTGCGATGTGGTTTGTACATTAGACACTGCCGCTGTCACTGAATTATGGCAGCTTGATTTGTTTTCTTGCACTTCTTTCTCGTTCCTTTGTGCTGGTACACTGTCTCCGAGAGGCAAATGTTGCTATTTTTTGCGGGAGGTTTAGTTGGAGTAGACAAATATCTCTTTCAAAGGGTTTCTTTATTACTTCCATGACTCTACCACTGAATTATATTTTCCTTCTGCTACTCGCCAATGTCGATGTTATTCCAAAACAAAAACAACTAAGTATTGTCTAAAACACGAAGGAAAATCTCATCCATGTCATCCATGGCAAAACTAAAAGACAGCAGATCGTGCTTCATAACTAGATGACGTGTGTTTTATAAATGCGTGCAGCTCGTGCAAGGTGAAATTATGCTAATTTCAATCACCATCATCCTTCTTTTTAATTTTGAAAAAAACATCTCATACGTCTTTCTGTTTCTTCGAAACTTCAAAATTAGTTTCCCCTCAGTTTTTACTGTTTACCTTGTTTTGTTTTAGAGAGAAAAACGGCGAAAAACCTTACAACTAACCTCAATAAATTTTGTTTACCTGCGGGTGCCGGATTTGCAACGCATTGCGCGAATCGCCATGGCGCGTTGCACCCGAGAAGCAAAGTTTGCAGAAGTACAACGCTACTATATCAATATATATCAATCTAATTTTTTGTTATGTTATATAAAATTTATCCTTCTTTAACATATGTAAAAATTGAGGTTAAGAAGTGTTAAGCTTTTGCAAACGAAACGGCGAAAGACGATTAGGTGATATTTAGTGGAAGGAGGAGGTATTCAACACTTTCAAATTAAACTAAAATTTTAGCATTATACGACCAACAAATTTGACTTATAGACGTACAGACACAAACATATGAAACTGTTTATTGATATTGTTATGAAACGAATTTATCTATTTAACATTGTAGCCTGAAATTACAGAAAGAAAATAGGATTTCCGGTTTGCAAAAAGGAAAATTTCGCCGGCCTTCAAGCGCACCGGAAGCGCGGAAAGAGCGCTCGTGCCAGTCCTACTCCGCATCACACATTAAATGAAGAGCGGAGCGCTCGTTTCACCGCCCAACATTTATCCGCCCTGGTTTGCAGCCGCGACAATTTCGCGCCAAAAACAGGGTGTCTTGCTTGGGTTCAGTCTTCCATCGTCCAGTTGTTGAGTCATTGTTTTGCGTCGCTATCATTTATTCATCGTATATTAATCGATCAAGGGGAAAATGATCCACTCAAGATAAGACAAAAACAAAACTCACTTAATTCACCTCGAAAAAGTAGATATTCCAAAACATTTTCAAAAATAATTATAAACACCAATTACAATGATTACCAGCCTGTGTTCGGTATTGTCGTATAAATATCTTTAAAACAGTATTCAAATACAGCTTTTTAATTTCCTTTCTTAAAATCAGTTTCGACATAAGTGTTTGTAGAAGTAATTCATTGCATATTTGCTCTCACCCTTGACACCATTCAAAAGTGTTGTAAAAGTGTAGCGGTCGTATTTGACTTCATTTTTGACTAGTATCAAAGGTGTGGTCACAGCCACTACTCTTTTGACTTTATCTTTGACGTGCGTCAAAGGTAAAGTCAAAGTTACCAGCATATTTGACAACGCCTTTGATAAGGGTTAAAGGAATAGCAAAGCATTGATGCATTTGACTTGATCTTTGACGCACGTCAAAGGAGAAGTCAAAGTTGTTACCAATTTGACTTCACCTTTACCGAGGTCAAAGGAGTAAGCACAGAGGTTATATATTTGGCGACATCTTTGACGCGCGTCAAAGGTGACGTCAAAGCCAATACCATATTTGATTTAACTTTTGACGCGTGTCAAAAGTGTCGTAAATCCAATTTTTCGTCCCGTGTACCTGGGTGAACCAGAAAGGACATAGAACAACCGCATAATTCTTTTTCGGCTACAGTTCGAAATACTAAACGTGTTATATATCCTAGAAGCGCTCAGGCATAATTATATAACAGGATATCTGCGACTGAGTTTGCGGTGTGCAAGATGGGATAAATGTTCATGTATAAGCACTTACCCGACTTAGAAGCAGATATTTCCTCCAGCCGATTAAGTCACTGTTTATGCAGGAGAATGTCTGCGTTGTTTTGTTTCTATGAAAGTTTAATCAAAGAAAGCTTAAGCGAAAATAGGGAGATCGCAATTGTTATACTCCTACAAACTACAAATTAGGGCTGACCTGAAAGACACGTTGAATTGTGCCGCCATCCTGCAGAATATAATCTGGCCGTGTTTAGGGAGATAATTTCATCTTCGATCCAGATATACTTGTTTGTTTGCTAGAATCTTCAGACAAAGAATAAGGTGTAGAAATCGAATGGTCTGAGAAAATAAGTCCAGCGAGTCTACTTACCGATCACAACATGTTTTGGAAGTACGTACACCGAGACGCGCGCCAAACGAGGTTGTCTCAGCGTTCTGGAGCGAACATTGTTTGATAAAATTACCATTGCACAAATTATCAGGCCATTGATTTCTCCTTTCGTCGCATAGATATAGTAAATGGTTTGTAAGCACATCCTCGCTTCTCAAAACATTCGTCTTGCGCCGCTATAGAGTTCCGTTTCCCGCGAACCGTAGGTAGATTTCCCGCTTAACAAAATGTTTGATAATTTATGCAAAATTGAACCTCGTGAAAGTCGGAAGTGCGTCTATCAACTAAAATAAACAGACTTCCCCCACAGGGGTTTGAACACGATTGTACCGCAAAAGTGGATTGGACCGCAAAAGTGTTACGATGATAGATACTCAACTGGCTTATTAAGTCACTACATAGCAACCAGACGCTACGCATTTTTTAACTTCCGGAACGCTGAGGCTTGTGATGCATATTCAACAAAATATCATTCTTTACTTTGAGCAGTGCTGACTCGGTGCTATGGTTTTGCTTATACGCGGACTGGAGTGGCATATGCAAATCATTAGTTGTCATGTGGTCAATTAGCTGATTAGCCGCTGCCTTCTCTGACAGTGATTACCTTCTCCAATTACGAAATTGATTAACCTTTCGCTGGAATCAGGCTATTTTCCTCTCATCTGAAAGGGCGCTTTGTTAAAACACTGGTACAGAAGGAGGGTGGCGACCTCGAACTATAGACCTGTGAGTAACCTTATATACGCTCAAAACTTGTGGAGACAGCGGTCGCCAAGCAACTTCAACATTATTTATTCAGCAATGATCTCTTCCCTGTCTTGCAATCAGCTTATCGTCCCAAACACAGAATAGTAATAGCACTTCTCAAAGTCACTAACGACATCCCCCTTAACATGAACGATCAACGTGTCACTCTGCTTCTTCTCCTCAACTTAAGTGCGGTTTTGACACTGTCGATCACGAAACTTTACTGCATCGACTTCAGTTCACATTTGGTATAAATGGAAAAGCCCTCTCCTGGTTTTCGTCTTGCCTGTCTGGAAGGTCTCAGCAAATAGCCATCAATGAGACACTCTCCGCGGAATTCGAGTTGCAATGTGGTGTCCCTCAAGGTTCCTGTTTGGGCCCCTTATTATTTACTATGTAGTAGAGCAATCTCTTCGAGATCATCAAACATCATTTTCCTACGGTTTATTGTTACGCTGACTACACGCAGGTATACATCTCATTCTGCCCAAACGACAGGCCCGATCAACTTAATGCTGGATAATTACTGGAAAGTTGCATTATTGATATTCGTTCTTGGATGTTGCGTGACAATCTTAAATTAAATGACGAAAAAACTGAACTTCTTATAATAGGTACACCGCAAGAAGCTTGAGAAGGTAGTTATCACTCATATCGCTAGGGTAACACCAACATTCACCCTGTGCCTGTCACTAGGAACCTTGACTCGTAGTTAGATGCCAGTCTCTCTATGACGGAACATATTTCGAAAATTTGCAGCTCATCATTCTACTATTTGAATAACTTACGTCGGATCCGGAAGTATCTCTCCAAGAAGTCAGCAGAGTCACTTATTCATGCTTTCATATCAATTCGTCGTGACTAATGTAGCAGTTTTTATTATATGATCTGCCAAACTGCTCATTGATCAAATTACAACGTGTGCAGAATACCTGTGCTAGACTGATATTTACTAAGGGTAGATTGTCGCATAACACCGCCTCTTTATTAAGTTGCATTAGTTACCGATTCACTCTAGAATTGTATTCAAGATTCTTCTGTTAACTTTCAAGATCTTGCATAGCGCAGCTTCCACTTACTTGGAGTCACTAACATTTCTGAAGCCTCAGTCATGCTATAACCTGAGACGTTCTACTGACACCCTCTTGCTTAAGCAACCCGGCTTCAAATAGAAAGCGACACTTGGTGACAGGTCGTTTACTTGAGTAGCACCAAAACTCTGGAATGCATTGCCATTTGAAGTCAGAGACTCCAATTCGCTGGACATTTTTAAATCAAAGCTAAAAACGCACCTTTTTCGTTTAGCATTGTTTTTTCATAACCTGCAGCGCAATATCATAGTAGCATTAGTATAGTAGTATTGTTAGGTAGTATTAGTATTAGTAGAAGCGTGCGGTTTTTTCATTTTTATTTTTTTAATTTTTTATTATAGTAGTATTAGTTATTGTATCCAGTTCCCACTGCGTGGTTTTATTGTGAAGCGCATTTGAACATTGAAGGGAATTTGCGCTATACAAATTATTATTATTATTATCATTATTATTATTATTATTATTATTATTATTATTAATTGGAGAATTGTTAAGGACAGGAAGAATGCGCGTTTAGCTATATTTATACAGGGATGCCTTCAATTCTATGATTCCATATTTAGGCAAACATTTTTCCGTGCTTCTGATTGGACGGCTAAAAACCAACCCTAGCATGGTTATAAACAAATAAGGAGAATTTTAGCGCTTCAGAGTTATATACTTCTGTAATTTTTACGGCAACTACAATTTGGAGAAGTGATTTAGTAGAAACGTTTCAATAGTTCCCTTGTCAAGGGAGCGGGAAGACTCATCACTCACACATCACTTTTGGTCGTATAAACGCCTTGATAAAGTGATTCTGGGGCCATCCACTTTACAGGAAGTTTTTTGGACTTTGGTGAGCTGCTCACATCTTCATAGATTTGTCTCATCAACCCAAAGTCTGACACTTTAATCTGGTTGTCATGGCCAACAAGAACATTACGGGCAGCAAGGTCTCTGTGAACAAGATTGTTTTCGGCGAGATGATTCTAATAACAAATAAGCAACGAAAAAAACATTAAAATTATCTCAAAACGTAATAACGGGGGTACGCCGAACATAAAGTGTTAGGTATAGATGAAAAGTACAAATGAAAAGTAAATATCGGCACTGATCTGATCCAGATATTTACGTTCACATGCATAACGAAACGAATTTAGCCAAAACTGGGTCGACCGAAAAGAATTTTTTTTTCCATATAAGCCATTTTAATGTACTCGTATCTAGAAAAGCAGCCAATATATTTATCCCATCTATTTCATGTTTATAAAATATTGACTTTTGAATTCTTCTTTCCAAGTTATACTCAGAACCATAATTCCAACCAAATTATCCAAAAAACAAAGATAATTACCATTCCTTTAGCTATTTGCCAGGCAAGTGAAAACAGTTGTTTGGTAGAAAAGTTCTCCTCTAGGTTTTCAATTGAAAGTGGCATTGCAGAAGCTTGACTTTTTCCTAGTGATGCCGATGGCCTGATTAGAAGTTCTTTGTCGGTTACTTTGAATTCCTCATCCTAATTAAATTGATAAAAAAAAACTATCAAATTTTTGGTTTAGCTTGAAACAGCACAGCTTTCAAGTAATTACTTTCCTTGTTAGTAAATAAGTAACTAACAGATAAAAAGATAAAAATAACATGATTTGCTTAAGCCAGACAAGAGCCACGTAATATACAAGTATTATCTATTAACAGAAACTTCAAATTGACCAGTTTAGAGCTGGATAAAATTTACTTTGGGTCCAGGGTACTGTTTTCAAGTCTAGGATGAAAATCCACGCCAACAGTGTGATGTTTACCCAGAAAGCCTTGGTCACCTGCCGATACACGTCCTACTGACTAAAAACAACAAACACACAATTTTACTAGACGATTCCTTATATCAGCCATCGTTCTGGAAGTCACAAGCCTGCAACTAAAAATAGCTCAAGAGAATGAAAACAAGACGCTGAAACGTAAATCCAACACAGCGCAGAAAAGGTACACCATCGACGAAAAACATTAGTGGCATAGGAACACCAAGATCACGTTGTGTCCTTCTAACGTGAAACGTAAGCAAAGTAAGGCGCCCTAGAGGCAAATTCTTCTTTATTAGTGAATAATTAATTATTATGGTGTTTTTGTTTTCGTCTTACATCTACTTCGGTGGAAGTGGATGGAATCACTTCAAGAACGGCATCTTTGTTGCTTTGTTGCGGAGACACTGCAATGTCTTCTTGGTCTTGGTGCATAGAATGTTCATCCTCCTTAACTTCATACTCATCAGCCAAACTTTGCTGAATGATTAAAGAAAATGGCGATGGTATTTACATGTAGAAAAAATGTAACGCTATTGTTTTATTAAAAATAAAACTCAAAACAGTTTAATAGATGAAGTCTAGAATCTGGGAAATGAAATAAGGTAGATATACAAAGGCCCTGGCCAAGATTCAGGTCGGTGCAATTTTTCATGCGCGAGAAATTCGGAGAATTTTTTTACCTACATTTATAGTGCTTTATATGGAGACGCAATGTTGGTGCCCATCCGGATGGTCACTAACATGGCGGCCGGAAACCATCAGAAACATGTGTCACGGAGTTGTTCTACTTAATGATGAATTTATCTCTTGAGGAACTCGTCAACATTGACATTAATACAATGACCATTCAGATAGCAAAATCCCCCCAACAGAGTCAATTTTTCAGCCTTCATGGTAGCTCTCTCGTCCGCCATGTAAATAGCCTACGAGGAAGCTCTCTAGGGCGCTCTGGCGGCTGGGCGGGAAAAGGAAGGAGAGCTTGCAGCTACGTCTCTGGAAAATGAATATAAGTCGATGCGAGATTCTGATTGGCGGAGATAACATTAGTAATGACGCCATTACCCTTGGCACGTGTTTTTTAATGTTTGTTTACAATTGCGTTCGTTTCCGCTTCGCGCTGATTTGCAAAAATCTGACAGCTCAGTCAACTGGGAGCCACAGGCGAATTGGAGATAGAATTCAAAGTCCAGAGACGTCGTTGCAAGCTCTCCTTTCTTTTCCCGCCCCGCCCCCAGAGCGCCCCGGAGAGCTTGCTCGCAGTAGCTACCATGTAAATGCCGCGTCACACAAAAGCTTAGAAATATAAGCGTACTGTATCACAAAACGAAGAACTTCTTTCGCAATGAAAAATTTCTTAATATTGGCTTTTAGCGGCTCTAATAATTCATGAAAGTAAGAACTCAAAAGGATCGATAATTCTTTCCTTTGAGTTTTTGATGACGTAATGTGTAAACTAGCAATATTTAAATGTGTGACGCGATCTCGCCTATAATTCAATAAAGAAAACATGGAGTCAAGGTTAGACAGACTACTGCGCTAATATTTCTATTTGTGATCCCAAATTGCGATACGCTTGAAACCACATGCAAGCCTTCATATAATGTTACCCATAAATGATTCTCACTCGTGAACTTGGGGTACCTAAGCAAAAACGATGAAATTTCACGGGCACAAGAACAAGATTCGGCACAAGAATTAAGAGGGCAAAAAAGGTTTTAACGTTCGCAAACCAAAATGTTCCACTTCTTAGTCACGGTCGCTTGTAACGCGCTATCTTTCCACTTCAAGGTCACGTTTAACGATACCCAACGCACGTAAAGAGGAAGGGTCTTACATCACACCCTTCGTTATGTGAGAAAAGTAAGCGTGTAACGCTTAGTACCTGTCCACACGAATCCGGATATTTTTGAAACCGCACGCTTTTTAATACGAATCGGCCTTCCATCTACACGAAAACGGTAAATCCACTCACCGAGACCGCATTGAAACTCCCCTACAGAGTGGAATTTTTTGTTAATTCGTCGGGTTTGGCGAGTTCGAAAAGACGACTAAAACAGCATACTTTTAAATCAGCTACGTCATAAACTCGGGTCCAGGCTTAAATGGGAACGTGAAAAATTTAAAGTAGAAGCCAACAATCCTCTGTCTACTTTCGCTCCAGACGAATGAATCGGCCTTTACCTAGTTATTTCTCTTTGACATTCCCACTTGAGAAGTGTATGAAATGTTACCTTGAAGCACTGGAACTGGGAAGGATATACGGCCAGTGTAATCACACCGCTGGCCCGAGTGCAGTTGCAATTGCAAACCGCAGTAACGTAATCGTGTGAATGCGTGAAACCGGATACTCCACTCCAAATTTATGTTGACGCAAAAATGAGGTATTCAATTTCACCGTATCCGGATTCGTGTTGTTGTGGCCTTAGACACTTCCTTCTTACATCAGACAGATCGTGAGTGGCCGAAGCCATTTCCTGTGTAACGTCATCCTGGCGCAATGAGGCCATTTCCATGGTCACTTGTGTTTTCTTTTCCTTTGCCGTAGTCGAAACTTTGCTTTCCTGTCCTTCCTGTGCGTGAAGGGAAGACAGATTAATCCTACCGTCCTTTCGATGAAAGGGTTTTTCAGGAAGAACATGACTAAAAGCGGTTGTTTCTTGGTGTTTCGGATGGGTGCAATCACCAAATGACGTAATACAAAGATTGACAACAACAACATGAAACATCTTAAAGGAGTCATGCTTGTTGAGCTTCAAATTAAATACCCAGAATCTCTGCAAAAACGGGACCGTGCCTCTGGGTGGAAAATTCTCCCCGGTTTTTGAAAAGTGCGCGAAAGTAATGTTTAAATTAGGGACTGGTCATTATTTATCGCCTTGGGGGGGGGGGGGGAGGGGAGGATTTGGGCCTAAAAAAGGTGAAATTTAGCCGATCCCCCCTTTGAATGAAGTGATCCCCCCTAATAACTTTTGATGACTTTCGCGATCTCCCTCCCAACTGATCAACTGATTCCCCCTTTTGTTCTCCCAAAAATCAAGTGATCCCCTCTACAACCCGCCACCGCCCCCCCCCCCCCTCCCTTGGCGATAAATAATGACCGGTCCCTTAGATCACAAAATATACATGTAGATTCATTTGCCATACCTGCAAAGATTTATCGAATGCACGCGTGGGTACTTCGATTGATCTTATTCTGGTATAGGCATGACCCAGAAAGATTGCTCTAAGAACCTTTCATCGCCACCAGTAATAAAGCTACATTAACATACAACTGAAAATTATTTACATCAGACAGATCGTGGGTGGTATTGTGGATGGAGTCAATGGCTCAGCAAGTGATTCCTAGCGTTTTTTCGTTAGCTTATTTTGTAGCACGGTCAATAGAATAATTTAAAGAAAGAGATGTCGAATTTTTCTTTCGCGGAAAATTGTTGCTTATTTTTCAGCAAGTTTCCTCATTGTCTGCATGCCTTATCCACGCTCAGTATATAATTAAATTTAAGAAAAAAAGGCGTTGTTAAGTATTTCTTTTCTACAAGACGACCTGGAAAAGCCGACTCCAGATCCTGTCGGACATCATCATTGCTTTCTTTTGATAACGATATATAAATTTAAGAAAAATAAAATGAAATATTTAAGTATTTCCTTCATACAAGATGGCCTTGAAGAGTCGACGACAGGTCCTGTCGGACCTCATCATTAATGCTTTTTTCTGATAAAGAAGTCAACTCCATGTTCTCGTTCGTCTGCTGCTCCCACTTTGTCCGATCTTTAACAAGTTTACTTTCCTTTGTAAAAAACAAAACAAAACAAAAACAAAAACCTTAACTTATTGGTCCAGTACTGGCCATTTTCTCCGTTTAACTATTATCATTCTTGTATTCGATCCGTTCAAGTATACCTCAAATTTCCACTCTGTTGTTACTCCATGCAATGGTCATTTAGAATTTCGGTGAATTAAAGACTAAGGGCGCGTTCCATTTGTCTAACCTGGCCGGCCAGACAATTGCCGGACCAGCCAGTTGGCAAATGAAATCGGCTTTTTCCACAGGGTTTTTGCTGAAAAACCACCTCCTTCGTGCCTACTATTTAGGATTTGACAGATCTGACTGGATAGTTTTGATTAAAAGTGAAATTCTCATTTTTACTGGCATGGTCTGGCCGGTCAGTTTTGACAGATGGAGAGCGCCCTAAAGTTCAACAACAACCAGATGACCTACAGCTGCCAAGACAAAAAAGATATAGGAGCATTTTTAGAGCTCGGTAAAACGTACTTAGTCTAAATAAATAAATTTGACGATTCACTCATGATTACGTTTTGTGGTATAAGAGCTTGTGAAGGCACAACCACAACGACAAACCAGTGAGGGTCAGCCGGATTTTTAGTAGACTTAGATCAGTAAAATCTACAATACCAAATTTAGTTTTGCGGTAAGCCAACTTGATCCCCAAACCCCCCTATGATTTTTCTAAACGTCTTTATAGTTAACTAATTCTTTCATAAAGAGGCGCTTCTCGTGTCCCGGATCATTAAATAAAGAGACAACTTTTGCATATTACACCTGACTAGCGCAATCGATAAAAACCGATATCAGAAAATCAATATTGTCAGCGCTATTGTTTTTAACTATTTTAACGATATTATCGATTGCCTTCTAGGTTTAAAACTCAATAATGCATTATTTTACAGCAAATTATATTACCCAAACTGTAGCAATATGCAGATGTTTTATGTTTTAAATGCTGATTTTTTCTCACATTTTTATCGTGTTTTATAGTCATGCTACTTCTCTTTCCATTTAGTTGGGGAGTTGATTACCTACTTTGTTTTGCATATGTACAGAACGATTTAAATGATCCTTTCCAATATGCTTTTTGAAGAAGCAATTTAAGGGTCTTGCAGAAAAACTGTACACTGAACATTATCCTCACCACTTGAACTGTATAAGTTGTAGGGTTCAACTTGAACAGTTTCCTGTGCAAGCAAGCTAAATCAGTTGTTTATAACTCTTTTTTATCCTGTCGATTGGCCGAAAATGCTTCGTTAGAATATTGAGGGTAATTTGTGAAATAAATTTCGCTACAAATGTAACCGTCCAAAGCCACATAAATAATGTACTTATGTTCGGAAACAACGTTCTTTGCCAATGTTAACCTAATTAAGTAAGCACCTATCAAGATCAACAACTTCGATAAAAATCGATTAAAGTCGATAATCATCGATTAGCAACAACTTTTTCCGCTATCGATTTTCAATTTAATCAATCGCTCTTTATCGAGAGTTATCCATTTATTTAACAATTAAGTGAATGAGGCTGAATATCTTATGAAGAATTATGGACATCGAGGAGGGTGTTATCCGTCGAGGCCGTAGGCCGAGGCGGATAACACCCTCCGAGATCTCCATAATTCTTCATATGATACGAAAGCCGAATTCAGTAATTGTTTTATTATTCATTCAAAATAATTCCTAGTTTCAAAACATAGCTAAAACATGCTTACCTCCATCGATCCATCGATGTTAAGTTCATCTTCGATAGTGCACGTTTAGGGTTGTTCAGCCCCGCAAATATTCTCCAAATAGCAGATGTCGCCCTTCGAGTTGTCTTCTTGCTGTTCTTGCCATGTTTTTAGCTATTATTTCGCCTAGTTCTTACTCTTAAAACGAGTGAAATGTCCGCCATTTTTGTTTCCACAACCAAAACAACTCAACCTCGTCCCCAGGTCTTCTCGGTTAACGGTGCATTGACCTGCAAAAACGCTGCATTTCCTCGCTGGTCAACCAGACATAAAACAAACAAACACTCTGGACAATAAACGTTTTAGGACAGAGCTAGTACGGAAGGTTAAACTACAGTTTATATATAAGCCTACATGATCTCTGGTCTCTCCGTGATCTTTCAGAACCTCTTTGTCAGCATAGCATCTCTCGGTAGCTTCATTGATCTAAACATCAAGCAAGTAACAAAAACGGTACTTCACGTCTGCATGGCTTCAAGCGATCCTTAAGTCAAAAAGTTATTATCTCCATACTAGATTACGGCCCCTAATTCGAGGCACACCAGGTTTTATAGACTAAGATTAGTAAGGAGGATTTTTTTTAATACCCTCCCTATGTTGTTACAGCCAAGGATAAAATACTTTTAAAATTATAATAATAACAATAATAATAATAATAATAATAATAGTAAATATTATATAATTATTATTGTTAATATTATCATTAAATGCTTTTATAATTTTGAAGTAACTGCAGTTGCTTAAATAAGTTGTACAAAATCTTCAGATAGTACCAAAATATATTCGTAATGTTGTCTCCCTATATATGTTTCTTGATAATAAACTAATTGTTTAATTGTTCATCTCCTTACCTTTTTTCTTCTGCGGCGTAGCCACGTCAGCAGGTCACCACACGGAACGTATTCTATAACCAGGAACATTTTCTCCTCAAGCGTGCAGCATCCAACCATGGATACAACGTTCTTATGTGAACCCAACAGCTTCATCTGTTCAATCTCAAACGTGAACTCTTCTTTCTGTGCTTCAGATGGATTATCTAAAGATAATTAAATAAAATGACATTGATTTTATTATTGTAATAAATCCATCGCACTTTGTAACACCTGTCGCAATTTGTAATAAACCGTGTCGCACTTTGTAATAAAAAAGGTGTCGCAATTTGTAATAACAGTCCATCGCACTTTGTAATAAACTAAGCTGTCGCAATTTGTAATAATTCCATCGCACTTTGTAATAATTTTTTGAGAGTGATTCAACTTACTTCGTCAACATTAATGTAATGCCTAAATATGCATGGTACTTCATAAACAAAGATGATGACGGATGCTAGCACGTAATATCTCCGTAACATTTTCTTTGGTCAAACACGCATGTCTTACGTTATAAATTTTTCTGCCTTGATTAATCACGTGACCAACTAGAAACGCTTTTATGAAAGACATGAAACTTCCTGTGACATATCACCAAAAAGAGATGAATCATGTTTAAATTCAAAAATATTAAAATAACTAAAGCAACATTTAACAACATAAAATTCATGAATAACCTGGCATTCGTCGTCCAAATCCATGTTTGCTTGCCAAGTGAAGTCTTCGGGGGGGGGGGGGGGGATAATCCCATATATGGATGGGCTAGATAGGTAAGTACCGCCTGATAGGGTATGGTTTTTGAGGATCTCGAGCCTTTAATAGGGTATCATTTTTTTACCTTGTTAGCCTTGTGTCTTTGGTTTGATCCTTAGATAGGGTAACTCAAGTAGTAATGGATGGTTTATTCCATCCTTTCCATTTTGTGGAAAAACAGTAATCCAGAACACGCTCGGAAGAATTGCAAGGTCTTACGAGTTGTATATACGCAGGGAAGGATAATTTTTTACTATCCCCATGGTATTTGCTTTAGAGGACTTCTTATAGAAAACAATTGTTTTAAGATGGAATGAGTACTCCTTTTGTTCATATATGGGACCAAATCAAGTGAGAATAAGGGACCAATTGCCCTGTCGGCTCAGTGTAAGACCCCAAGTGAGTGTTATAAAAACAGGTACATACGAAGGTATTGGCTAGCGATTAATTGGATTTTGTGTTTAGGTTTCTGTTGTGGTTCGACGGTTTGCCACTGGTGAGGTTTTTTGTAATTATTTGCACTAAACATTTTGAATCTTTCCAGGCCTCATTTGATTAATTTGGCCAAAAAAGAAGCCAATATTACTTCTTTAAGATTGCACGTCAGACAAGGACGGTGCACCACGTGTTGTGTAGACTTGTTATAAGATCTAACAAGGAACTCTCCTGGTGTCCTTATTCGAATGACGTAGGATGGATGTTACAATTTGCGGAAATTAAATGCTTTTTAATAATGGCTCGTTTGTGTCTAGTGTGTCTAGATTCTGTACTCTGACAACGCTCTGCCCAGAGGTACATCCCCGTATTGGCCATATAAGGAAGTACACCCGCCGGGTAACCATTGAATGAAAACCACCTAGTACAATAGCAAAGTTTAAGAGTACAGCATTTCGTAAGTCAGATAACTAATCAACATTAATCTAAATAATAAAGTTAAATGTTTGAATGAGCGGAGATGTTACGTGCTAGCTGACGTCATCATCTTTGTTTATGAAGTACCATGCATATTTCGGCATTATATTAATGTTGACGAAGTAAGTTTGATTACTCTCAAAAAGGCATTACAAAGTGCGATGGAATTATTACAAATTGCGACAGGTATTACAAAGTGCGATGATTATTACAAATTGCGACAGTACTGGTTTCCCTCACTACCTAAACCGCTGTTCATAAAAGGCGAATGAAAATAAATAAATAAATAAATAAATAGATAGATAGATAGATAGATAGATAGATAGATAGATAGATAGATAGATCGATCGATCGATCGATCGATCGATCGATCGATAGATAGATAGATAGATAGATAGATAGATAGATAGATAGATTGATTGATTGATTGATTGATTCACTTTTATTTGAATACGGTAATTTCATAAGTTACATAACTTCTTTACATGAAAGCCGTATAGAAACAGAAGTAAATACTGTACAACTACACTAAAAATATGTACAAATAATAAAATATGGTAAAATGTAGTCAACAGTTTGCCTGCCTACTAGCCAGTTTTCTTTTAAAGATAGCTTTAGATTCGGACGCTTTTATGTCATTTGGTAATAAATTCCACAGCATTCTTGCTCTGTATGAGAAAGACCCTTTATAATATTCTGTTTTTGGAACGTGGTCCACTACAACATTATATTCCGTATTTCTTAGCATAGACTTATAAGGGTTGATCTCACAGACATTCGAGAAAAGATCGCTTAAGTAACTAGGTATATTTCCATTCACCGTATCATACATTAATAGACTTAAGTGCCTTTGACGCCTTGAGGCAAGCTCTTCCCAGTTTAGTTGTTTTCCATGCATTCGATCCGAGTTGTCATACATGTATTGACTAAAGGCTGCATTTTTTAAATCTTTTTTCATTATTGGCTTTAATTCAGGCTCTGTAGATCAATTTACCTTTTTTTTGTGGTTTTGGGGAAATGTAAATTCGTAAGAGATGCTGATTTGTTTAGAGCTAATAGGCTTAAACCTACTTTTTAGAACTTAAGAGCCTTTATTATTTTTTCACACTTACATAGTGAATAAAGAAACCACAAATTTCTTGCACTTCCAACTTTGCCGTGCTCTTCACCAACGAGAGACAATACCGATTTTAAAAATGCAGTGTCTCTCGATGGTGTAATTTGTTTTAATATCATACGATCACGTCTTCGAAAAGAGTCGAGTTTTGTTTTTTCTGTTAAATTTCAGGCTTTGAGATCTTCAAGTTCCCAAAGAGTTGCTTAAATACATAAGTGTTCTTACAGTAGTATGAAGAGGACTGAAAGGCAGTTAAGACTTTATGCCTTTGTCTATGGTGATAGACAGTCAGTATTTCTTACCATGTAAAACTTTGACAGCCACCACCTGTGCTGCCTTCTTTGTGGATGATACAGGCCATTTTGAAGTCCCCGCATCGTGCAATGCCTCCATCTCATGACTCTGAGAAAAGGTTGCTTTATAAACAACACCAAATTCTCCTCTCCCCAGCTCTTCCTCAAACTCTATTTGCTCAGGCAGAATTTCCCACTTGTCAGGAGGAGTAATCTCGTCTTGTGAATAAGGTGACCTAGAAAAAGGAAAAAAATGCCGGATTATTACGCTGAGCACAATATTATAGTAACATCTACTCGCCTATCTGTAAACTTTACCAACAACAAAAATTAGTGCACCTGGCTACTGGTGCATCGGAGGATAATGGCCGAAGCTGAGATGTTCTCCTCGTGAAAAAAAAAGCTCGATCAGAATAGCCGAGTGGGGATAAAATTAACTGATTTTTTTTAAAAGGACGATTCAGTCAAGGGCATTTACAAACAATGACTACAAAAAAAAGAATTTCTTCAATTCTAATTCACTTTAGGCTTATCTAAAAACAAAATTTGTCTTCATCAGACTATTCATAGGATCTTTTTTTTTTTTTTCATGCATCTTTCGACAATGAAAACATTCTTTGATTATTTTTCATAAGAATTGCAAATAAAGTAATGCTTTTGACTTCTAGTTAATGTTATCTGTAATCTTGGCAGGTGCACTACGTCGGTTTTGTTGACACGTGATATAATTTAGCCAATAACGTTACGGGGAGCGAAACTTAATCGCTACGTTTACATAAAAAGACAAAACAAAGGCTTTCCTTAGTGTTAGATTGGTGTCTTTTTTTTTATTTTGTGGTTGGCAAAGTAAGATCGAGTTACAGCCGCGCGAATACGGCTGAACAGAGGTCGAAAAAGAAAACGGCGGGGGAAGGGGTGAAGGGAGAGAATAATTACCAGGAAAGCGCTAATAAAAAACATTAAACGATCGTAAACAAAAAAAACTTTGGCGCGACATTTTGTCGGCTGACGTCAGACCTCAAAACATGTTACATCATCCTTTCACAAAAACTGGACGGGGCGTTTTAAAAATCTCAAGGGGTTGAATACTGGAGGTGTTTCTCACTACATACCCTCGCCCCCTTCCCTATCATTCCTTTATCGTGCTCGGTTTAGCTTTCGCCCGGCTGAATCTCTTACTTTACCAACCACTAAAAAGAAAAAAGAAGCAAACAGAAAAACCGCCAGCTAGGCATTGGCAGAGTTCCACAAACCTTTCAATAGTCTTTGCCTTTCTTTTTCGGTAGCACCAGACGAAAATAGCGACCGACAACAGCAAAATAGCGGACGTGACACCAAGTGAAATGTAAATAACTTTGTTAATGACAGTGGAATTTTCTGGTGCAGATGCGGAAGTCAAGGTTGGTCGTGGTTTAATGACAGTGGAATTTTCTGATGTAGGGGCGGGAGACATGGTTTCTGTTTCTATGGCTGCAAACAAAATAAATATATCAGACTGTGATCAAAGGTACTGTACTATAAACGAAAGTGGGGAAGTTTTTTCCAATAATATGCGGTCAGATTAAAAGGGTTACAGACATGTTAGAGCTTATATAATGTTAAAATCTCTTCTCTTACTATACTGTCACTTGTTGACAGTGGAACTTGTCCACTACGCTTCGGCGAGGACAAAAGCGGATCCTAGCTGGCTAACTGAGCTTGTACACTCGTGTCCTCTGTAATTATTAGATCCAGTCGTGATGAGAAGGCATTTACACAAAAAAAAGGAACTTGTGTAACCACAAAATATGGCAAAACACCTCATGAAATGAGTCCGTTACCGTAAAATTGGGTAAACACAAATTCAAATAGCCGAAGACTTGCTGTGTATCACGAAGAACCCGCTGTGCCATCACTGAACAACTTTTGAAACACACCTACCCTGATCCTGACGTAGCTTACCCTGGGTACCAGAGGTTTTTTCTCGCGTGCGTCGGGGAGCTTCGTTTCGTCGGCCTCAGGCCGACACGTGTTCGGCCGAAGGCGAAGCCGCGAGAAAAAAACTTCTGGCGCAGAGCGCCTTGATTTACCCTGCTGGATGGACCTTGACCTTGTTTCTAATCCGTCAATCAAACCGGCGCTAGCGAGACTGTTTACTAAGTTAATTCAAAAGTAATTATCAAGGGAGGAACGACGCGCTCTAGCCCAAAAAGTCACAATATCTTCAGAAAAACAAGGTGGAGTTTAAAAACCATTGCAAATCCTTTCACAGTGCACTTCTCCATAATTCATGTAGCTTCAGTTTAAGCTGCAATCCATTTTTCAAAATTTGGATCCGAAAATCACTAAGGAGAATTTTAAAACATCCTGCAAAAACTACTAACGAGCGGTGCCCAGCGTGACAAAACAGTGCAGGAAACCTTCACATTCACGGCCAAAAGTAAATCGCTTTTAGTTATTCAGATCCAGGAGACACTTAGGAGAAAATTAAACAACGTAAAAGTTTACTAAGCCACAAGGAAGAAGTTTACTTTGTAAAAGAGGACAAAAAAAATGGATCGTGACTAAAACACCACACGAGTACATACGAGTAACCTACGACTACATACGGGTACACACCGATGACATACGAATACATACGAATACATAAGAGTACATACGAGTAGCATACGAGTCACATAAGAGTCATCCTCGGAGACCCAGGGGCAGTCAGTCGGGTCGAGAGAAAAGGCGCGACGAAAGTTTCAAGTACGGGCGAAAGAGCCCCTGGGTACCGACTCTTACCATCCTCGTCGTGCGCCTTTTCTCTCGACACGACTGACTACACACAAGCGACATACGGGTAACACACGAATACATACTGGTTTTAAAGTAAAAAAAGTAAAAAAGTACGACTCGAAGCAGGGACACCAGGCATACAAGGAAGAAGACCACCAACACAAGAAACAGAGAAATAGAGAAAGTATGAATGAATGAAAGCACGTTAGTTGACAGTCTGCGCACCCTATCACGTTACGAAGCTGGATCAAACAAATTTAACGGCCTTCAAACAAAGAAACCGATTTCCAACCATTTTCGCGTAATGAAAAAATTGGAGAAAACTGAAACAAAATATATTTAAAGACAGAAAAAAAGATCCGGGCGCGCCCCACTTACCGACTCTATCTTGGTTGTGCAAACGCATTTCGACTACAGGAGAAACATGGATTGAATAGCCCTTTTTAGATTTTACATTTTGTTTTCCTACTTAGGCCACGTGGTGTTACCCTAGAGAGAGTTTTCTTTCACCTTCTGCCTTAACTTGTTCTCGTGTATATAAAAAATATAAAGACAAAATACAAATTCCTTGAAAACATCCATCTTGTCTGAAATGGGAAAGTAATACGTACCAGCTGAGAAGGGCTATTAAAACGATTACAATTGTTTGATTTGAAAGCAACAATGATCTTACATCGGCTTTCAAAAAAGATAAACTTTAACAAGTTGTTTATTCAATGACATTTATTGCTCTTCGTTTACAACATTAACCAAAATCAATCAAAATAACTGTTCGTGTAGCAAGATCACTTGTTGTTTAACGCCAAGCAGTAGTCTACTATGTTGGAAATTAAGCCTCGTTGTTGGATAGGTAAGGATAGTTTAGGGATAGTCTATGACGTCACCTATTGTTATAACCTAGGGAAAAAATGCCCTCCTCCACACTAATAACTGTCTTCCTGCAATAATTCGGTATAGGTTTACTAATGAGCGTCTTTCTACTCAATAAGCACAATAGGCTTGCCTCGGCTTGCCCGTTAAGTAACTTGAGCCCAGTTTTCAGACCGTCGATGAAAAGGAAAATAGGAATAAGAGAAGCGATCACCTAGCAACGCGAGAAACGGCTTCCTATATCTTATTTAGCACTAAAAATCAGATATATAAACAAAACACATACAGAAAGTGGAGTTGAAAAGTTTTTATTTCTATATGTCTTCTTATTTAGCGCTAAAACTCGGATATATAAACAAAACAAACACACATATTCACAATGTGGAGCTGAAAACTCTCTATTTCAATTTTGTCTGACTATTTCAGAACCGTTTTCTCCGTTTTAGCTCGAAGAAATGAAAAACTTTTAAAGTCTCAGAGTTTCACGCACCGTTAGTCAGTTAATTATGCGAGTTCACAAGCCCAAAGTTGAATACAAATTAACTCTACAAACCCAAGGGAGAGAATCGTGACGTATTATTATATGAACAATTTTAAATAACTTAACAAGGATCAATTAAAACACGCGACTAATAATTGCTAGCAATAAAACCGCAAGAGAAATACCGTTTTAAAAAAAGTTATTAAAAAAGATGACAAAAAGAGTCAAATACACTGCCATTTGTAAGGAATGGAAATTAATTAATCTTCATCTTCTTCACCCATGGAGTACTTATAAGGTTTGAATTTCTTATGCCGACATTTCCTCAGCTGTTTGGCATGAGCTTTATGATCATCCAAATCATAATAATAAATAATAATAATCCGACGCCTTTTGCGCTTCGGGCCTTGTTGTGATAGGGTTTCTACTGTGGAAGGAGGGGTCAGGAAAGCAGGATTTAAGGGTGGTGGAAGGGTGAGGCTTTCTTTTTCAGGTTTTTGAGAGATAGCCGCTTGTGTTAATTCAGGTGTTACATTAAAGAGGTTGAGGGGAGTGTGTCCTTTATGTTAAGTCTGGAAAAGTGCTGATTATTTCTTCCGGTCGTGTTCTTGTATTTAATTGTTCTTTAAAAGCCAGGTATCTGTTTTGCAACTGAAAGTATCGATTAGTTTTTTCATCGTCCCGAAGATCGTTTCGAGAGAGCACGTCGTCCATGTTGCCTTATATTTCTTGCATAGCTGGAAGAAGCGGGACAGGCGAAAGAGTTTGCTGCTTCAGATATTTTAGAGGCTCTTGAGGAATATTTTCTTGAAACCCTGTTTGTTTAAAGCCTTCTTCACCGGGCAGGAAGTTTTTTCGAGACCGACAATTATCTTGGGTAGTAGTTTTCAGATCAATCAGAAGGTAACCACCCAAAAGGTCTTTTTACAGCCTCTTCGTACTGATTTAGAAAGAAACCCGTCTGCCCGGGATACATTTGCTTCGCCAGAGTCAAGATTTGCAATTTGTCTCGCAGATTCTTGAATAACACCAGATAATGGCTGTTTAGGCTTATGCTGCGGCTACCTTTCCCGTGATGAAATAGATTCTGCACGATATAAATCAAGCTCAGATTGCGATGAAGAGAACCACGAGTAAAAAGGTTCACAATTCGCTTGTCTTTACTGGGGTCAATCATCTGATCATCAAGCACGATCAAATTCCGTTTGTTCACATCAAAATAGAAATCCTGCTCCAAAGCAGTTGGAATTCCCTTGGCGAATTCAATGTGTGTCATGGCGACTAACATTTGTGTATACGCAGGCTGCCATTGTGAATAACACCAAACGATCCTCTCCGGGGGAGGTTAAATGGTCTCTGAAGCTTGTTGCAATAGAGGTCGTACCCAGGCCGTTTTTCCGGACCCGGTCATTCCGGCAATCATGGATGTGAAAGGATGCTCGAAGCGAAACCGCTGACATTTCTGTGAAAACATTGGAACTCTTTAAAATGGGGTGAGACCAGCATTGCGGTGTTTAGACATCACGTGCCTTTGAATATTATCTTTTCTACTAAAGGATTTCTCGCAGACAGGACAGAACCAACTCATGTCAACTCCTCAGGAGCAAAATGGAGGCTGAGAATAAGTTAGAATGTTGCGCATTTGTACAGGTTTTCATTGTTTTCCCTCCTCCTTATTTCTATCGTTTTCCCTCCTCCTCCTCCTCCTCCTCCCCCTCCTCCTCCTCCTCCTCATTTCTATTGTTTTCCCTCCTCCTCCCTCTGATTCTATTATTTTCTATCCTTCGCCCACTCGTTTCATTTTTTTTTCTCCACGAGATTCTATAAAAGACTGCCAACTGCCATCTTTAGTTCATTTTGAAGCAATTTCTCGTGTAGTAAACAACAATCGTGGTTTTCTTCAGCTGTTAGCTGATTGCCCTGCTTATCAGCGCCAGTTTCTTTTAAAGACAGCTACTCCACAACAACTACATACACTAGCCCAAGTCTTATACAATGTATTCATGGGACACATTCCTATCTCCGAAGAAAATAAGCGGATATTACTGCCATATAAGGATGCTTTAATTGGCCTGGCCAGTCCAAATGTCCCTTACAACTGACAAAGAAGCGAGTCCTTGTACAAGAGGGTAGTGGTTTTATTGAAGATGTATTAGCCCCTGTTGCTTCAAGCTTAGGATTTCTAATACTATAGAAGAGGTGACGCATCGCTAGGTTGATCATTCGAAGCTAAGTCTGTAACGTGTACTCATCAAAAATGAAGAGAAAGATAGATTTAGTTGAAGAAGAACACGAGAGTGAACATGTAGAAAGCGAAAGTTCTGGTGATGAAAGCGGGGATGAAGAACCGAGAATAAAAGAAGAACCAAGAATAAAAGCTGTTTTGAGTCATCTTTCCCGCGCAGTGCCGGAAAAGCGTGCTTCTGATTTGCTGCATAGTATGGCCGCGTCCGAAGGTATTCTTTTCTGGACTCCCAGCTAACAATTACTTCGACATAAACGCACTATTCCTGTCACAAACATCGCTGAGCTAGTTGAGTATGTGTTACTCCCTCATGAAAATGCGGTTACCAAGCCTCGTGCGCTGAACACGTTTCTAGATGGACTTGCACAGTTAGGAATCGATAAAGGTTTAATCAAGAACAAAATGTTTTTAATTGATTTAATAGCAAAGGAAAAAGGCTACCAAAATGTAGAAAATACTTCCGATAACGAGAGTAATCATGAGGAGAGTTCATCGGATATTGAAAATCAGGAGGAGGAGGAGGAGGAAGTGGCTTCTGAGAATGGCGTTAAAGCTGAAGGCACCCAAGAGAGCGACAACGACACTGAAAACGACAGTCAGGAAACAGAAAGTAGTAGCCCTGAAACGTCCACCACCTTTCACTCTAAACACCCCTGTGAACATTGCGAGAACTCTAATGTATACTGGACATTGCTCATGAAATGTCCTAAATGCATATTAGTCGCGTGTTTTAATTGATCCTTGTTAAGTTGTTTAAAATTGTTTATATAATAATACGTCAAGATTCTCGCCCTTGGGTCTTTCCTGTAGAGCTAATTTGTATTCAACTTTGGGTTGTGAACTCGCATAATTAACTGACTAACGGTGTGTGAAACTCTGAGACTTTAAAAGTTTTTCACCTCATCGAGCTAAAACGGAGAAAACGGTTCTGAAATGGTCAGACAAAATTGGAATAGAGAGTTTTCAGCTCCACATTGTGAAAATGTGTGTTTGTTTTGTTTATATATCCAAGTTTTAGCGCTAAATAAGAAGACATAAACTAAACAGAAATAAAAACTTTTCAACTCCACTTTCCGTATGTGTTTTGTTTATATATCTGATTTTTAGCGCTAAATAAGATATAGGAAGCCGTTTCTCGCGTTGCTAGGTGATCCCTTTTCTTATTCCTATTTTCCTTTTAATAGACGGTCCGAAAACTTGGTTCAAGTTACTTCACGGGCAAGCCAAGGTAAAGGACGGACCATTAGAAAAGTGAAGGGGGGGGGGGGGGGGTGGGGTGGGGAAAAAACCCCCAAAAAAATTCATGCAAGGGAAAATGCCAAGAAAAAAAATTCATGCAAAGAATAAGGTAAAGAAAAAAAATTCATGCAGAAGGAAGGTCCAATTGTGACTTTTTCAGAAAGTCTGAGTTTCAGAAATCAACAATATTACCAGGTACAATATGAATAAACAAAAATCACTTTCGTCTTATTGAAAGGAGACAATTAGAGCCTTGTTTTTGTTTTAAATTGCAGCTAGTGTACCTACAACATCCACTGTATACTGTATTATAATAAAAATAATAGAACAAAATTTGCAATAAATAAATATTAGAATTTGGTGGCTTTGTAAATATTCTATAAAATTATTTGTGCCCACAATAAAAATTAGAGGATGGGTCTCACCGCCTTGAATAAGAATTCTATAATACAGTTAGTGGCTAGTTTCTGTGAGTATCAAGAGTTGTGCTTGAAACATAGTGCTGTGTAAATATATAGTATGAAGTAGTTTTGTGTTTTGGCCTTTTAATGAAACTACAGGATCTTTTCACTGGATTGGATCTCTTTTTATTTAATGTACATGAACCTATCATAACCAAGTGATAAGTGTTTTCTTGGCTCAAAAGCACAATTTGTATCAATTGACCAAAGTAAACGTTCAACATATTAAAGGCAGCTATGCCCTCAGTCCTTCTTCAATAAGTCATTAAATGACTTAATTAAACAATTACATTTTAATGTCACTGTTCCGCTTGTAAGATACGCATGCAAACGTCACGCAAGTAAATGACGCACGCAGGCTAAGTAAACAACAACTTCATGATGGCGTAATAAGGGGGGGACACAGCCCCTGCGGCAGGTTATAGCGACTTCGGATTATGCGCACAAAATAACACAAGCCTTACTTATCGCCCCACTACCGTGGGGTAGGACAAGAGTCTTGGCAGAGCCTTTCTTATCTCCCTAGCGCCGCACGGGCTGGATAGGACAAGATTAAGGCAAAGGAATAGCTCAAAAGATGGCAAGATACAAGCAATGCCAAAAGCTTGGGGGAAGTCGCAAAGCAGACTTAACCGCCACAGATGCATGCAATGCATCCCCTCAAGCAACAGCAAAACACTAAATAAAGTTCCCTGACACGCGAGCCATTTTGGGAACAGCAGAAAGCAAGACTGTTTCGGGAGTGCGAATATACAGTTGATAACAGTCCGAGGACCAACGACCTAAAACTTTTATTAACCAGTCTGGTAAGCCCGCAGCGGCCGCAGCAGACGCGGCGCCTATACGAAAACTGCGACCTTTTAGACTCTAGTATGGGAGTCCCGCACAACGAACAGAATCCTGAAGTAAATACGTAACAGAGGACCGAGTGAGAAGCCGACCCGACTGAAAGTAAAAAAGGGGCCCAGGCCGAGGCTGGGCAAGCATAATATACCGTTGCATGGCGGAAACGGGGCACAATAGAGAAGAGCACCGAGCTACCACGAGAGATTGCCCCTGTCGAAAACTGTCAGTTTTAGACGATTTAAGTTTGAGAAGCACGTGCTCCAGGTGAGCCAGACTTGGTGAGAAACCACGCAATCAGTGGTGAGGTTAAACTGGGAACTAAAATAACGTGCCCCCAGGTACGTAAACTCGCTACAACGAAGAAAGGCAAAAAAGGCTAGGGTAAATGCCGCCCAGATCATAGAAAAATCCCGAACATCCAACCAACTCTCAAGGACAGGACGGATAGCTAACAGGACCCGGGGGGTTAACCGGTTCACGACTTGTACGAGAACAACTCCGGTAACAAAGAATGCCCCTTAAAATCTTTTTTAAAAGCAGCCTGCCCTGTAAGGGGTCATTGTAACCTTAAACTATATTTAGATTCCTGACGGCTGCTAAGTATATTTTGATTGTGTAATGTTAGACTTTGCGAGCTAAATAAGACGCAAAATAGATAGGTGTCTCCTCCGAGGCAGGTAAAATATCACCTGTTGGACATGTAAGTCTGTTCATAAGGCAAAATGAGATAAAACGCTTTTCTCCGGATGAATAGCTGCGTTTGGTGTTCCATGATAAGGCCCAGTTAGCATACCTTAGAACTTCATCGTTTAGAGGGTCATGAACGAAGGAGGGATGAAACAAGGGGTCCGGTCGATCCCTGAAGCGTTTGACCTGGAAACGTGAGAGGGCGTCCACAATTCCGTTATCTACCCCCGGAACGTGGCGGGCCCGTACCAACAGGTTGTGTTTCATGGAAATGAGAACCAAAAAACGGACCAGGTCCATCACCCGGGGAGCATTTGAGTGACCGGAGTTGATAATAGCGACGACGCTTTCATTGTCGCAGCAAAATTGAAGGCGTTTACCCGCAAAATGGGGGTACCAGAGAGCGCAAGCGATAACAATAGGGAAATGTTCTTGCCATTCAATGCTAATCCCTGTCTTCTTGTTGATAAGGAGGTGAGGCAGCCAGTGCCCTTGGAATCATTTCCCATTAGAATACCCCCCGAACCCAAAGGTGCTAGCTGCATCTGTTTACAATTCAAGGTCAGGGGAGGAGGTAACAAAGGAATCAAGGAAGAAGGAGCGTCCGTTCCATTCGGTGAGAAAAACTTTCCACAAAGTAATATCCCGTTGGAATTGCTTGTTTAAGCGGATATGTTGAAAACGGCTGGGAACACCCCTGGTGAGATTGATCATGCGCTGGAGAAAGGTTCGCCCGGGGACCACTACTTTACAGGGAAATTGCAAGGTGCCGATAAGGGACGGGAGGTCCACTAGACGGGCTGAGAGCACATAGAACAATGGGGCTTAGCGGTACCAGTAAAGGTCACCGTCCAAAGTTCGATATCTATCCTATCCCATGCGATGGTAAGATGGCGAGCTGCGCGGCGTCTAAAGTGCTCATCGTATGTGTACCACGCAAGGCCCTTGAACTTAGTTACTGCGCGGCTAATGATCTGCTGATACTTTATGAGCTCCACCGCCAGGTTGGGGTAGGCCGTGACGATTACCAGCATGTAAGCCATAAACGCGTCCAACCACTTTTGAAAAGAGTCTACAACTGGTTTCTTGCGTTTAACAACAGTAAGCGGGGAAGCCCAAGGAGCCTGGGGGCGAGTCTCGTAACGCAATTGTAGGGCGGGAGTCTGGGTCTGGTACAGTGTTTCTGGCAAAAGCAAAGAGAAATCTACATACTCACCGCGGAGTATTTTATCTTTGAGTGCTTTGTCCAAGGGACGATTGAGGCCGTTCGGAGACACCACAGAAGGAACACGAGGACTTGGAGTGCTGGAAAACGCGGGAGCAGGCGGGATAACGTCGTTGTGTGGGAGCAATTGAAACGCTGCTTGAGAAGTCCACGAAACAGTGTCCTGGATCGCCGCTAGTTGAGCCGGGGTAAAACCAGCATCACTCAACTCCATGGGTTCCATTGGTTCTGCGTTTAAATCGACCAAAAGATCGCTTGTGGCGGACTCCTCCTCCTCTGGGAAGTGGTCCAAGACTTGATCTCGATCTTAAGTTTCGGAAGCCAAGTTGGACGTGGCGGATTGACGATTGAGACTCCGTGCGGCCTGTTTGTAGCGCTTCGACGAGGTTGATGACCTCTTGGCCACTCGACCATCAGCCCGTTTGGTTCGCGTGGGTGCAGAGAGCTGGCGGGTTCCATTCGCTGAACGGAGCCTTTCGACCAGGCGAGCGTCGTTTTCCGTGACAGGATGAAGCCGGAGTACTTCGCTAGAAAGCTTTGAAAGGTCGGTACTTGGACGCGATGTCGCGGGCTTGGAACGTGGACGAGCCATAACAAAACTACTGTAAATGATTGCTTTAGTGCAAGCTAACCAAATAAGGAGTGGCATTGGCAAAGCTTTATAGTCAGACAGTGTCTCAAAATACGGCCAATAGGCACAGTTGTACTTTTAACTATCTCAACTCATCATGACTAAGGTCCGGCCATGAATAGAACTGAATAGGGCTTTGAAAACAGGGACTAATCTTTGCGAAGCTAAGAAAATATACGATGACAAACATGCGACAACTTAGTGAGGTTCTAGCCATGAAAAGCTTTTGTTTTCTGCTTCAAGAATAGAGTGCTTTCATTTAATGAATCGGACTTTCAAGACGTAACCGAGCCTAAGACGAGGCAGGCTTTCTCTGCCTACCCCCCTGGGGCTTCATGCTCCATTAACTGCATTTACCCGCTGGTAAATGTCTCATATAAAGTAATTTTTAATTATGTTATGCCAATTTCTAGCATGTTTTTGAAAATGTACTGTGTGCATATGTCCTTTCGTTTCTTCAAAGGCAAACCATTCAATCCTACTGTGCTGTGATGCGCACAAACACCAGAAGGACATTTCAGGGAGGTGCAAAATGTATCCCACCATTCCTTTTAATGTCAGTGGACATCTTCGCCCATCAGGGCATTTTGACAGAATGCAGCCAGCTACCAGACTACGTGGAACTCTCACACGAAAGATGAATCTTACATTTATTTCATTTTGTTTAGTGAAATGTAGCCTAAGTTCATTTAAGTTATTTCAGAGCACCATAAAAGTTTAAAAACTTTTAACAATCATTTTAATATTTCACTTTTACTAAACAGGTACCTTCTTTTTGGATTGACAGTTTGGAGTGGAGGGCACTACAGAGGGGCTGTTTTAGTGAGTGGAGTATGGCATCATTATGATGGGCTGTGGGAGAGGAATTATAGAGGTCAGGGACTGAAAAAATGCACAGGGAAGCCGTCCACTCCAAGTGGCTTCCTCCTCTCTCACTGTGTGTACATTTTCGAAAAGATTTTGCATTAAAGTGGCCTGTATCCTTTGATCTGTTGTGAGTGTAGAATAATTTATAAAGCACAAAAACAGATAATGAATCAAGACTTCACTGTTCCAAAAAAAAAAGATTCCCGCACAAGCAGTGAGCGAAAAGAAAAATCCATGCAAGCAGGTGAAAATTCCCCACCTCCCATCACTTTTCTATTGGTCCGTCCCTAAGCCTATTGTGCTTATTGAGTAGAGGGACGCTCATTAGTAGCGGAGCTCTCGTGCGCGCAAAGCGAAGCACCATGGGTAACAAAATTTGGTAAACTATCCATCCTAGAAAATTTGGTCATGACGTAGCGTACGCCCACCCGTACACACACTTCATGTAAGCCGATGTCAAATGTCACAACAGATCTTGCACAACTTGACTAGCCTTTCAGTTATATAAGCCATTCGTATGAGTACGATTACATTGACAGCTGTCAAAATCAGACATCTGCTGACAATTATCACATGACCATCTCGCGGGCTCGGATGAAAGACCAGTCGTTTCGCCCCTACATTTAAGCTGATATAATATGTCGCACTTACCAATTCAACATAAAAACGAAACTACGCCGGGCAGGGCTGTCAGTCGGCTGACAGTCGTTTAAAGTTATATTGGCAAGCCAAATTGAGGTCAATTGACAGCTGTCAAAACGGGACATGTGCAGACCACTATCAGAAAACTAATAACGTGGGCTCGGGAAAAAGATCTGGCATTTTCCACTACCAGCCGGACGGATATGTCTTACTGTCACCCTCGTAGTCTGTTAATTCGAATATTCGCCATTTTAATGAAGGTTACTTGACAGCTGTCAAACCAGAGTATACGCTGACCATCACCTGACTATATCGCGGGCTCATTTTTCTATCCATTGAGGTCACGTAGTTTTTGAAGTTTTCCGCTGATATTTTATTTGATCACGGGCTAAATTCGAAGCCCCTTAGCTTAGAAAATCTATCCATCCTAGAAAATTCGGCAATCACGTGACCTTACACCGACCTCCCGACCTTCCGTCCGTCCGCACCACAGGCATACCAATGTTTCATCTCACACTTTCTAGCTAGTTTGGGAGCCTGCAACCTGATATTGTACATCCATGTTTTGATCTATTGACAGCTGTCAAAATAGTGTTTCGCCTCACCGTATCGTGGGCTCAGGTATCGACCCACTGAGTTCTAGTGTTTTTTGAAGTTATCCGCTGAGAAGTTGCTACTTTTGAAATGATCGCAGGCTCAAGTTCAATTTTTTTTAATGCATATGAAGTAAGTCTTGTTTATGAGACGCACTTTTAAAATTTTGATTTCGAACTGACCTCGGACGCGAAAATTCAACCGGCTTTTACATACCAGGAAGGCAATGATTGTGACTTTTCTCACTGTCACGCGTTGATCACGCTCCACTCCAATTTTTATATTCTGATTGGTCAAAATTTGACAGGTGAGTTCATGCGGAAAAATTATGCAGCGTCTGGAAACTTGCTTACTGATAGCTGAAGCTGACAGAGTTTTGTGCCATCTTGTGATGTTTAAAACTGTCTTTTTCTACTTGATGTACAAAATGAAATACAGCTGCTATCAAGATTGTTCTGTAATTCAAGACATCGTTTTCAAAAATGAGCTTACTCACTTGCCCTTGCTTGAGGCGAAAGAGGATTGAAAGGTCTCAAGCGATTCTGGAACACTTGCTGACCTTCCGAAGCACCATCTCGACCGGTTAGCCTGAGCAATTATTGTGATT
>NC_133210.1:8893700-8908700 GCF_958299795.1 Porites lutea
GGGGTGTGACTATCTGAGTAAACGTTACTAACCGAGGCCATGTGTGATTGTTGCGAGTTGAGTGGACCGACTGTAAAATCAGAACCCTACAAATACCAGTCGAAATAATAACTTACTATTCCTTAAGAAAACTAGTTTGGGAGGTTAAATCTTGCTGTTTATGTTGTATTTCTTCTCCAGTATTTGAAGAGTCCTTCAAAAAATCACTATCTAGCCCATTTTCAAGTCATTTTGATGTTGCTGGAGTTAGCTTTTCCAACCTGTGACAAGTTGCCACAAGACGAGAAAGCTTCAAGAACCCTTTAAGAGTGGTTGCCAGAGAAAACAGAGCAAAGTGTTAAAATTGTCAACGGAAGGGGGTCAACAAAATAAGTTCATACTAACATCATAGATAGGTCTGGTGGAGTAATGGATTAGAGATACGAGCGTCACTTTATTCGACCCCCTCGGACGCCATTTTTATAAGCAAATTTTCACCATTATCTGAAAATCACAGAACTCGTAAAATTTAACGAGCAAAGTTTATTTTTTGCATGCGATACAACACATCACAGAACTACTTTCTAAAACCATAAGATTTGTTAAGTAGCCACGGACAAGACTAAAATTTTCTTATTTTATCTGACCTAAACTCAGTGTCTGCAAACGAGCAAAGAATCGGGCATTTTTTAATTGATTTACAGCGCACAACTAAAACGACAGAACAAGTATGACAGCCAAATTGCAGTCTACTATCATCCATGTAACCAAAACACAAATAACCATTTTGGGCCATTGAAAAAGGAAAAAATTAGAAAACTCACATTTGTTATAGTGTCCAAGCTTTTTCTTGCAAACAGGCCGATCGCCTCTTGTTTGTTTTATGTCCTCTTCGTGAATTTTCTTTCATATTTCGCTGTAAAATATGTTCAGCAGCTGGAGGAAATATCAAAAAGCTCGAAATACTGCCTAGGTTACATTTTTGAAGGGCCAAAAGTGCTGAACGATAGGATGAAACTAGAAAGTAATAAAGCGACGCCATCTTGAAAATTCAGCACTTAGGAGGGACTGGCACTAGTATCTGCCTTGTCCACAAGATGATGAATTACCAAACGGCTAAAAATCAAAAAAGAAAAAAACCGGCTTATCAGCGACCTATAACAGTCCTATTTCTTCTTCAATTACTACTTTTAGTTAAATTTAGCTTGTTTTGTGTTGTCGTTTTTTTTTGGCGGAGTGATGGGGTGTGGTTAACAGGTGACCAATTGGCATTACTTTATTCAGTCTTCATTTGCTCTTCATTCACTTGATTTTGAGTTATCTCGTATCAGTCTTAGCGTTTCTTTGGACTCTTTATTGTATTATCTATTTTTGCGTCAGTCTTCAATCACCGTCCATGTCCGAAGCTCCACTCATCTCCTGTTCATGGTTTCATGATGCACTTTTTATAGTCAGGAAGGCTTCGCCCTAAGGGTACCTCTTTCAAGCATCAGGTGTAACCAAGGGCAGGAAAATCACAAGTTGAAGTATGTGAAAGAAGAGGAAAATCTTTAATTAAATAACAGACCCCAACTGACCAGCAGTGACACAACGCAGTATTTCATCGCAAATTATTTTATTCACCTCAAAGAGTATATCATTGTAGACAAGATATAATAATAAGGTAATGGCTAATGGTTACATCATCACTTAACGTGTAGTCTACCAAATTGTCTCTGTAACTTAGATCTTGGTTCGTAGGTAGGTCCTTTTTCAGATGAGACAAGTAACATATTTTGTTGTAATCTTCGCTTGAACAAATTGTTCATTTCTAATAAGGCATCAGGATAATCGTAGATATTGCGTAATAATGGCAGTTCTGCTGATCTACGTGGGGTTCATAATCTGCTTCTACGTCATTTCCTCACACCATACTTTTTGAAATGCAATCCGTTGTAGCTGTTGTTTGTTGGAAAACTGACCACCATAAGAGAACTATTTCTCAGCCATAGTTGTCTTTGGACAAACACGCCGCGGGTTGATTATGCAAAAATCTTCAACTTAAGACCAGGTATTGTGTAAAAAAAAATGCAATTAAGAGTTAGCCGTTTAGCTTTTGTCTTTTTAAAAAAAAAAGCGATTAAGACATTGAGTTCCCACTTCGAAAAAAGTCAAGGAATGTTGTTTCTCAATCATCCAGAACATGTTGTATTTCTTTGCGAAATTGTAATTCTCTGTCTATCGACAAACCTATGAAATACCTGTCGCAAAAACTACAAGACGAATTAGAAAAAGAGGGCTCTTTTAACCCTGACTGGATAGTGAACAATCTATTATGTGTTCAACATACAAACGCGCTCTCCGTTCAATCATGATTTCATTCTTAAAAGTTCAGTTTGCTGGGAAAAAAAGTCTTAACTCTCACCAATATTCTTTGAAACATTGTCCAGCGTCAAAGGATAGACAGTTTTATTGGACATGTATTCTAACTGACTTATGCGGCTTTGGTTGACAAACTCATCCAACAAGAAAAGCTGAATCACTGCGACGGTTGTGCTATTCAACACCCAAGTCAAAACCAACATTCTTGCCTCATGATGGATAATGATGACGCATGGATGTATTACCACGATGAAGTGGTGGAACAAATTGACCAGAATTCTATGCTGAACGCTACCGAAAGTAATGCAGTACTGTCGGCCTCAAACTAGATAAATCATGGGAAGCGTACCTCGCTTCTCTGGAACTTGATGTTGTCCAGCAGGGTGATGATTTTCAAAGCCGTATTTTATACGATCTATACTACCGACCAAATGGGCTCAAATGGAAGGATTTCAGTGATCAACAAGAAACAATAGAATGCCCTGATAGAGTCGTGAGAAAAGAAGAACACCAATGGACCTTGACATGATAATTAATGACATTCAAAATAAGCTTTGTTTCTAAAAGTAATAAAATTTCTTCATGATGACTAAAATTTTGAGTCGGTGTGTGTTTGTCTCTATCTTTGTCAAGATGGTGCTTTCTTTGTCTTTGCTTCGAGTCGACTTTTCCCTGTATCGCATTGTATATAAATAGTTTTCCTTTATGTGTAAAAAATGTCATTTGTTCATAGTTTGTAAATAAATATGGTTTAATATACTAAACACGGTTTGTTCTCTGTCTAGCCGCGCGCGCGTGTGTGCGCCACGCGCGATTCAATTACCCGCGTAAAGGAAAGACACAGTGGTATACAAGGCCCTTGTGGCCCCCTGTGGCCCCTGTGGCCCGTTCTCAATAGTCATAAACTTCGTGTCATTAGCGGTTTTATTCAGTTGATATCAAACCTTCGTACCGTGAACATCATGAGTAACTGTGTCTGTCGTCATTGCCCGATACCGGGATGTCACTCTAAATTTGTAGTTCGATTAGCAAACCATTTGGCTTAGGTACACGAGCTGTCTGACTTAGAGAGAAAATATTGGCTCCAGTTTGCTAATTACAAAATACCAACATGGTTCGAGTTTATGATAAAGATACTCCGCCAAAGACCATTTCGCTATAAGTAAGAGCAAACGCAGTTGAACCAGTCAGTTGTCAACATGGACCCAAGGTGGAAACACCTCTTTCCTGCTATTGTAGCTGGCCCCACTTGTTGTGGAAAAAGTCATTTTGTCAAACAACTTTTGGAATCTGGAGAAGAATTAATAGACGGAGCTCCTGAAAATATCATTTGGTGTTATGGAATATAGCAACCGGCTTACGATGAAATGCTAAGGACCATTTCGAACATCACGTTCGTCGAAGGAGTTCCTGGTGATTTAGAATCTATGATAAACCCAACCATTCGGAATTTAGTGGTCATTGACGATTTAATGCAGGAGGTTAGCAATGATAAAAGAATTACCAATTTGTTTACTAAGGGCTGTCATCACCGAAATAAGCGTTATTTTCATTCTTCAAAATATTTTTCACCGGGGAAAAGAACTGAGAGACATGAGTTTGAATTGCCATTGTTTGGTGATGTTCAAGTCTCCGCGAGATAGCAGTCAAGTCAGTCACTTGGCGAAACAGATGTTTCCCGGTCATGTCAAATACATGCAAGAGGCGTTTCAGGATGCGACAAAACGCCCTTATGGCTACCTGTTATGCGACCTCAAACCGGAAACACCTACCGACTTCCGGTTGCGCACAAACATTTTCCCTGGGGAGACTCAGCTCGCCTATGTCAGAAAGGTATAAAAAAAGCTCTGTCGTAGTGATTGATATCAGTTGAGTATGGCCGAGCGACTAAGAACCACAATTTTCTTAAGCTCCTCGTCAAGTGTACCCCAGCTCAACGTAAAGCAATTTTGAAAGGAGTCGACGACGCTTTAGTAAAAACCATTTGTGAGTGTGTATTCAACGTACTTAAAGAAACAGTCCCTGTCAGTAAACCGGCAAAGAGAAAACTTCTTAAGCACAAGAAAGCCTTGACTGCTCTAGCTGAAAAGATTACCCCGCTAAACAAGAAAAAGCAAATCTTGGTACAACACGGAGGAAACTTCTTAAGTGTTTTGCTACCTCCCGTTCTTCGCGTGTTGAGCTCGCTTCTTAGTTAAGATGAATCATACAAGATGCATGGTTCTCGTTCCTGAAAACACTCTGGAACGATTGCAGCAACGCCAGCAGATATTAACACCGACTGTACCACAAACTCTGAAAAATCTGGATAGCCAAATACGGGATATTTTAGAAAGTAAACAACTTGGTGATGAGGAAAAGGCGAAGCTTTACAATCAGGTGTTGCAACGGTACTTGACTTTCACGATCAGCGGAAAGGCCAGCCTCTCCATGTGAAGTTAACGACCCCTAAAACAACAGAAACCCCCAATCTACAGAGGAAGCTTCTCCAGATAATTATCTTCCAACAGCAGTAGAGCAAGAGGTCATGAAAAGTGTACCCAAAATTTACAAAGCTGGGGCTAGACAGTTGTTGGATAAAATTAAAAAACACCAGGACTTGTTGCACTAGAATGATAAAGGAGAGCTGTTGTATGAAAACAAACCAATCCCAGGTTCTCATGTGGTCGACCTAGTCAACGACAAATTGCGTCACCGAAAAGGATTTGAACCAGTGGGGTGGTCCGTGTTAGCGAGGGGCCTGGCGCGAATGAATGTCCCCGGAAACTTGGTTCGTAATCCCCAACGTCAGAGTGCCATAAGAGAGATTAAAGCAAGAGTGAAAGAGGAGACCCCAGAAAGTCCACACACCATTTATTTTATTATTTCATTTTCTTTTATTCACTACACAAAAAATGCATCAATTACAATTTCAAAATATCTCTTTCTTGAACCCAAGAATCAAATTTTGGATCTTCGTATTCTTTCCATCTCACCAGATACTCTACTACTCCTTTACGCTTTCTCTTCCGCAGAATCTTCTTGACGCGGTAAACATCATCGTTCTTAATAATTTTCTGTAATTGGGGTTCATTAAAATGTTCCATCTAAGATTTCATTTGCATTATCTTTTAGTTTATAAACGGGAACTTGACGAGCCATTCGCTTGTAAACAGTAAAAATTTCTTCCGTAAAATTAGGTAAGTAAGATTTTTCAAACATTCTCTTCACATTGCTAATCCTGACGCGATCTCCCACTTGAAATTTATATCGCACAGGCTTTTGAACATCATCCCCATACAAAGTATCCCACACTTTAACTTCATTCGCTTTAGTCACCTGACTCGGTTTCATTTTAATACTTCGGTGGTAAGTGTTATTGTAAGAAGATACTAACTGGGGTAATACATTGATATAGGTGAGAGTGTTTTTGGCCGTGAAATATTTGTACGTCTTATTCTTAAGTGTTCGGTTAAAACGCTCAACCACTGAGGCTTTGAGTCCAGAGTTAACAGTGAAAAAGGCAATGTTGTTGTCACGCAGAAATTTCTGGAACACGAGATTCTTGAACTCTGTTCCTTGATCTGTTTGCAGTTTGATGGGTTTGCGACCAGTAGAAAAGATCTTTTGGAAGGCTTGACCAGTTCTTGACCTTGTTTTGTCTTCAAAGGTAACACAAACGCGTACTTGCTGAAGATATCTATACAAGTCAGTAAGCATTTATAGCCCTTGTTGTAGCGACTGAGATTTTGGAGGTCGACCAAATCCGCTTGAAATTGCTCATCTATTCCAAAAACGATGACTAGACTTCTCTTGTAGCGTCTTCTTGCGGGCTTTTGAAAAGTATAAACATCTTGCTGACTCAACCAATCTCGGACCAATCTCGGACTTGCTTGTTCTTTCCTTTTTCTTTGATTGCTCTGTAAACAGCATCTAAACCACCGAAACTTGCGGGTTGACTTGGGTCGAGATAAATCCTGGTCAGTGTTTTCTCCATCACAGTGCTCGGAATTTTGTACGATAACTCTACCCCCACAGCAGGCTAATCAGCAACGAATGCGGCTAAAGATGTGACTACGGCATGGATCACGGCTGTTTTTCACGCCACTAAAAAAGAACAATAGAGTCGAACAGGGGTCGAGATTTGGGCGATTTTTGGTAATTTTAAAAGTTCCAAAATGGAAAAAGTGTATATAGACCCGATTTCGAAAAAGTGCATATACAGGGCATTTCGTGAAAAAACGACCGTGATCCTTTGTTTTTTTACATAATAATCTACATTGATCTGGGAAATAGACTATGCATTTCGCTTCTATCCCTCCTTTTTACTCCCAATCTAAGGAAAACTTTTTGACTAATTCTTGTTGTATTTTTGATAATTGCTCGAATGCTTCTTGTTTATTGTCGTTATTATATCGTCTTTTATGATATATTCTTTTTTCCATCTATTTTTGTATCTATTACAAGATAATCTTTAATCGTGTTATCTTTAATCTGGAATTTTACTCCTAACTTTTCTAATCTCTCTTCAAGCTGTTTTTGATTTTCCATCTCAACCTTAAAATCATTTTTTGTCGTTTTTACTTTTTTGATTCCCTTGATATTTAATAATTGATCTCCATATTTTTGCTTGTATTCATTGATATAACTGTTTTCAACCCGTTCCAAAGTCTTTTTGTCTTTACATGGACATTCGCATATTAATTCAATGATCGGATTATCATCCCGATATTTATATATTGCGCTTTTTGGATTTAATATATGTTCATCTAATCTATCTTCTAAAATTCTTGTTGTTGAACCGACATAATGTTTATTATTTTTTTCAAATGTCACATGATATATTTTTCCATTTTGATAATCCGCATTGAAGTACGAATTTAATATTATCATTTGATCTTGAGGTCGTTCTCGATAATATCTGTTTATTTTTTGGGGGTTTATATGGATATATTCGATTTTGGTTGTTCGAGATAAAGCTGTATATAATTCTTTGACGTCCATGCGATCTGTATCAAAAATATTGTAATTCTCATTTATTTTACCACCTTGATATTTGTATACTGTATTACAGAAATTGGGTAGAAATGATTCTCTGAATGTATTTTTATCAAACCAGAAACCATTAACTTTGAAATTTAAATTTCCATTATCATCTTCTGAAATCAGGTCAAGTGTGAATTCCATCATATTGAATATCTCATGTTTTTTTAGATTTTGGGTTGCAATTAATGGCATTTTGAGACATACTTTATATTTCTCGATTTGTGATTTATATTTGAAGTTTATCTCATATGCTGGCCAATTTCCAATGAATTCATCACAGCATTTTTTTGTAACTCTTTGTCGCGTACTATTCAGCCAACATATATTTTTCATGTAATTACCAATTGGTTGGAATTTATGTTTTAGATTTTTGCATTTTAGGAAATTATTTAACATAACCCGTGTTTCATTATCGTATCTAGCACTTCCTTCAATATATTTCATTTCAATATGTTCTGGACACATTTCAGAGACTGATTTTGATGTGAAGTAATTGTGGCGTATTGATTTTACACGATTGATTGGTTCACATTGATTTGTATCTCCACTCATGATTATTGTGATTCCATGTTTAGTAAATGCTTGATATAACAGAGTGATGTAGTGATTTGGAGTCATTGAATATTCATCAACAAACACAATTTTATCCTTCAAATGATCGATGCCTCGTGTACTATCATAAAAGTAGGATTCAAATGTATGACATATTTTGTTAACTTGTTCTGCTGACATGTGATGACTATTTTTAAGAATATTTTTGATGTTAACAATGGCTTTATTTGTATGAATATGAATACAATACATTTATTCCGATTTTCATATAGCAATTGACCAAGTTGCCATAATTTTCCACAACCTGCTTGTCCGTAATATATTTTTCCAGTTTTACTAATTGTATCTGTAAAACATTTATAGTCTAGATTTTCGCGAAAATGTTTGTCGAAGTAATTTGGCTGTGAATCTGTCAAATAGGCTTTACCAATATTTTTGACTTGGAATTTTACTTCAGATTTATGTTTATATTTGTATTTTGGATTGGTCATAAAAAAGCCGTCCGTATTGATGCTATATAATTCAGATTGTTCGGTCCAATTCTTATTCAAAAGTTGGAAAAATTGGAGTATTGATTGTGAAATTATAAAGCGGTTGATACTTGTGTGGTCAGATAATATTCTGTTAATCTTTTGTTCACGAACCAGATATATATTTTCGTAATTATCAATCGTGATATTTTTGCCATTAGTCAATCCCTGAGTCCATATATTCTGAGCGGTTTCGAGATCTTGACATGTAAAACCATAATTAGTACGATTATATTTGCGTCCTAAATCGACAATAAATGAGTTAGCCATCTTTTTGGCTTGAGCTTCAGGAAATGTTTTAAATATATGAATCAGGAAATCTTTGAAGGTATCACATTTCAATCCATGGCGGGCAATTACTTTGAATTTAATATTTGAGACGGGCATTTTACATTCATAAACAAGCAAATCGATGAGAGAAGTATGATATAAGCCATTTGGGAATTTTATTTCTTGACCGAATTTTTTGATTGTGAATGTGTCAATATAGAATTCCCCATTTTGGTTTAATTCTGGGTAATATATACCAATGTCATTATCCATCTCCTGTTTGCCTTGTAATTTCTCAATTGTGTCATGGATCGTATATATCGGAATTGTTTGACCATTTTGTATCAGAATACTTGGGAATTGTTTGCAAATATCAATATTGCTCAAATTAGTGGGCGGATCTAGCTTCAAAACTGCACCATTGAAAAGCTTGAGGGCAATATCTATCTAATATTTCCCTTGTCTTATTGTTATAGCTACTTTCAGTCACAAAACCGACCATTACTCTGAACAATGAATTGGCTATTGCAGTATTACTCTGGTTTGCCCACATAAAATCGTGGACTGGATATGTATCATACAATTTATCACATATTTGTTTACGAATTTCGTATTCATTATTTTCAACATACATATTATTTTTATAATCGAGAAATCCATCGAGTTTACCATTATTATTGAAATGCATGTACTCAACATAATAACCCGAACTTTGCATACATCGACTGATAGCTGTTCTGACATCCAAATCTTCAGGACAAACAATAATATTATTTTGGGTTTCTGGAGTAAGATCATCATACATGGTAAATTTATCATGTCGTCTTTTCCATTTTAATTCAGACATATATTCAAACAAATTAATTGTACCAAATTGATTTTTTGATGAAGCTACCTTTTTTAATTCTGGATCGGTTATTGGGTGGACATGATGATCTTTCACAAAGAATATGAGAACAACATCTGGAGCATGACTGATATAACTCATAAATTTGGTATAAGTTGCTGTATAAGCATGAACAGATATATTGGATGGATGATGCTCTTTGACCCAATTAATAATTTCCTGAGTTGACATAAATGGTCTTGAAGTACTATAATCAGCTAATTCATCTGCCAATGACTCATATGTATACTTTTTAAATCCATGTTTACCTTTGATTTCAGACCAGATATAATCAATAACACAGGTGTAATCATCACGTACCTTTATTTTTTTTCCACTATCGAGGAAGAATGATTCTAATTTTAATCGTCCCATTTTATGATCTTTGAAGAAGCTCTTTTTATGAGTAATAATTTTAGCTCCAACTTCTTCGATCGTTTGAGTAGACAAAATTGACAATCTGTTTGTTAGTAATATGTAAATGAATAATTTGTACATATAACTTTTTGTCAATTTTGGGATACTGATATGAAATGGACCCCACTCCTTTGATTCTAACTCTGATGTGCTACCAATTGTATATCTTACTTCAGCTAAAACTGTAATTTGAATCTTTGTCTTTTTTCCAGGCATTGTTTTTAATCGTCTTTCAAATAGTTCGGCAAACGTGAATTTTAAATTACCATGAGCAGATGTCATATTTAATTCCTCATCTCTCATATCGGCAATCGATACAATTTTTTTGGGATAATTTAATACTTTACCAGAAGATGACAAGATTTGTGATAGTTTTGTAGGTGGTGTTATTTTAACAGATTTTTTGAGTTTAACTGGTTTTGGTTGCTGTTTGCCTTTTTCGGTTTGTTTAACAAGACATTTTTTCAAGCTGTTTTCCAGACAATTTTTTAACCATTTTATATATATACTACATTTAGATAATATTTTTTTAAATACCCTTTTTATACTCAAATAAGCGCCGTATAGTAAAAAGTTATCATGCCCCAAAATGAGGCGAAAAAACTGTACTAAAATTTTATATTTCAAATTGGATATATGTTTTTGTATTTTTACATGTCGGCTTTTATAGCCAGTTTTTATTTCTTGATTACATACATTACAATGATATGGTTTGTTTTGATATTTAAGAGCACGTTGTTTACCTTTTTGAGTTTGCTCATATTTTTTTTGAACTTCTCGAGATATTAATTTACCACGATCAGTTTGAATGTATTTATAATGAGATTCTTTTTGTCGTTCTTTTAATGTTTTATCATGTGGTAGGGGAAGAAATCCTTTAATACCATTAATATTAACTCCTGGCATATATACTATATTTAGATAAAAATATTTTTAAATGCTTATGAATCAGACCAAGAAAATTGTGAAGAAAGACTACTATCATCAATAAAAGAAGACTCATAGCTATCATTCCATGTTTCAAGTCACTGACTACCATACGAATCTTGAGACCCTAATGATTGACTATAATCAGAAGAATCTTGGCTTGACTGAGAAGAATCACTAAAACTTTCGTAAGAACTCATATAATATAAGATTATATAAAAATTTCACCATAAAAGACGAATAGACCAAAAATTGTTGCTATATCGATTTGCAGATGAAAGGTATCCATGTTTATCTTTTATACCGCTCATTCTTGTCAAAAATTTAAAATCCGAATAAAAAATTAACAAAACTGGTAGCCACCAAACCTTCTCAGGAGGACTCCCCCATTTTCCCATCCCTACCTCCCATCCCCCATCTCCCCTCAGTCCCTCCTGAGAAGGTTTTATTCTTATTACCCATAGGCCGGCCATTTACAGGGCTTTTCCAAATTTCATTTCATTTTATTTTAGTTTTTCCCTCTCGAGTGTAGGGGCGAACCAGCACTCCTATGCACCTCGCTCTGCCTTTTGGGCATCCTCTTACGAGTGGTCCTCAGTGCAATTACAGCTCCACTCAACGCCCTGGACATCGTCTACAAGGGAGTTTCCCCATTTTCCCATATATTCCCATCCAAGTTAATGATGAAGCCGCGGGGTTTTTACCTCATCATTAACAAGGGTATCCGGTTACCAGTATTAGCCGAAAGGCCCCGCGTTTTTCCAATCAGGTAATACTTTCACCAAGATACACTCTAGTACTATTTCAAACTAGCCTTATATATGAGTCCAATTCAATATTCTCAAAAATGTGGGATGTAATTTGTGTCCTCCTCCAATTGGGTTTTTCCCTCTGGTAATACGCAGTCTCAGTGGGGGCAAATATTGTATAAAAATGTAAAGATAGTATATAGAAATGTGTAATGAAGAAGTTCACGAGTTATTGATCCAGGAAAGTCATATTAGTTGTATCTTTTGTAATAAACAGATCCTGGACCCTGGTAAGCCCAAGCGATATTTTTGTTGCGATTCTATGAAACTGATCAAAGACGGTTTTATCGTGTGTAAGAATTGTGGCCAAGTGCATGATTATTTAACAGCAGACGAGTATGTAGATTTTTCTGAGAATAGACACAGGATAAAAAGAAAGTCTGTATACCACAGAAAATATCATATTTTGAATGTCATCAATGATATTGCAGACCATAATAATATACAAGTTGGTTATTATAATAGGGAGAAGATTCTGAGAATATTTCGGTTGATTGACCAAGTTATACCGCAAGTCAATAATTGTCGCAGAAGACGGCTTATTAGTGTGAATTTTATTATAAAACAACTTTTTGATATTTTAGGAGTAGAATATAAGATTATTCCTATTACTCAGTCAAAAAATACACTACGATATTATGAAAATTGGTGGAAGAGAGTTTATTCCTTAATCAAGGCTGATATTAGCCGTCTGGTTTCTCAGAATTCGGACCGGAAGTAGGGAAAGCCCCCTATGACTCATTGATCGAGAGACCCTGGGAAGAGTTTGTACTTCGGGTTAACTTACATGGAGTACCATCCAGACTAAAACGTCCGCCATTTTGTTTTTATCGACAAAGAACATTTATTCAGTTTTTGCTGGATGGGGGAGGAACTTTTTAGCGTACTGCTTTTCGAATCTTGTTACTAATGGAGCAAAGTCCACGATCGTATCATCTAATATATTTAGTTCCTTTAGAAAATCGTTTTTGTCAAATGGCCCCCCTCGCAAGGCGGTACGGAGGTCAAGTAATATTTTCTGGTAAGTTGAAAAAGCAAACTTTGACATCTCTATTTTTCGTTTATAGTTTTTCGTGTCAGAAAGCGTTTTAAGAACTAAACCAGCGCCTGATATGCCTCCTAGAATGGCCGGGTTGGCCGTCAAACCACCAGCAACAGCTCCAATCACTATCAATCCAGTGGAGGATATATTTATGGCCAGGTTTAGTTTCTTAAAGTGTTTGAAGGCCTGTCGGTGACACCAATATTTATAATGATAATACTTATACAGTTCTTTGATTTCCTGTATCTCTTCTTTTGTTTTGCTTTTATCTATATGATTAAACTTAAATATGTTTTCTTTTTGACTCATTATATTTTTAGTTTAGATAAATTACGGAACATAAGAACCGTTTAGTTTTTCTTGCAACAAAATTCTATGAAATTCTAAAGAATCGAAGTCATGAAAGTTTGGAGTGTACATTACTCTATAGATCACTGTATCTTCTGAGAATATTCTGAATGTGTAGTTACTTTGAGATGTTAAAGTTGTACTTAGTGTTAATGTTGCACTGTGATTACTAATTGATGCCTTTGCTGCCAAGTCAACCCCTGTACCTTTCTTAGTCAACCAAAACACAACACGTTTACCATTGAAACTGTTTAGTAATGTGATAGAAGTTTCGTTAGTTGACCCATGACCATTAGTTTGCAGTTTTAGTTTCTTTGTTGTTTTGTCATAAATCAAATGTGGTCTCTCATAAGCTCCATCACTCATCAATGTTTTAATAGTAAATGATCGGTTCAGCCACAGCTGCATAACAACACAAAGAGTAAAGCTCCTTTACTGAATAATTTCAAACTTGATGTGGTATTTATTATTCTCAATCCGCCCTCCCAAATATTGGCAATATCCGTTCTAGGAAAATAAATATTAGGTTGGATGCCTGAAACCATGATACCTGATACTCCTATTGTTATTTACACATTATTTGTTGTATAAGGGCTCAATTTCGTATCCAAATCTTTGACCATCTTTACCGTCGCCACCGAATTATTTTTAGTGCTATCTGGCGCAATGTTTAATATTTTCTTTCTGTTCATATCCAGATCAACATTGTAAACAACTTCAGTCGGCTTAATATCAAAAGCTGTATGGTAATCATAAGTTTTGTTTGGATCTAAATCCATTGTTTCGCCACGAATACCGTAAGCTATTAGGTAATATTTATTGAAATTAGTTGGATATGTGTTCAAGTCAATTCCTGACTGAGCCATAACATCCTGGATATGTAAGAAATAAGGGGTGGAGGATACTGTCTTACTAAATGTCACCAGGAGTTTATGATAGTACATATATTCAACTTGATTGGAAGATGTTCTATACTCATGTGACTACTTATTGACATGCCAATTTTTTACAGTCCCCCCTGGCTGGTAGTTGTATCAACAGTAATTACAGATTTGTGCCATAATTTATAGTCAGTAGTAAGGATTTCCAAACAAAGGGTATATTCTTTGTCCTTTTGAAGGCGATAGCATTGGATAGCTAATCGCCATTTATAACCACCCTCTGAATTCTTCTTAATGGATGCGAAAATCACCTTTTTATTGTATGTGTGGTAGTTGCCTGATGTTGCATTCAAATCACCAATGCTGTTTAGGGCAATACTGTCAGTTAGTAAGTCAGTCCATTGTAAAAGACCATTTGTAGGGTCCATGAGATATGCAAGTCTGTTCGTATGATCAGATGGCTTTATCAAATGTTTATTCAATGTTCTCAGATTAACCCCATCAGTAGCATCAGTTGGGTCAGCTAGATTGGTTATTTTATTATTTCCCATTTTCAAATCACCAGTCATAGAATTAATGCCAGTTCTCTGTAAAAATTTATTTTTAGACCACCCTAAAGTAGCAGCTTCACTAGAATATTATGTCTGATTCTAGACCCGGGTATGGAATATTTATTAAAGAACTCAAAGTCTACTGCATCTCCATTAGCTGTTGCTGTTGCAAGATGAGTAATTTTATTATTAGACATATTTAGTGGTCCAGCCATTACTCCACTGGACTTATCCAGGAATTTATTTTCTGCCCAAATTTTTGTAGCTGGTTGATTATCGCCATCTGGTTGTGCTACATTGTATATCCTGTTACTATTCATATCCAAATTGCCGGTCATTAATCCACCAGAAAGTGATAGTTTAGTATCAAGTTGATTTTTAGTTACGGCATCATTGGAAGCAGTTCCTTTAGCAACACTTGT
>NC_133210.1:8923700-8953700 GCF_958299795.1 Porites lutea
GTACTGCATTACTTTCGGTAGCGTTCAGCATAGAATTCAGGTCAATTTGTTCCATCACTTCATCGTGGTAATACATCCATGCGTCATCATTATCCATCACGAGGCAAGAATGTTGGTTTTGACTTGGGTGTTGAATAGCACAACCGTCGCAGTGATTCAGCTTTTCTTGTTGGATGAGTTTGTCAACCAAAGCCGCATAAGTCAGTTAGAATACATGTCCAATAAAACTGTCTATCCTTTGACGCTGGACAATGTTTCAAAGAATATTGGTGAGAGTTAAGACTTTTTTCCGAGTAAACTGAACTTTAAAAATGAAATCATGAAAGAAGGGAGAGCGCGTTTGTATGTTGAACACATAATAGATTGTTCACTATCCAGTCAGGGTTAAAAGAGCCCTCTTTTTCTGAATCGTCTTGTTGTTTTTGCGACAGGTATTTCAAAGGTTTGTCGATAGACAGAGAATTACAATTTCGCAAAGAAATACAACATGTTCTGGATGATTGAGAAACAACATTCCTTGACTTTTTTCGAAGTGGGAACTCAATGTCTTAATCGCTTATTTTTTAAAAAAGACAAAGCTAAACGGCTAACTCTTAATTGCATTTTTTTACACAATACCTGGTCTTAAGTTGAAGATTTTTGTGTAATCAACCCGCGGCGTGTTTGTCCAAAGACAACTATGGCTGAGAAATAGTTCTCTTATGGTGGTCAGTTTTCCAACAAACTACAGCTACAACGGATTGCATTTCAAAAAGTATGGTGTGAGGAAATGACGGAGAAGCAGATTATGAACCCCACGTAGATCAGCAGAACTGCCATTATTACGCAATATCTACGATTATCCTGATGCCCTATTGGGAATGAACAATTTGTTCAAGCGAAGATTACAACAAAATATGTTATTTATCTCATCTGAAAAAGGACCTACCTACGAACCAAGATCTAAGTTACAGAGACAATTTGGTAGACTACACGTTAAGTGATGATGTAACCATTAGCCATTACCTTATTATCTGCAATGATATACTCTTTGAGGTGAATAAAATAATTTGCGATGAAATACTGTGTTGTGTCACTGCTGGTCAGCTGGGGTCCGTTATTTTTATAATGATGTCAATGCAATTGACTAGCTATACTACTGGGTACCTTTTGTTAAAAATAGTTTATATAAGGGTAAGGGACTGGACCTCGAGGTGAAGCCTCTCCGAACAAAGCTGCTTTATTGAGTAGCCTCCCAACCCCTCCCCCCCCCCCCTCCTTCTTCTCCCTAGGGCTTTCCACAAGTTACTCGCCAACTTTTTGGCAACTTCTAGTATTTCGAGCAACCTTTTTCTTTTCAAGCAACTTTTTGCATAATTCTTGAGCAATTTCTCGTACTAGTTTTCTTCCAATTCTGAGATATCTGAGCAGCTTTTAGTGCATGCTTAAATTGGCCTTGCTTCCATATTGCACAGTGTTTTAGTGGACAATTTATGAATTTCCTTTGAAAAAGGAGTCAGATACTCAATCCTTGGGGGCAGATGATGGGCGCAAGATGAAGCCGGGCTGCTAGGTCAGAGGGTTTTTTGAACAAAATTCAAAATGGTGGACGTCGATTGGCACTTGACTGACACGAGTGTCTGAGGTGAAGAAGGTCCTTCAACAATTTAGTGGCTCATACTAGAATTTTTACAAGAATAATATAAATATTGATGCGTAGTCTTTACTCACACATTTTTTGGTTTTAATTGTGGTTTACGGGCTCCTGATCAGTGGCGGACAGAGTAATCTGGCAACGCTAATTACGCGGCGAAATTGCACAAAATTACGTTTTTATACTCTACCAGGAGCCATATATATATAAATCGGGGTAGTAGACCGTAACTGGATACCTTTTCCAGGGATGGGGTTGATTTCATCGAAATATACTGATAGCCATTAAATGTGCTATGTTTAGCACATTTTGTGCCATCTCGTGTGACTCGCGCGCGTTTTTTGCAACAGCGCCGTGGAAAGGATTAACAAACGAAATGGCGTTGGAAATTACCTCCGTAGAAGATGAATAAATATATTCCCAGATTTCGGTCATCATTACCTGCTCTAAATTTAAGGCAAGACCTTAACAATTACTCTAAGTGGGAGGACTGTGAACGTGATTCTGCTTATGTTAAACACCGTAGTGAGAGTGTTTTTGACAAATCCAGTGACGAAGAGATGTAGGAGATGTCAATTCTTTCACGGCTACACCAGTAAACAAAAAGGAACCCAGTGGCTGTAAACTTCCAGGTGTACGACTTCTATCAATGATTAATACGATGGAAAAGGTAACAACTCGAGTTAACACTATTACCCCTTTTACAAATTTTTGAACGGCCAAAAACTTGCACGGATTCGCTTATTCTTTACATGCGACCCGCGGAACCGTGAAGTTTTTGAGCTGCAAACAGTACGGCAATCTGTAAGAGAATTTGCACGTTCCGTCTAAACAGGTTGCACTGGTAAAAAATTCGTCCGGACCCGTGGCGTTATCTTGTGTGGACCGTGCAAAGAGCATATTGAGAAAGAAGTGAGCAGGAAAAACAATGAGGGGAAAGGGTACGGAGTGAGAGTCGTAGGAACTCCTGAAATGGTACTTTTTAACAAAAGCTCCCTCCGGATCCTTCCGGTATACCAGATTCTGGTAAACCCTATGAATGGTTTATTTTGACAGCTCTTGTCAACAGTCTCTTACCTTATGGAAATGCGAAGTGACAGCGATGAGATCATCAGTTAGAAAGCTTACTTTCAAAAGAGTACTTCGTCCGCTGGCTCTCTTGGCCGCTTCGCGGCCTAAAATTCACGCTCCGCACGCTGATTCAACTGTTTATTTTACAGCAAGCAATATCCACTGCCCGCAGTTAGCCCGCACGCTTAGAAATTCGCGAGGCTGATATATAGCAAGTCTAGCTAGCTTGCATGAGAGCGAAGTTAACTTATTCATAAACAGACAAATAGATCTTTAATATTATCTACATTCACTGGACACCTCGAAATGAGGAGGGAATGAAGCAATGGCAGTTAATCACCATAAACCTGCGATCAGGCTTTCCTTTGAAAGAAAAACAAGCTAAATTCAACTAAAAAAGGTAATTGAAGAAGAAATAAGGCTGGAGTAGGTCGCTGATCAGCTGGTTTGTTTGTTTTTTGTTGTTTTTAGCAGAGCTCCGCGCGCGAAGCGCGCCAGCAAAGCACCATGGGTGAATAAATCTACCCAACCCAGAAAATTTGGTAATCACGTGACCGACCGACCGACCGACCGACCGTCCGTCCGCACCACAGGCATACCAATGTCTACTCTCACACTTTCTAGCTACTTTTGGAGCCCAGGAGAAAGCTGATTGCACATCAATGTTGTCATCAATTGACAGCTGTCAAAACAGGGTATCTGCTGACCAGTATCCACTGAGTATCCACTGACAATTTACTCGTTTTCAAATGATCGCAGGCTCACGTTTACTTTTTTTTAAATTCATATAAAATATGTTGTGTTTATGTCAGTATCGCCCCGCACTATTACGATTTTGATTTCAAACTGACCTCAGACGCAGCCAGTTTTTTTAAATACAGGCGGGGAAGACCTTTTCTTACCATGGTCACGTGTTGGTCACGCTCCACGTCCAATTTTTATGCTCTGATTGGTTAAAATTTGACAGGTGAGTTCATGCGGAAAATTTATGACGCATCTTGAAAGTTGTTTACTTTGAGAGCTGAAGCTGACAGAGTTTTGAGTCAACTTGTGATGCTTTTAACTGTCGTTTTCCACTGGATGTAAAAAATGAAATACAGCTGCTATCAAGAGTGTTCTCTTATTCATGGCTGGTTTGTTTATTGGGTTTTTGGTTGAGAAATGCGTCGCTTGTCAAAGCCGGTAATCCGATTTCGGATGGCATCGTTTTTGTTTTTCACTTTCCTGGATGCGTACGGGAATTATAAAGGGTGCGTTCGATTGGGAAATCTGGATTTAGATTTTCAAAATCCGGATTTCGGATTTGCAATCGAACACGAAATCCGAAAACGGATTTCAACGCTGAGATATCTGTTTTTGGATTTTCATTTTTACCGTTCGATTGGGAAATCCGAAAAAGGATTTGAGAAACTGTGCTTAAGAACAGCGGTCTTGCACGCGCACGCATAATTAGCAAAAAGAAGACCACTGTTCACGAGAATAGTTTTGCAAATCCTGTTTCGGATTTCCCAATCGAACGGTAAAAAGGAAATCCATGAAATCCGGATTTGGATTTCTTAATTGAAATCCACCCTGAGGACGGATTTCTCGGAGGTGAAATCCGTTTTCGGATTTCGCGTTCGATTGGGAAATCCGGATTTAGATTTTGAAAATCTAAATCCGGATTTCCCAATCGAACGCACCAAAAGGTTCAAGCGATCCTTGCCTTACTTGATAGCCTTCAGGAGCTGCATCTCGATAATGGTATGGTAAGCCTGAGTAATTATTGTATTTATATCTATTTTCATGAAGTCCAGCAGCGCAGTTTATGAAGCTAGTTTATGCACGTTTGAATTAAGATTTGACTGAGACACTGATCTGACCTAGTATGAGGTTTGATATAAGCTTAAGCTTACAGAACTTTAAAAAGCCTTTAGTCGATATTAATTCACCGTAAATAGAAAGAAAAAACTTTCCGAAGAATATTTAGTTATAATTTTGGCTGTGGAAAGAAAGCTTTGAGCGATTTTCTTGTCGTGAGTTCATCTTTGAAAACAGCAAACACCGGGAAACCGGCGGCTTAAAACATAAACTCAATCTTTAAGCTTACTAGTAAAGACTTGAGGGTTCTTAAAGACACTTAAATACTCATTTGTTTTCGTGAATGAAAATTGGTGTCTCTGTAAATGTTTCTACCGAATTATGTTTCTTTATTGATTGTTGGTAGTCTCAAAAGTGTAATTTTCATCGCTGTGCCGTTTGTTTTCAGGCGTTCATAAACATCGCTTGCAGGAGTACTCAAAATGCCGAGCGTATCAAACGCTTTTTAAGATTACACATCGTTATAAAACCATTAATAAAAAATAGACTCAATAAATTCTTTATCACGTTGAAGCGTAACTCTTTTAAAATTTCTTCGCAAATTTGGCGCTTGCCAAAAGTTAGAACCGGCTTTTTGAACGGTTTCGCTAATTAAAAGTCCACGCGTGCTTCGATGGTCCTGAATATTGAATGAATGCAATTTGTCTTGAAAAATTGTGAAATACTGCATTTTGTACGAGGTCTGTATGATAAAAACAGCGCCTCATAGTACTCTTTCTCCTCAGATGTGATGTATGAAAAAAATAAAAGATTGGTTTGCACACACCCAGATTTATTGACAAGAATTTGTAAACTTGTCAAACCCAAAAAATTCGGCCTGATTTGTTTTCCAAGAATTTGTTTTCCACGCCTTATCTACGGTGATCAAGAGCCATTATTGCTCTTAAATGTGACCGAAGACTATTTTTTGGGTTTACATATAAGGCTATATCAACTCGATACAAGATTTGTCGCACTCCAAAATCACTTAGCTTTTCCCTCAAAAGTCACATGAATGTGCCCTTAAGTTAACTGATTTGTGGAATACAAAATTATTGTTTGATTTAAGTTATAAATTTATCAATGGGAGCTTCGCTTTTAGCTGTGGCTAAATCTATATATTATCTTATTAGTAATTACAGGAGCCCATAGGCTCCTCGTAATAGTTCATAATAGCCCACGCTTGATAAAGAAAAATTCTAACATGAATCAGGACCCGATTATTTGGAGCCTCCATCTCCCATATAAGCCCTTGGAGTCAACTATTTCCGACGGAAAATTATTTATAGAAATAGATTTCGCGGAATATTTTCACGCCTTCTCAGTAATATCCAATCAGAGCAGAGCTATGATCATACGTCACACCCTGAGTCACAGAAGCGCGATTTTAAATTGCTGCCAACAATGGCGGTAGCCAGCGTGGAAGAGTTATCTGATGATAGTTCTGATCTTCTATCGGGTTTAAAATATCCGATTAAAGCCTAATTTCACAAAGAAAAAAGGTGATACACTCATGCGACGTCTTCAAGTTTACTTGCAATCTTGACAGTTGGCTGCATATCATAAGATTTATCACGAACAACCCAGTCCCGGCCCTCGACAGCGGGTAAATAAATATTGAAAATCAAGCTCTTTAGTTACTTTTCTTTACTGGTTAACTCACTTGTGCAATGCTTTGGAGCTTTCTACTAATTCGACAAAGGACCACACTGCATCAACCCACAGTTAATTTTGAAGTAAAAAGTGTGTTGTTCCAACTGTGTTACAGATCGAACACGGACTGCATCTTTCGCTTGCGCGGCGGCTCTAATTGTGCAAGATCTGAGGTCGCGAATTATGAACGGAGTTTTATAAGCCAAAAATGTGGCTGTGGATGAAAACAGCTTTTGATAACATACAATCTCAACGGCAAATATTTCAAGAGGACATATCAAACAAAACAAACGAGATGTTCAACAGGAATGAAATCGAATTAAAAGCGAAATTTACTGTTGTGTACCTAACATACTGAGGGTTTTATTAACACAATACAACAACTGTCGCTACAGAATCTACTGAGCCTGGTATTTTTCTCTTGCTACTAAGAAACTAGGTAACATATAAACAAACTGTAACAAAATTTAGCAATATTTTTAAGCCAGATTACATATTATTCACATTAACTCGAAACCAGCTTTCCTCGGTTCTAAGGGAAGGAATGGAGGCAGGAGCTACGGTGATGGAACAAAGAGTAAACTTGTTGGCCAATTTCCCTCTTCCTTCGCCTTTTTTTTTTCTCACTACAGAAATATGCGGACGTCCTCGAAAGCACATTAATTTCGCAGGAAAGCCTATTCTAAAAATAATTCTTAACGGGAATGGTTTGACTCAAGGGTACAGGACATATGGAGGCTCCAAGTAATCGGGTTGTGCATGAATCCGAGGCTTCCTGGTTACATTTCTATATTAGGTTTGGTTTTCTATGTGCTCAAGTCTCTTTTGGGAATTGTGAGACAACGGAGTCGTAAAAAATTTGCAATTTTTGTCGGTATATTGGATATCGAACGCAACTACTAGTGCCATCCCTCCTGAGTGCTGAATTTTCAAGATGGCGTCGCTTTGTTATTTTCTAGTTTCACCCTATCGTTTAGCACTTTTTGCCCTTCAAAAATGTAACCTAGGCAGTATTTCGAGCTTTTTGATATTTCCTCCAGCTGCTGAACATTCTTTACAGCGAAATATGAAAGAAAATTCACGAAGAGGACTTAAAACAAACACGAAGGGATCGGCCTGTTTGCAAGAAAAAGCTTGGAAACTATAACAAATGTGAGTTTTCTTATTTCTTCCTGTTTCAATGGCCCAAAATGATTATTACTGTTTTGGTTACATGGATGATAGTAGACTGCAATTTGGCTGTCAGAGTTGTTCTGTCGTTTTAGTTGTGCGCTGTAAATCAATTCAAAAATGCCCGATTTGTTGCTCGTTTGCAGACACTGAGTTTAGGTCAGATAAAATAAGAAAATTTTAGTCTTGTCCGTGACTGCTTAAAAAAAATTTATGGTTTTAGAAAGTAGTTCTGTGATGTGTTGTATCGCATGCATGCGGGTTCTCTGATCATGAGTTTCAGAAAATGGTGAAAATTTGCTTATAAAAATGACGTCCGAGGGGGTCGAATAATTAAAAGTGATGCTCGTATCTCTAATACAAGGGCAGTGAAGAACCTATGTTTGGTATATTTGTCCATTACTCCACCAGACCTATCTATGATGTTAGTATGCATATGAACTTATTCTGTTGACCCCCTTCCGTTGCCTTTTTTAACATTTTGCCCGGTTTTCTCTGACAACCACTCTTAACTCGGTCAGTGGCCAGTTTGAAACTTAAGCTTAGCAGCGGCTACAAAGCAGTGGACTGCTCCAGAACTAACAAAAATGCGGAGTGGCGCAGTGGTGAGAGCACTCGTCTCCCACCAATGTAGTCCGGGTTCGCATTCTGGCGTCGACGCCATACATGTATGTGGGTTGAGTTTGTTGTTGGTTCTCATCCTTGCTCTGAGAGGTTTTCCTCCGTGTATTTCGGTTTTCCCTCTCTTCAAAAATAAACACTTCCAAATTCCATTTCGATCTGGAACGCACGGACACGTTTCGACGACTTCTTGAGAACTCCTAAATGCTCCGTGGGTATAGAAATGATAAGTTACAATATTTTTACCGTTGCCTAATTTGTACCCGAGCTCGTCCTTAATTGTACCCGGGCACCAGCACAGTGCACGAATTCCAGCGTGGGTACTTGAAAAAACGGATGTGTTCACATGGCCACCACTTATTTGGCTCCTTAGCCAATGCCTTAAAAAAAAAGTTTCATTTCATGCTCTAGGTAACTAAGTTTATTCTGCATTGATCGATGTGAACCGCAATTTCGAACAAAATATTCCATTTAAATGGTTCGTTTCTTTAGTTTGCTTTACTTGAAAATCGATTTAAAGGTACACAGTCAGCTATGGGACCGCGCTGACCTGGACACTAGTTTTGCAAGTTTGAAAAGCGTTTATCTCAACCTGAAATTAAATGTACGCGTCGGATACATCTAGAAATCCGCTCAGTCTTGCCTACTGTTTTATTCGATCCTCGATCTTTTACTGAAAACCTCTTTTTTTTTTACTCATCCTTTTGTAATATTTTATCATATTTGGTTAAAAACAGTATCGAAAGGAACATGAACACGCGTAGGCGCCGGGCGGGAGGAATCGCCTTCGTTTACCAAAATAACAAGAGAAATGAATCAAATAAACTGGCGAGCAAATAATCACTTGATATATTTGGAAAATTGATGTAAGTAGTTACGTGTACGTGGAAAATCAATCTTTCTCGGCGTTGAATCTTGGACAATTATTCAGACTTCGCGTCATTTCTCACCTCTACTAACGTTCGAAAGTATTCGTCGATGTCTGGACAAATCCATCGGTGAATTCTCAATGGTACATATAAAAAAAAATGACTGCTCTGATATGGCTTAGGGTCTATAATCACGATTTCGGCTCGTACCTAGTTCAACTCTACCAAAGTTTGCTTAGAGTATTCCGGATAGGCTTCTCACTTCTGTTTCATGCGCGTCTTAAATTCTAACATGCAAATCAGCTAGGAAATGGCATCTAATGCGCATCTGCATCAGCTGACTGTGTTCCTTTAAGAACTAGCTTCGCTCTGCAATTCTATTTTACAAACAAAGTAACTCAAATTTCATAGTCGGAAGAGCCGTATTCTCGCTAAGTCTAAACTGAACCGGGCTGCCTCTCATCCCTCTTCTGTGACAAATTAGAATCTCTTCCTTAGAAGATACAAAGGACGAAAAAGCTGAAGACCTTACAAAGGCCTGGGAAAGTTGCCATTTTACTCTCTGAGTACTCGTTTTTCTGAGATATAGTAATATACACGCAGGATCGTCGATATTGATGGAATCCCTAGTTCTAGTACTCACGAGCGAGACATGCAGTGCTAAATAGACAATCACGTCCCTATTGACCTTAGGAGATGTACTTGAGTGTAACAGAGTTCTTTATAAAGAATTCAAAAACTGTTTATCAAGGTGTGACTGTGACACGTTATTTTTTTTTTTTTTTAGCTAAAAGAACCCGTTCGTTGACGAATCACTGCTAATTACTCTTTTGACACAACATTTTTGAGCACACGACCTGCTGTTGTTCATCTTCCCTTTGAAAACTGTTTATGGCTTAGGCGATAACTTAGCTTTCTACCAAGTCCTCAACACATCATAGGCAATAGGGAAGAAAATCTAGCTACGAAGCCCATACCGACCCGATCTTCAAGGAGCAAAAGCTCTTGAAAGGTCAAGAAATACACTTGTTTTAATTGGGCCTTTTTATGTTTTCACTCTTCTCAAAATTCAATAATGTTTTTCAATGAACAACCAAATACATAACACTAGGAGTGCTCAATCCTTTTTTTTTTTTTATCGCCATGCAGAACCAATACCAGAACTGTTTACATTCAAGTTCCAAAGTTTTACAACTCTCTGCATGAATACATGGATGGATGGATGGATGGATGGATGGATGGATGGATGGATGGATGGATGGATGGAAGGAGGGAGGGACGAGCAAACGAAAGAACGACTGAATGAATGAATGAATCTCTCCTCCCTCGCTTTCTCAGGACCTCTTCAAATTGGGCTTAAATGGGAAAAATGGCTGGCTATGCCCCTGATTTTAAATATGCTTAATTGAGCAAAGTGGAAACCTTTCAACAGAAATGTAAAGGACTATCGTTGAGGACAAACTTCAGAAATCGTCTATGCTCAAACGAAAATTTCTAGTGTTTAAAAGCAATTGTGCCGAGATACCGCGCAACATACTATACTGGATAAAGCGCAAAGCACTGCAAAACATAATTCTTCCTACTTACCAGGAATAACAGTGTATCTTGCTTTAAATCCACGGGCTGTTACAGAATAATCAGTAACAAAACGTACAATCAAGTTCTCGTAGTAAGAAGAAAAAATCAAATTGCTGGTGAGTAAACCACATAAACGCCCAGTACCACCACCATGTATGACAGCATTTTGAATTTGTATGTAGTCGTAGGGACAGTTAGTCCCACTTTCTATGGCCATGTCTTGAATGACCAACTTTACGCGATTTCCTGTACTTGCCATGATTTTCCATTTGCAATTGTGGTAATTACCATAATTTCCCGGGTAAGAAGGACTTGTGATGATGCCTGAAGTCCCTGTCAGGATTGCCATATTTGGACACGCTGACGCTTTAAGACAAGAGAATAATAACACGTTTCGCTTTGGAAAAGGTGAAACACTCGCCACGTCAAGCTCGTGGAAAAAAAGAAAGAGATTTGACTTCCCACAATAGTGATCGGGCGTTTTAATCAGATAGTACTCAATTTATCCTGGTGTTAAAGGAAGTTTGTCTCGAGGATATTGCTGTTTTTAGGAATATTACGTGCTAAAGTCATTACTTAGTACCTATACACTTATAGAAAATGCTCCTTTAGAGTTATGGAGAAGGTCCCAAACAAAATTTATCAGACAGCACTAGCCATAATTATTTTTTGGTAATTTTTTGCATTGAAAAGGCTGGCCATTTTTTCAAGGTTGAATCATCCTTGCCATCCATATTAACAGACGACAGGAAACGGTTTTAATGCCTAAATATAGTCTTATTCTTGGAATTCAATTGATTCGAAAACATGCTTTAGCTTTTTAAAAAGGTAGAAAATAGCGTGACATAGCCCCTTTAAATAACTTGGTACATACCGTAAGAAATACCTCAATGGAATTCCATCGATTTCCGTGAAAAAAAATTTCTATGGCATACCATGGGGGATAAGGACATCAATTTGAATGGAATTCAATGGAATTCCACGAAATTCCATGGAAAATACTGCATTTAATTCCATTGATCTCCATGGAGTTCCATGAAATTCACAGGAATTAGACCATGGAATTAGAATATCGCATTGAGTTACAGATGTAAATGGAATATATGTATTTACAATTTTCCACAGATTTAGGTGTCACTGCAAATTACTGCATAAGTTCACTTTTATTAATTAGAAAACCGCTCAATCTCTTTTGAAAAGTTTTAAATACAAATTACTTAAGCTCAATGAAATCAAAACTCACTCACAACAACAAGTTGCTCAAACGTACATCGATAAATTTTTAGTGACTGACAGTTAGTCAGATTGCGGACCTGACTCTTGACTGTTACAAGGTGCCTGTACTGAGTCTTTAGACAGCCAAGTCCAAGGAGCAACTCCTCAACCTCCCCACCCATGAAGCTTATGACTAGTCAATCACTTCCCCCAACCTCTGCTAGTAGTGTTTCGGGCGAAGCCTTCCGGACTATGAAAAGTGCATCAGGAAATCATGAACAGGAGATGAGTGGACCTTCGGGCATGGACGGTAATTGAAGACCGACACAAAAATAGATAATACAATAAAGATTCCAGAAAAAACATGAGACTCATACGGGATAACTCAAAATGAAGTGAATGAAGAGCAAATGAAGACTGAATAAAGTAATGCCAATTGGTCACCTGTTCACCACGCTCCATCACTCCGCCATAAAAAAACGACAACACAAAACAAGCTAAATTTAACTAAAAGTAGTAATTGAAAAAGAAATAGGGCTGTAATAGGTCGCTGATAAGCCGGTTTGTTTCTTTTTTGTCTTTTAGCCAGCCTTGTCCACAAGATGATGAACTACCAAAAGCTACTAGTGTCAGTCCCTCCTGAGTGCTGAATTTTCAAGATGGCGTCGCTTTGTTATTTTCTAGTTTCATCCTATCGTTCAGCACTTTTTGCCCTTTAAAAATGTAACGTAGGCATTATTGCGAGCTTTTTGATATTTCCTCCAGCTGTTGAACATTCTTTACAGCGAAACATGAAAGAAAATTCACGAAGAGGACTTAAAACAAACACGAAGGGATCGGCCTGTTTGCAAGAAAAAGCTTGGAAACTATAACAAATGTGAGTTTTCTAATTTCTTCCAGTTTCAATGGCCCTAAATGATTATCACTGTTTTGGTTACATGGATGATAGTAGACTGCAATTTGGCTGTCAGAGTTGTTCTGTCGTTTTAGTTGTGCGCTGTAAATCAATTCAAAAATACCCGATTTTTTTCTCGTTTGCAGACACTGAGTTTAGGTCAGATAAAATAAGAAAATTTTAGTCTTTTCCGTGGCTACTTAACAAATCTTATGGTTTTAGAAAGTAGTTCTGTGATGTGTTGTATCGCATGCATGCGGGTTCTGTGATCATGAGTTTCAGAAAATGGTGAAAATTTGCTTATAAAAATGGCGTCCGAGGGGGTCGAATAATTAATATGATGCTCGTATCTCTAATACAAGGGCAGTGAAGAACCTATGTTTGGTATATTTGTCCATTACTCCACCAGACCTATCTATGATGTTAGTATGCATATGAACTTATTCTGTTGACCCCCTTCCGTTGACATTTTTAACATTTTGCCCGGTTTTTCTCTTACAACCACTCTTAACTCGGTCAGTGGCCAGTTTGAGACTTAAGCTTAGCAGCGGCTACAAAGCAGTGGACTGCTCCAGAACTAACAAAAATGCGGAGTGGCGCAGTGGTGAGAGCACTCGTCTCCCACCAATGTAGTCCGGGTTCGAATTCTGGCGTCGACGCCATACATGTATGTGGGTTGAGTTTGTTGTTGGTTCTCATCCTTGCTCCGAGAGGTTTTCCTCCATGTATTTCGGTTTTCCCTCTCTTCAAAAATAAACACTTCCAAATTCCATTTCGATCTGGAACGCACGGACACGTTTCGACGACTTCTTGAGAACTCCTAAATGCTCCGTGGGTATAGAAATGATAAGTTACAATATTTTTACCGTTGCCTAATTTGTACCCGAGCTCGTCCTTAATTGTACCCGGGCACCAGCACCGTGCACGAATTCCAGCGTGGGTACTTGAAAAAACGGATGTGTCCACATGGCCACCACTTTTTTTGGCTCCGTAGCCAATGCCTTAAAAAATATTTCATTTCATTATATAGGTAACTATGTTTATTCTGCATTGATCGATGTAAAAGGCAATTTCGAACAAAATATTCCATTTAAATGGTTCGTTTCTTTAGTTTGCTTTACTTGAAAATCGGCTTAAAGGGACACAGTCAGCTATGGGACCGCGCTGACCTGGACACTAGTTTTGCAAGTTTGAATGAGCGTTTATCTCAACCTGAAATTAAATGTACGCGTCGAATACATCTATAAATCCGCTCAGTCTTGCCTACTGTTTTATTCGATCCTCGATCTTTTACTGAAAACCTCTTTTTTTACTCATTCTTTTACAATATTTTATCATATTTAGTTAAAAACAGTATCGAAAGGAACATGAACACGCGTAGACGCCGGGCGGGAGGAATGGCCTTCGTTTACCAAAATAACAAGAGAAATGAATCAATTACACTGGCGAGCAAATAATCATTTGATATATTTGGAAAATCGATTTAAGTAGTTACGTGTACGTGGAAAATCAATCTTTCTCGGCCTTAAACCTTCGACAATGATTCAGACTTCGCGTAATTCTCACCTCTACTAACGTTCCAAAGTATTCGTCGATGTCTGGACAAATCCATCGGTGAATTCTCAATGGTATATATTTAACAATTATTCGCCGAAGGCGAAGTTAATATTGTTGAATAATCCCCGAGACGAAGTCGAGGGGATTATTCAACAATATTAACTGAGCCTGAGGAGAATAATTGTTTTAGTATATTCACACGAAGTGATCTCAACAGAATCAGAAAGGAAACCATTAAAAAACGATTAGTTTGATTGACAGGTGAATTCATGCGTGAACACGAAGCCGTAAACAGTGGATGCGCAAAAGTTAGATCTTTACAGTATCTTTAAACATGGTGAATGATAGTTTTAATCTTTTTGTATCGAGTTTTGTAAGCTTTAGCATCAACGGTTTAAAAGAAAACGCCGAAAATTTAAATTACTACCCAATTCTGAGAAGAAAAGTAGAGCTTTAATTGTTTCTGTCAACTCACCGTGAATGAGAAAGTTTTCTTTGTCGCTTCTTGCAAATGCTGTCAACAGCAGCTACGATCAAGGTGAGCGTTGTTTATCTCCAAAGTTCTCTGCCTTGTTAACTTGCTGGCACGTACAGTTTTCGAAAATATTTGCCTTCCTGTTTTCTTCATAAATTAACTTCTATTTATAGGAAAAATTGGTCTTGCGAGAAAATCCCGAAATCACAAAACAGTGGCAAAGCGACCTCGTTTTCCTCTGTAGTGGTAAACATAGCTTCGAGCGTACAAAAAGTCAGCTACAGTAAACCACTTCACAATAAATCACGCTGTTTAAGCACCATGAAGTCTTTCTTGCCTTCAAAGCCATCAGCACTTGGATATTCGTGTATTTTCAAAAAGGCTTTACTACGAAACTTTGGCAAAAACACCCAGTTCACGACAGCGATTTTGTTCTGCTTTATATTCACCGCCTAGCGCGGTGAATATAACGTCATAGTCCGAGATAGCTAACCAATCAGATTGCTTGAATTGCCACGATCACTGAGTGTGTATATACTAAGTATATATATAAAATGAGTGCTCTGATATGGCTTAGGATCTATAATCACGATTTCGGCTTGTAACTAGTTCAACTCTACCAAGGTTTGCTTAGAGTATTCCGGATAGGCGTCTCACTTCTGTTTCATGCGCGTCTTCTAACATGCAAATCAGCTAAGAAATGGCATCTAATGCGCATCTGCATCAGCTGACTGTGTCCCTTTAAGAACTCGCTTCGTTCTGCAATTCTATTTTGCAAACAGGGTAACTCAAATTTCATAGTCGGAAGAGCCGTATTCTCGCTAAATCTAAACTGAACCGGGCTGCCTCTCATCCCTCTTCTGTGACAAATTAGAATCTCTTCCTTAGAAGATACAAAGGACGAAAAAGCTGAAGACCTTACAAAGGCCTGGGAAAGTTGCCATTTTACTCTCTGAGTTCTCGTTTCTCTGAGATATAGTAATATATACGCACGATCGTCGATATTGATGGAATCCCTAGTTCTAGTACACACAAGCGAGACATGCAAGGCTAGCTCAGTGCTAAAGAGACAATCACGTCCCTATTGACCTTAGGAGATGTACTTGAGTGTAACAGAGTTCTTTATAAAGAATTCAAAAACTGTTTATCAAGGTGTGATTGTGACACGGTTATTTTGTTTTTAACTAAAAGAACCCGTTCGTTGACGAATCACTGCTAATTACTATTTTGACACAACATTTTTGAGCAAAGGTGACCCGCTGTTGTTCATGTTCCCTCTGAAAACTGTTTTTGGCTTAGGCGATAACTTAGCTTTCTACTAAGTCCTCTACACATCATAGGCAATAGGGAAGAAAATCTAGCTACGAGGCCCATACTGACCCGATCTTTAAGGAGCAAAAGCTCTTGAAATGTCAAGAAATACACTTGTTTTTGCTTTGTTTTCACTTGTTTTTTTGGGCCTTTTTATGTTTTCACTCTTCTCAAAATTCAATAACATTTTTTCAATGAACAACCAAATACATAATACTAGAAGTGCTCAATTTTGTTCTTCTTTTTTTTTTATCGCCATGCAGAACCAATACCAGCACCGTTTACATTCAAGTTTCAAAGTTTTACGACTCTCTGAATGGATGGATGGATGGATGGATGGATGGATGGAGGGACGGAGGGACGAACAAACGAACGAACGACTGAATGACTGGAATGAATCTCTCCTTCCTCGCTTTCTCAGGACCTCTTCAGATTGGGCTTAAATGGGAAAAATGGCTGGCTATGCCCCTGATCTTAAATATGCTTAATTGAGCAAAGTGGAAACCTTTCAAGAGAAATGTAAAGGACTATCTTTGAGGACAAAATTCAGAAATCGTCTATGCTCAAACAAAAATTTCTAGTGTTTAAAAGCAATTGTGCCGAGATACCGCGCAACATACTATACTGGATAAAGCGCAAAGCACTGCAAAACATAATTCTTCCTACTTACCAGGAATAACAGTGTATCTTGCTTTAAATCCACGGGCTGTTAGAGAACCATCAGTAACAAAACGTACAATCAAGGGCTCGTGGTAAGAAGAAAAAGTCGAACTGCTGGTGAGTAAACCACATAAACGCCCAGGAAGCACACCACTACCATATATGACAGCATTTTGAATTTGTATGTAGTCGTAGGGACAGTTAGTCCCACTTTCTATGTCCATGTCTTGAATGACCAACTTTACGCGATTTCCTGTACTTGCCATGATTTTCCATTTGCAATTGTGGTAATTACCATAATTTCCCGGGTAAGAAGGACTTGTGATGATGCCTGAAGTCCCTGTCAGGATTGCCATATTTGGACACGCTGACGCTTTAAGACAAGAGAATAATAACACGTTTCGCTTTAGAAAAGGTGAAACACTCGCCACGTCAAGCTCGTGGAAAAAAAGAAAGAGATTTGACTTCCCACAATAGTGATCGGCGTTTTAATCAGATAGTACTCAATTTATCCTGGTGTTAAAGGAAGTTTGTCTCGAGGATATTGCTGTTTTTAGGAATATTACGTGCTAAAGTCATTACTTAGTACCTATACACTTATAGAAAATGCTCCTTTAGAGTTATGGAGAAGGTCCCAAACAAAATTTATCAGACAGCACTAGCCATAATTATTTTTTGGTAATTTTTTGCATTGAAAAGGCTGGCCATTTTTTCAAGGTTGAATCATCCTTGCCATCCATATTAACAGACGACAGGAAACGGTTTTAATGCCTAAATATAGTCTTATTCTTGGAATTCAATTGATTCGAAAACATGCTTTAGCTTTTTAAAAAGGTAGAAAATAGCGTGACATAGCCCCTTTAAATAACTTGATACATACCGTAAGAAATACCTCAATGGAATTCCATCGATTTCCGTGAAAAAAAATTTCTATGGCATACCATGGGGGATAAGGACATCAATTTGAATGGAATTCAATGGAATTCCACGAAATTCCATGGAAAATACTGCATTTAATTCCATTGATCTCCATGGAGTTCCATGAAATTCACAGGAATTAGACCATGGAATTAGAATATCGCATTGAGTTACAGATGTAAATGGAATATATGTATTTACAATTTTCCACAGATTTAGGTGTCACTGCAAATTACTGCATAAGTTCACTTTTATTAATTAGAAAACCGCTCAATCTCTTTTGAAAAGTTTTAAATACAAATTACTTAAGCTCAATGAAATCAAAACTCACTCACAACAACAAGTTGCTCAAACGTACATCGATAAATTTTTAGTGACTGACAGTTAGTCAGATTGCGGACCTGACTCTTGACTGTTACAAGGTGCCTGTACTGAGTCAGCCAAGTCCAAGGAGCAACTCCTCAACCTCCCCACCCATGAAGCTTATGACTAGTCAATCACTTCCCCCAACCTCTGCTAGTAGTGTTTCGGGCGAAGCCTTCCGGACTATGAAAAGTGCATCAGGAAATCATGAACAGGAGATGAGTGGACCTTCGGGCATGGACGGTAATTGAAGACCGACGCAAAAATAGATAATACAATAAAGATTCCAGAAAAAAACATGAGACTTATACGGGATAACTCAAAATGAAGTGAATGAAGAGCAAATGAAGACTGAATAAAGTAATGCCAATTGGTCACCTGTTCACCACGCTCCATCACTCCGCCATAAAAAAAACGACAACACAAAACAAGCTAAATTTAACTAAAAGTAGTAATTGAAAAAGAAATAGGGCTGTAATAGGTCGCTGATAAGCCGGTTTGTTTCTTTTTTGTCTTTTATCCATTTGGTAATTCATCATCTTGTGGAGAAGGCAGCTACTAGTGCCAGTCCCTCCTGAGTGCTGAATTTTCAAGATGGCGTCGCTTTTGTTATTTTCTAGTTTCATCCTATCGTTCAGCACTTTTTGCCCTTTAAAAATGTAACGTAGGCATTATTGCGAGCTTTTTGATATTTCCTCCAGCTGTTGAACATACTTTACAGCGAAATATGAAAGAAAATTCACGAAGAGGACTTAAAACAAACACGAAGGGATCGGCCTGTTTGCAAGAAAAAGCTTGGAAACTATAACAAATGTGAGTTTTCTAATTTCGTCCAGTTTCAATGGCCCAAAATGATTATTACTGTTTTGGTTACATGGATGATAGTAGACTGCAATTTGGCTGTCAGAGTTGTTCTGTCGTTTTAGTTGTGCGCTGTAAATCAATTCAAAAAATGCCCGATTTTTTGCTCGTTTGCAGACACTGAGTTTAGGTCAGATAAAATAAGAAAATTTTAGTCTTTTCCGTGGCTACTTAACAAATCTTATGGTTTTAGAAAGTAGTTCTGTGATGTGTTGTATCGCATGCAAAAAATAAACTTTGCTTGTTAAATTTTGCGGGTTCTGTGAGTTTCAGAAAATGGTGAAAATTTGCTTATAAAAATAGCGTTCGAGGGGGTCGAATAAAATGTTGCTCGTATCTCCGGGCTAATACAAGGGCAGTGAAGAACCTATGTTTGGTATATTTGTCCATTACACCACCAGACCTATCTATGATGTTAGTATGCATATGAACTTATTCTGTTGACCCCCTTCCGTTGACATTTTTAACATTTTGCCCGGTTTTCTCTGACAACCGCTCTTAAATCCGCTGGTCGTGACTTTATATCTTATGTTAGAGGAGAAGGAGAAACGACCAAATAATAAGAGGGAGGATGAAGGAAAAACCCACAGAATAGGGGGGAGGCGGGAATTCGCAATCTGGAAAGAGTGAAGCGCAAAAATCAGTAATGATAGATTGTATACGATACACGACTCGCACTGGGATAAAACTTCACTTTGAATTTCGATTGGATTGTTTATATTCTTTTCAAATGTTTTCTCAGAAGAGTTTGCTCTTAGTAACTGTGGAACATTGCGGACTGGGACGAGGTCGAGCCTATGGAGTAGACGCTTTTCTGAGTTTTCCTGAACAAGCCTTCGTTATGATAGGTTACGCCCAAACAAATGAGTAGAAAGTCTTTCGTCTAAACACGTATTTTTTTTAAAGAGCAATGCCACCAAAACCGAGCGAAAAACGAACGCGTGTGTCAAGTTCCGAGTTAGACTTAAAGATAATACGTTTCATGGAAATCTAATCGGAATTGCAGCTGACTTCGCAAAAGACACCCAAGAACGCCGAAAAGCGCTTATTCGCTTATTCCTTTCAAGAAACATCTTCAAAAGAAGCTAGAAGAGCAAGAATGCAGGGTTTTCATAGCCTACCCGGCCACGCTAAAGTATCTCAAGTATTCGGACTCGAAAGGCAAAGTTATAACTGTAAGAAACGAAGAGCTAAAGAAAATGGAAAGCGAAATAGAAAAGTAAAAAATGCTATTAGCAGGAGAACTTTAATCGCCGTCTGTTGCTAGTTCGAGGTTTTTGGAACCCCGCAAGGCCAAACTCGTGAACTCCTTCGAGGAGGTAACTCCTGTTTCTATGTGTTGTTTCGTGTTGTTATTGTTATCCTTCTGTAACTTATGCGCAATGGGAGCCACTTATCACAAGCTGGTCGTTTCCATAAAGAATCATGATTAGTTATGCGTAGATTAAGTTTTATTACGCTCAATGTTAGGGGCATAAATAGTTCGCGAAAAAGACGAGCTATTTTCAGACAACTTCATTATAAGAATATAAAATGCTTCAGTAATTTTTCTACAAGAGACGTACAGCTCCAACAATCAAGAAAAGTTATGGAGCAGTGAATGGGGAAGTAAAATTCATTTCTGCCACGGTAGCAAGTACAGCAAAGTTCCAGTACAAAACAATCCACAATATTTTACCGTATGGCAGCAAATTATATAAGATGAAGATTTCAAACTCCCCGCTCTGCGTTCATTGTAACTCTTTAGAAACACTTCCCTATATGCTAGTCAATTGTACCGAAATTAACAGTTTCTGGGCAAAATAATCTCCTGGTGGAATCATCAAAGCGGAGACTGTTACCTTGTAGATGAATTAAGCATACTTTATGGTTACAATCCAGAAGACAAAAGAACTCTAATTTTCAATTATTTTATTTTACTGGGAAAGAGACGCATTTTTACTCAGAGATTCGAACAGAAGACCCCTAACATCGACCTGTTTTTGATTTTGTTTAAGGCAAGCTAATTGTACATAAATGCATATTCCAATCCAAAGGGCTAATTAACAAGTTTCACTCGAGTCTATGGAAACCTCTCCTGTGCTTACTCTAAGTTTTAATTATATAACCACCATGGCTCTTTTGTGTAAAGTAGTGTAATTTATTTAATTATTTATTCAATGTTTGTTTTGTAATACTTTGCAATGTTTGCAATAAATTGTTGAAGCATTAAAAAAAATAAATAAAATAAAAAATAAAAAAAAACTGTGGAACATTGCCCCATGTAAATTCTCTCTTCTATCCTGGAGGGTGGTATGAAGAGAAATGCGCGTATGATAAAGTGTTTGTTGGATTGGTTTGAAGTGAGTACGCACATTAAGGATTAATTGATTATATTTTTTTCCTCTGCTGAGATATGCGTATCTACAAAAACGTTTTTGTGGCTCAGATATTTCAGCAATAAATTTTATATGCGGTTAATTATTAAGTTCAATAAATAAGGAGATGTTCAAACTTGGTACTCGAGAACTAGACTGTGCTGAGCTACCAGCACAAAATGGCATTTTTCACGCCTTGGGTACCCTATATCACTGTGTACATATTTGCTCAGTTTCGCCCTGTCAGACCTCATTGGAAAAGGAGTGTAGCAGAGGATACAAAACAGTACTTTGCCTCGGAGCGAAAGAAAAGATATGGACTCGGTGACCATTAGTTCCCGATAACTAGGTCACGACCTCGTACGCCGTGGACACTGGCACCCTGCCCGAATTCTTAGCGTGGGTATATGAACAAAGACTGTAATCACGTTACTGCCCCGAGAGTACCGTGCTCATGCACAGTGCCCGAACACCAACTCTGAACTCCGCCTAATTCTACCATCTTTATTCGACAATACGTTTAAAGTAGTATTCAACATGAATGCGGTATATGTAGAAAAGGGCATCACTCTCAAACAGAATCAGTTTGAGGAGCTCAAACGTAGGGGAAATGATGTAAGTGGGCTGGCTGAGAGGACTGATGCCCGAAGCGACCGAGGCAACAATGGTGATAGTGAAGGTGATGATAAACTTAAGAAAAGTTACTTGGTGGTTGTAATTTACCTGTAAAGAAACTTGGATGCAGGCAAGTTAAAGGTACCATTATTTCTTTTTAAGCACGGGCCAATTAAAAGCCGAAAGGCCTGCATAGAAATTGCTATGTGTAGACATCCCACATATGTCACTTACTTATGACTGGGAATCTAATGAGAACCAGGAACTTTCGATTGATACGTTGCGTTCAGTATCGCTTATTAGTGGCTAGTCCGTAAGTGCAGTCGACATTCGACACTCCGCCACCAAGAATGTCTTCAAAACATTGCCAGTAGAGAGGAGAAGCCATTACGTCACGCTGCCATGGTAGCAACATTTCTGGATCTCAACAAACAGTCCCGGTCCTGCTAATATAGCAGAAAAAAAAAACGAAAAAATTGACATGTATGAATTTCCGGTGCATGATTGCGCTCGGGAACAAAACGGTAGCCCATACTTTTCCTCTATCGTTCGACAATGCAAATGGCCGTCTTTCTCAAGAAAGATTGTTGAGATCCAGAAATTTTGCTACCATCGTAACTTGACGTCAGGTTTTCCCCTAATTCTTGGCTGAGTTTCATGATGTGAACGAGTTTTTTCGCAGACCGTCAAGCAGTGGGCATGCGAGACAATCCTTCTTTGTCTACTCTTGCCCGACAGATCTTTTAAACTTGGCTGTTTCGTCTCTCCTGCTTATTTGAAATAATGCAACCAGCTCTCTCGGGTCCGGTTTTTTTCCTCAACGAGAAGAGGAAGGAGGAAGAGGGGCGTGGACTCATTTCCTGAACGGCAGCTGGTAATCGAGCATACTTTTTGTGTTGACTGACGCCCATTGCCAATAATACATTAACTGAAAATAAAACTTGTAGGTTCAAAGTGTTCAGATCGAAAACACAGAACCATGTTTGTATGTACAGTTTCTTTTTCATCCGCTGCAACGGGTGAGAGGTATCCTCTCTTGGCTGCAAGAACTGTATCCTCTCTTGTCCGCTGTCACTTGATAAATGACTACCCTTTTCTTCATACTTGCTGCGGAGCCTAGATTTATTAAGTTAGTTTCTAAATTGTAATATAGATAAAGTTAAGGAGATTTTCCTTACCAGTCAAAGAGTAAGGCTTGAAAATAAATAATTTAACTGACACTTATAAAGCATACAAGAATTGCCTTCTTTAGTTTACTTACAAAGATAACGTACCTTGAATCCAAAGAATGGTCAGAGAACAAAACATATAGAACTTAAGGAAACAAAGTTTGAAATCTTTTTGCCCGCAGTATTTCTTCATGTCTGCTGTCCCATTCGTTCTTGAGCGACAAGCACATGTGTTTTGGTGTTGATAATCAGCTTTCTCAATTATTTCAATGTACTGCGTTTCTTCATAAAACCTAATGATAATCAATGCCATGATAATCAATGTGAGATACTGTATACACCCAAATGCAAAAAAGTTGTCATAGAAAAATGAAAAAAAAAAACAAAGCCAAATAGGAATTAATTAGGCTAATAAGCCTAATGAAATCATTTGCAGCATCCACACACGGACGTCGTATTTGCCCGTTGGAATTTGCTATTGTTTTAAAGATGAAAAACAAAAACAAAAAATTTCAGCCGGGAAATGCAATTGAATCCACCCTGAAAATGTGGCTTAATTACCTAATTAATTCCTATTTGGCCTTTTCCTTTTTTTTATTTTTCTAATACAACGTTATTGCAATTAGGCGTATATAAAAACCCTCGTGTAAGATCCTAGGGGTTTAAGAACCTGCTGGCAGAAACTTGCCACTTTAATGCCCAAAAATATAAGAACCTCAACTATGTACTGCCAAGCAAAATTAAGCAGGTTCTTACAACAACAACATTAACTTTATTATGTTGAACAGATATATATACCAATATGGTGAATTTAGAAAACCCTTAAGGGCTTTTATAAGATTCCCCTATTGTTTACTTTTTTTTAAATTTTTTATCAGGTCTGGACTCCATATGCAGCATAATGTAAATATAAATCTAACTATAAATTAATTTCAATTTATAAACTTGCACACCACTAAGCATACTCTAAACACTGTTGTGACAAAAGATACTTTTTTAATTTCTTTTTTATACTATATTGTGAATTTGTGTTCTTCAAATCGTCTGGTATAGAGTTCCACAAATTCGTCCCCTTACACTGTATTGAATAATAGCCGTAGTTTGTTCTGTAAAACTGCTTATGTATATTATTGCTTCGCCGAGTAGCATGGGAATGAAGTTGACTATTCAAAATGTAAATATCTCTAAAATTATACGGCAACTTATTATTAAATAGGTCAATCATAAAAAGGATAGTTTGCTTATTATTTAATTGATTACCATTAAGGATCTCAAAATTTTGAAAGAGCGGCTTTGATGATTCAGTGTACGAGGAAAAAGTTATCACACACACTACTTTCTTTTTAATTTTGATTAGACTATCAAGTCTTGTCTTGTAATTATTACCCCAGACAATATTACCATAAATAAGGTGAGGGTATATCAATGAGCAATACAGACTTAATAATAAATCCTTCCCTTCCCTTATATGTGGGTTAAAGTTAATTATGATAAACATTTTAACCAAGGAGTTTGACTTTGAGATTACAAACTGGTATTACAAGAAATACTGTACACACCAAACCGTAATTACAAAGTATTACTGTAATTCCTACAACAAAAACAGGTTATAAAGTAAAGATTGCAATATTGTCTTCATGGCCCTTACATAAAAGTAGTTTCCAATGTAGAGTTGTGAATAAGGGCCAATTTCAAATTTCTTTTCATAAAAATTTATAACCTATTTAGCCTAAATTGCTAATTGATAACTACCCCCAAAATACAAGAACCTCTTTTGGCAGACTTCAAGAAATATAGGTTCGTACACGCGAGTTTTTACTGTATTTCAACACAATATTTTCAGAACTCTGTTTAGAAGAGCTGTTTTGATTAACAATTTTTGTTTGGAAGGACCGTACTGTTTCACGTATTTAGCTTTGGTGTTCTTAACTCAGGAGTTATTTAAACCCCCCAGGGAGGGGGGGAGGTACTCAAAAAAGTTTTGTGCGGGAAGACTCCGTCCCGAGGTCCAACCCCTTACCTTCTTATAATATACCATTCTTGACAGAAAATGTACCCCTTTCGTATACTTTCTATTGACTTAAGGTACCCCTTTCCTATACCTAGTTGAGAACTTTGCATAGCTTTTACTGCTGTAATTGCACTTTCTTTAAAATGCCGGTGAATAAATCACAAAACCAGAAAGTTTTCACAGCCACAAAATGCATCTGTTAGCCCTTCTGGACCCACTTTTTACCGAACGAAATGACCGATCTCCCTACCCTTTCATATACTTCAACAAGTGAAATCCCTACCCTTTCATATCCCTGACCTGAAGCCTGAGAAAGGTACCCATTTTGGGCGGAGCCTCTCTGTATAGACCATTATAAGGAGTACCTCCTCTCGGGATCAAATCCCAACAGGTACTCACTTGTAATGGGACGAGGATGCACTTAGGTTCATTACAATAAATTAAAAGCTTGAACGTCACAAATTTAGGAGTCATTTTGAAGCGTTTTGGGCTGGTTTTGCTATTCTGTCTTAAGGTTAAGACAGAATAGCAAAACCAATCCAGATCGCTTGAAAACGACACAGGAATACAAAATACAGGAAGGTTAGTGGCACTGCAGTAGTGGGGGTCGAAAGGTTTTTGGTGAGCGAAGCTAACCGAGGAGGAGTCCACCGCTCGGCTCGTGATTTTTTTCTTTTTCATTTTTTCTTTTCTTTGTTCTTTAACTGTTTCACCCTTTTTTATGCTTTTTTTCCCTGACTACGGAGCCTGATCCTAGGCTACACCGCCCATTTCATAATGGAACCTTTCTCCCTTCACGGGTTAAACAATTTGTTTTCTTGGAAAAAAATTCCGGTTGAACGTGTTGTAATTGCCTTCCAAAATAGAACATACATTGAAAGATGTCAAATCTTTACTTGAAAGATTAATCAAAATAACTACAAATTGATTTAAAATATCTTGTTCTCAGTGATCAGGTTGAACGATCAATTAGGGTATCAAAATACAAAACGAAGGGGAACTGAAATAATGCACTTTCCGTTTACTACCTGACCATAGACAAACAATGACGTTGTAGTTAACACATTTTTCTCCCTCATTTGACATTTGCCAAAATTAGCCCTATGTGTAGGCAGGTTTGAGCAACCAGCTGCTTTGCTCTTTTAACGCTCGAGGTTTCAACGCATCTTGACGAGCTTGTTTCGTGGGTATAAAGAACAGGAATGTCATTTGTATTTGGAGCCCTTTTATGTCGTGTTTGGTGCCCACTAGGCAGCCTACGTCGAGTATTTATATTGTATTAAGAAAGTGTCATTCGCAATAACCGTCCAAATAATCTCACGTCTTCTTGTCTTGTTTCTTTAATAATAATTAGGACGGTTAATTCAGATTTAGCCTTTCTTTTAGTTTTAAGCTTCAACAAACTGAAAGCATACCGAGGGTTGCCCCGGATAGGCAAGTCGAAATTTTAACTCCGCTGGCTACTTAAACTGTCCCCGTCTCACCGAGTTGTTTTGCCTCCGCAGTACGAGTTTACAGTTCGCATAAAAATGGTTAGATGAGAGTTTTCAGAGGGCAGCTCGTCCTTAATTACTCGGGGCAGAGTATAGCCTTGGGTGTCTTTGACCACATAAATGGGCCCTAGAGTGCTTTATAAAGCCCCATCATCGAGGTGCACATTTGGTTTATAGATATATATATTTTCCAAACGGATTTAATTTGACAACTTCGGTGCCATTTGCCCCAATTATTGGTAAGATGTGCTAACCATGACAAGATTAACTTTCTCGTAAGTCATGTTACAACTCCGCTGAGATAAACAACGAATGTAACGGGGGTACTGACTACCCGAAAGTAACAAGGCCAGGCAGCCATTTATATATGTTTGTTTCACACAGAAACAAAAGAAAAGGATGAACAGGTTTTCAATAATTAGCAGAATTATAAGTTAAATAGTAGGCTTAGAATGGCACTCGATTATCATTATGATAATTTTGATAAACAAACTAGGTGAATTTTGCTTATTAGAAAAAACAAAAATAATGCTTTACCTACCAACAGAAGTAACTCCAAATTATAGTTCGGCAGTTAGTGGAGTTTAATTGATCGCGAATAGACGGTATATAAATGTTCTGCCGTGTTATTTGCGTTCGAGCCCAAAACGTCATCTGCAACAGACAGAGATGATTATCACTCACCTGCGTATATCGAAATCGTTTTCCCTGGAGTTTGAAAGTGAATGCTTCCAAAGAAGAAAGAAGAGCTTGTCCGTTTTCGTCCTCGACTCCAAGACAAAAGAAGACGATAAAATCGTTTTGCCGCCAAAGAATGGGCTTCGAAATTAGCAGAGAGCGACATGGGCTCCTACTACAATCAAGAAAGCTCCTGAAAAACCCATTGAAAATACCGCGGAATCGAGTTTCACGAGTTCGTTAGCGAGGGGAGCGAGCTTTTAGCAGCCAAGCGAGAGGCGAAGTCACGAGAGGTCCTGCGCAATACAAAAATCGAACGAAGTACTGTTTTGAAATTCTATTTAGCGGGAAAGAAGCTTCAAGAAAAACTCCAGGAAGCGGTTTGTTGTCGATTTTTCCAGGGAAGTGTCGAACTTTTAAAAATTGTATCGAGTAAAGGTGGGCTTAGCTTAACTTGGGTTGTCCGTTGCGAAAATGAAAACTGCCCGTTGCAAATAACTAATGAAGCTTTCTCGACAACAGAAAGGATTGAACACAGCAGAGCCTTTGAAATGAATCTGTTGTCGGGTTTCGTTTTCAACTTTTCCTGCTGTGTCATTATTGTTGTCCCTTCGCTGGTATGCATCAACATTGACAGCTTTGGCGTTATAATCTGTTTAAATCTCATACGCCGCCAAAAATCGTTTTCCACTGTTTTCTCGAAATGAAAATCAGGGCGAGTGGAGAGTACGTTTTAAACTCCAAGTCGGCAACCCGTGAACCAATTTGGCTGAAATTTGGCCAACTTAATGTCAGATATTTTTTCTAAAAAACCATGTCTCCGAATTTTGATTTCTTTTTTCGTTTTCGAGTTAGAGTATTTTTTTCACAGGTAGTGCTAATGATTTGCTATCCCAACTTCACCTGCTTATAACAACAGAGCAAACGCACTTGACAAAAATCTGAGACAAGGTTTTTTAGTCAAACTTGTTAAGAAGCGAATGCGTTCTTAATTGGCTTCTTCCGTTAATTTTTGGCTGGACTGGACTTAAATTTACAGTGACACCCGCTTTCACAAAAAGCTTCTAATTTCTAAATCGCGTTAATATTTTGATTTTTTAAAAGAAATAAGCAATAATCTGGAACTATTAAGCTTTCAGAAAATGTACGGGTGTTTGTTAAAAGCGAAAGCGCTAGCGCCGATCAACGCGAGGAGGGTACTTGAGGGTAGATGATACCTTAAGTGTCGGTGTTAATAGCGTAACGCACGATTTTTGATCATTTCCTTCATATAATCTAATCCTTAATATGAAGAGTACGCGACGTATTGTTAAAGTCAGTATAGATGTAGCTCTCTACTAAACACTCAAATTGATGTGGGAAATATAAAGGAAATGTTACTGTTTGGCATTATTATTAATATTGTCACACTTGTTGAGAATACAGGATGCCAATACGGTAACAAAAAACTGAAAAGAAACTGCATGGAAGGCAGCTCGAGGGGTACATTCCATCTTTCTCTTTTGAATGGTTTGCTAATCAACAGAAAAAATTTGAAATAAATCATGATAAGGAGATTGTATTATATATTTATTCTATTTATAGTTTTCATTTTTTAAAGACGAAATAGCCACCGTTCTCCTTACAGTATCTAATAGTGGTAAAAGACGTCCAGTTAGAAATAAGCAAAAACAAAGAAATAAAAAGATTATATGCTCATATTTTTTTAAGTTAAAAAAGGCAAAAGAAAAGAAAACAGGTGTACGCGTAAGAGGAAACATCATTTATCCACTTCTTCAATTTTTGCGAATTTAGCGTCATCAATAACTAGGCACATGATGGCAGTTAGCTCGCCTAAAACAGAGGCAATTGGAACGTAAAATTTTGTTTATGCACCACGCGACACTATAAGACAATTTAACAATTTGTGGGCTTTCTTAGCTATTTCAAGACGGATCTTGCAGTTATTGCCAGAACCAAAACTGAGTAGTGTTTATCTGCTTATTACTTGGAACGTGGTCAATTGACAGATGATAACGAGTGATCACCTTTTTCTTTTCGATTTTTCCGCTTTAACTTTAAAAAGATCTTCCACTGCTAATAAAGCGTCGAAGACTATATAAATAATCGAAAACGAATATTGAATGAGACCCTAGCCCCCTCCCCTCTACACTATCGTGCTACTTAATGGCTAGGACTAATGGGGAAGATATGCCAACCAAAAGAGTGAGACTGAGCTCTGTAACCTGTGGTTAAGCTTGCGCTTGCTTACGGGTTTATTGATATCCGTTACAATCTTTTAATCACCAATGCCAGAAACTCTAGTTTCTTCGCTCACTGCAGTACGTGAATGAAGTTTTTGAATGAAGTCCTCAGACAGAAATTTTCAACAAGCAGGAAACAATCTTACGCAAGCTGCAGTGACAACGATTCAAAAATAGCCTAAAACCCGTCAAAGTGGTTATACCGGGCACGACACAAAATATTCTATGACGCAATCCAAAAGATCGGAGATACCTAATTTAAGACGTCATCAGAGATATATAATCCTGTAATTTGTTCAACTTCACAGGAATAAGATTCAGACCATTTCTGTGGAATAAGAACTTAATTAGTGGCATTAAACTTTTCTTTTACAAATCCAAAGAGGCAATTTGAAAAGTAAGCAAAAAGGTTATCAAAAGTCACTTGGGAATTCTTTTTTCTACAAACCTCTTTATTTAAATGTGTTTAAAAGTTAAAGGATTTGCATTTCTTTGTGCATATAGGAGACATCAATGTTTACAATTAAAAACATTGTTTTTGCTATTCAAATGTGTAACGAGTGAAACAAAACAATCTTTTGTTTCAAGAACCAATGAATGCTCTTCTGGTTGGACATTGATATATTAAAAAGTCAAACTATGTAATTTTTCGTCCATACCAAAAAAAACTCAACTATGATCCCCAGGTTAATATTTTTGACAATGAAAGCAAGAAAAAGGTTACCCTTGAACGCAAAAACTTTAT
>NC_133210.1:8961200-9010495 GCF_958299795.1 Porites lutea
GGTAAAAGATCTGGGTAAGTCGGGTAAGACATAACGCCAATCTTTTACGAAAAATTCGCAGTGCTCTAAAATAAACTTTGGTGCAATCCAACATGGCGGTTGATGTTCTCAGATAGTGCCTAACTTTTAAGGCTCGTCGTTCAGTTAAAACCTTAATCGCTTTATACTTGTTTGATCGCATCCGCTGATTGCTTTGGGAATCCTACTCAGTCCCGCTTTTTATTGTCGTGAAATATTAATCTATAAATAGTCTAGTAAAAATCTAAACATACTATAAGAGAGGTTTACATTCCGGGATGATGGGCTCCTGATTAGATCTAGATGGCCTTACTGTTACACATTTTTTGTTATAATTAAAGCTCCTTTTTTGTTAGTTTTAATTCTTTCAGTATTTTCTTGGCTTAGTTTCTACGTCCATTACATGCATTTAGCTGTTTATACTTGTTCCGTCTTAAACTGTCCGAGTATTGGGGATGCTCCTTCTTCTCCATATTAATCAGCACTAGCTTCAGGTGGCACGTTGTAATACGGATGATATTCATTGTGTTTGTTTACATTCAAATATGGTGCATCCCTTTCCATTATCGCCTCCATTTTTTCAATCAAACGGAAGAAACTGGGACGAACGTAAGGGTCTTCGTTCCAACATTCAGTAATCAGCTCATATCTGTTATGAATGGAGAAAAAAAAGAACCATTCAATGCTTAGAAGAGCTCCACTCAATTATTAGATGGTGTCAGTAGACCTCTTTATGGCTTGTATGTTTTGGTTTCCCAAAAGAGGTCCCAGGGGAATTTGACGGTTAGACATGATCTGTATTGGGAAAACAAAACATTCAAGCGAAAGAGGTCTATTGAAATAAAAGAAAATTTTTCAGTAGAATAAATAGGCTTCTTAGCTTCATGAGTTTACAGGGAGGCTCCACCCTGAGGTCCAACCCCTTTTGTACAGCATTTTTGACAGAAAAGGTACCCCTTTCGTATACATGCCTTTCCTGCCTACCCTGAAAAATAGTACGACTAGCTACTTCACTTTTCAAGCCATTAAGCCCTCAACATTAAGCATACAATAAAGGTACATCTGTTTAAAATATCTTTTAATGTAAATTACCGAAGTTACAAAATTTCCTACCATTTCAAACATTTTAGTTCGTGAAATTCCTACCTTTCCATATACATGTGGCCTAAAAAGGTATTCCTTTTGGGTGAATCTTCTAGGTAAAGCCATCAAGTGATTCCCCATTCCTTCATCCAGCCATTATTATGTAAAGCTCTGCCCCGAGGTCCAACCCCTTATCCTTTTTAGTATCATTTTTGACAGAAAAGAACTTTAACTTGACCTTCTATACCAGAAGACTGAGAGAGGTACCCCTTTTAGCTCCTTCTGGGGGGTGCCTCCCCAGTACAGGGAGTACTCTCCCCGGCCCCAGGAAAGAGATTAACCTAATCACTACTAATTTGACCATAAGCTAATGGAGGGTTTCCTTGTTTAAGAGGCTGTCCGCGTAAGAACCGATAAGGCAAATTTTGGTCTATCACGGATTGCCCTGATTTTTTCAGTGGAAGATAACTATCCTATCCCATGAAGAAATATCACATTTATTTGGACCAACTCAATTTTTTCTCTATTTTATAGAAATATTTTCTAGGTCACCTAAAACTAGCTAGTTTGCCGTCGGAAGTGGTGCGGATTTAAGGAAACTTTAGGGCTCTTGCAAACCTACCTTACAAAGCCGAATAACCTGATTATTTTACACACAAATGTTTTAACGTTGATTAATAGTTTCAAGGTTTAATGGTTGCATTCTGTGGAAAGTTGGCTGAGATATGATTTTTTTAAAATGACCTTTAATTTGCTTATCGGGAAAAGTAATTTGCATCACTAGAGCTGAACGGTAATTTCGCAAAAGTGGCACCTGACCCAGACTCTAGTCTATCATAAAACAGAACTACTAGGACCAGTCTACTTCTTAATGCAATAAAATTTGTGGGCACTCTTCTTTGCGTGCTGTGCAAAGTTCCGTTAATGTTTCAAAATTCGCCATTTTGACAGCAAAGCTGGAATTGTAAGGGTCTGCATCTGGTCGAATAATTTCCACAGCTTTAACGTTTCTAGTTATCACTTATTGTCATTAGACCCTTTAAATGTTGGACTTTCGAAAACATGTGGAGAAAACTTAGTAATCGCTTTTTCTTGGTTCTTTTTCTTGTCGACGATGAACGTGACTTAGTTCTCCGTATGCAAATTAGCCTTAGATACGTCGTTTCAACAACTTGACATGAAACATAATCCTTACATTTCACATTTATAAGGAGAAAAATAACCCTCCTTTCCACAGAAAATCCACAGAAAATAAGATTTTTTTTTTTTGTTTAACGAGGAAGAAGCAGCTGAATAATATATCATGATATATGTTTGTGTGACTTAAAATAATTCAATTACTGTGGCCTGTCACGCATTCCTAAAGAGGGGCGGTCGATTAGGAAACAATAGCGTTGAATCGATTAATTTTATTATATTATCATCTTTTTTTAAATGATAGTTATTGATAATAATAAAAAATGAGAGTTAACTTGCAAGGTAAGTCCCCTTGTCAGGTAAATAAAATTTGTGGGCACTCTTTTTTGCTTATCAGATCTTTGTACACGGCACTATGATAAAAAAAAAAATGCCCCACACTTTTTCTATCTTAAAAAGTTTTTTTAAGAGAAAGTCCATGTAGAGCTTTGCAAAAGGCAAATTAGCTGTAAATTTCAGTCTCATTCAAAGATCTTTAAAGCGTTTATCGGTAGCAGAATGAAACGGGAAAATAGTTTCTTTTTTCAGTGAATACACGCAAAAGGGATTATCTCAGTTTTTAGTTTTTGTTAGGGTTTAACATCCGTACTCCCAAGATGATCTTGTTTTGGTTTCAATCTAATTGAATTGTAATGCAACAGGTGCTAGTTTCAAATATAGTTATGTCAATGAAATCGCCGAAGAGATCAATTGTGAAAATTGGCTAATTCGGCTATTTCATATGATCAAGCTGTTCTTTCCGCAAGATCGTCAAGACAGAGTGTGGTCCCAGTAGGGGTGTGGAGGGAAATGTGTTGGTCGCAGAGTGCATGAATGATATTACGTCGCACCTAGCCAGCTGTCACTTGTGTAAGCGTCGCAAAGTCAATGACTGAATGAACTCATTTTAGCGAGAGTAGAGGTTTGGTAGGTATTCGGAACTGAAGTGACAATCTGCCCAAGGCACAGACACTAAATAGCCTGTGTACAGACCCCCCCCCCCCTCCCCTTAGGAAAAATCGGAGAAGGGGCCCCTTCTCCGAGGGGGTGGGGGGTGGTGTGTACACAGGCTAACACTAAAATGACAATCTGCCCAAAGCACAGACACCTACTTGGCAGGTTTTTGCGAGCGCCAAGGTCTTGTTAGGCTCGATTGTAAGCTGCTGTGCTAGAAAATGAACCCCAAGGGATCGGGAGACGGCGGAAATCGATCCTAAGGTCTTGTCAATACCCCGGTCACACTCTGGATCATACTGACGAAATAACTACTGTGGCAGGAAATAAGTCAAAGTTTTGCTCCATCATGTAAGTATCATTCTTTTTTCTTCTTCATGCAAAAAATTTCTAAACGTACAGAGATATTCTAATTTCTCCATTTAACATTTTATCTTGCGATGTTTTCTGATGTTCGTTTCCAGTTTATTTGAGATTGCAAAGATAGTTTATTTATTTCTATTTTTTGACAGCCGTGTATCTTGCTCTAATCAATTCTTACCTATAAAATACTATACATAAAGGTTAATCCGTGTGTTGTAAAAGATAGTTTTCTGATGATTGTTTGAAGAGCATTATAAATGAGGAAAAAAGAAAGAACTTTATACACGGAGTCAGGATTCAAGCTCTTCCCCAGGGCTTTCCCGCCCCTGCCATTTTCTAAGAGGAATGTCCTTGGGACGTGTGTGAAAAGTAAACAATTTTTTTTTTAACTTAAACAGTGTTTGAAACATGCTTCTGGTTTTGGAAAAATTAGTGAGACTTAAAAGTACCAGAATGTTCAGTTCAACTTTATATAGCCGATTTGCTCCTCCTGTCGCAAGAAACGTGAAAACACTTTACGCCAAAGGGTCGAGAAGAGTACGATTGAGCAGTCAGCAACCACGTCCACACCTTTGCCGGAGAGGTTTATTGGACAAGTTTTCTCTGTTTTTCTTGTTTTGATAACGTTTTCATTAATTCTTCAAAAATGCCTCCAGATTGCTGTTTTTTTTTTTTTGTATTTATACCCTCTTGAACAATGTGCTCCATCAAAGCGCTCCTCTCATCTCTCTATTTTTAACCTACTTTACCATCCACCCTCTCTCCCTCCCGTTTCACCTCTACTTTTACAAGCATTTATACTTAAAGGGGTGAAATTTCTCCTGTGTATATTAATTTCTGAAATATTAAGTCCTTCTACTTTTTCCTTAAATTCTTAAACTTAGTTCTTTTTTCTTTAAGAACCGCCAAAGATGCTGCTAAGGCTGCAATAAGCGCACTTGCCCTTTCATATACTTCATCTAGTGAAATGCGTACCCTTTCATATACTTGAAGCCTGAAAAAGGTACCCCTTTCGGGCGGAGCCTCCCCGTAGAAGCCATCATAGGGAGTTCTCCCCACCTCCGTTCCAATTCCGTGCTCACCTATTGTCAGCCCATGTTGGAATCTAGGCCCATTTGAGTCAACACCTAAACATAGTCCTAAGTGTAATTACAACAAGGCAATGGACGAAATAACCAATGTAATGAACTTGAATGTAAATTGAGCTTGACCAAAGAGATCTTCTGCAAGAAGACGAGGTGTTCGAAAGGCAAAAGCTTGTTGCAGGAATCGCTGAAGAATAATTGAGACCACAACACCCTCAATCAGAAACTTTCAACCTATGTGTATGTCAAAGAAAGATCAACCTGGTCAGTTCAACGTGGTAACAGAGCCGTAGGGAAGCTGCCTCCCCTGGACCTGTTGAACCAGACAAATCAAGTCTGTGGATAGATTTGTTTTCTTTAGACTCAGTTATTTTGATTATAGTGATTTGCAATTGTTTGTCATTTTCATCTTCGAGGTCTATTTTTCGGAGACATATCTCATGACAAGTGCTGAAAATAGCATTTCGGAGCCTCCAAATTTGAAAATTTTTCTAGGGAAAGGACACCCCCAGACCCCCCAACAAGGCTCGTGCCTTCGGCTCTCGCGATAATGCCCCTCGTTACAAAAAAACTAGCTACAGCCCTGAGTAATGCTAAAAAAAATAAGTTGTGTCACTTTGAAATACCATTCAAATCCAGGGAAAGAAAAGGAGACCTAATTTACAAACTTTTGTCTTTCATACACTGAGTGCACGTGCTTTTGTCCATCAGCTCAGAAGGAAACAGACAACATAGGGATCCTTAATTTAGTGTGATTAACAGCCGGCAAAAACTTTTGGGATTTAACAGGAGACGGACCGTAAACAAAAAACTATGCCTTTTTCTTTATTCCAAGTGACTACTTTTTAGCAAATTGTCGTGTATTACACCATGGGCCGTCATATTAAACCCCATCCTAGTGGCGCCCAGTGATACTGACTCAGTTAAAACGGTCGTAGAATGAATAAATACAACACTAACAGCAAGGTATTTCCCACCCAGTAAAGAATCGGAATTAACAGTGATTAAATTGTATGATAATCAATAACTATCACCTCAAAAAAGATATAATATAAAGATAAAAGAACTGATCGATACACGGTCACTCTGGAGGAATGCGTGACGAGCCACAGTAATTAAATTATTTTAATTCGCGTAAACATAGCTTCTTCTGCTGTTTCTTCCTCGTAAAAGAAACAGACTTAAGGGGATTCTAAGTCATATCGTCCCTGTTTTTCCGTGGAAAAAAGAGATATTTTTCCCTTAAAAATATGAAATACAAGTATTATATTTCCTGTCAAGTTGTTGAAACGACGCATCTAAGGTAATTTGCATACGGAGAATGAAGTCATGTTCATCGTCGACAAGAAAAAATAAAACAAGAAAAAGCGATTGCTAAGTTTCCTTCACATGTTTTCGAAAGTCCAACATTTAAAGGGTCTAATGACAGTTAGTGATAACTAGAAACGTTAAAGCTGTGGAAATTATTCGACCAGATGCAGACCCTTACAATTCCAGCTTTGCTGTCAAAATGGCGAATTTTGAAACATTACGGAACTTTGCACAGCACGCAAAGAAGAGTGCCCACAAATTTTATTGCATTAAGAAGTAGACTGGTCCTAGTAGTTCTGTTTTATGATAGACTTGAGTCTGGGTCAGGTGCCACTTTTGCGAAATTACCGTTCAGCTCTAGTTATGCAAATTACTTTTCCCGATAAGCAAATTAAAGGTCAGTTTAAAAAAATCATATCTCAGCCAACTTTCCACAGAATGCAACCATTAAACCTTGAAACTATTAATCAGAGTTAAAACATTTGTGTGTAAAATTATCAGGTTATTCGGCTTTGTAAGGCAGGTTTGACAGAGCCCTTAAGTTTCACCAAAATCGCACCACTTCCGACGGCAAACTGGCGAGTTTTGACAGTTTTAGGTGACCGACAAAGTCTTCTTGTAATATAGAGAAAAAATTGAGTTGGTCCAAATAAATGTGATATTTCTTCATGGGATAGGATAGTTATCTTCCACTGGAAAAATCAGGGCAATCTGTGATGGACCGAAATTTGCCTTTTCGGTTCTTAAGCGTACAGCCTCTTAAAGAGTGAGGATCCAATCAAAAGTTTGCCCCTGCCGTTCGTCTGGTCAGTATTTAATATGATCAACGAAGGCGTTAAAATATTTGACGAATTCGTATGCTGCACCGTGCAGTGTAAAATGTAACTGAGCAGACGCACAGAAAAATCGAATGTGTTTGTTAAATCTAAGACCGCTCTAATCAAGAAACGTACACGTCATCGGAGCACATGTCAGGCTTTTCCATACGATAACCAGTACCGAGCAGTCGATACAACTCTGAGTTGGTCAGCGTGGGGTATGGTACGCCTCCTGACGATTGCGAGAAAGAAAACAAATGATTACATATCAGCAACTGAATACATGCAATTTTCCATTAGATAGATTTTTATTAAAGATGCCTTAGTCGATTGTCACTTCTCCTCATATAAACTCAATAAGGCCATTTTGCAAAAACGGTTGATTGAATGGAGGTGTGCTATATAGCCAAAGCAGTTAAATGTGTAATGAAAGAAGGCAGGGTGATTAACAATAAGGCTTCTCGTTTCCAGTCATCAAATGCTCGCAAGTTTTTAAATTTGACATATTAAAATATGTATTGTCACATACGGTTATCATCTAGCAGATGTGCTTGTCTCACAGCACTTAATCAATTAAAACAGAGCCCAGATCAAACAAGAAAATTCAAACTTGCCGCAAATGAAACATTATAAAACATTGTTTTCACCCCATCGCGCAGAATGCCTGTTGTTCTCGGGACATTTACTTCCAGTTCAACAAAGTTGGTAGATCTGTCATATTACGTGCAATCATGCAGAGACTCTATGAAAGCGCTTCAGCCATTGGTTGCCAAGAATGCACGACGAAGCTCACCAATATGTTGTAGGTGGCAAACTAAACACTGAATGCAGCACGCTATTGTTTTCTCCTTTTAGCTCTTTTGTTTCGCAAAATCGCGACTATGCGCATATCTCACAGTGAACGTTCAAATCATGAGAATACATACTATTTGCTTTATTTTGCGGGAATTTTGTTCAAAGGTTTGTGCTTAAATCGTAGATATATCATTCATTTTGAATATTCTGTCAGTGGATTTGGCATTTTGGAGCTAACGAAGTCGCGCGAATGAGTTTTATCAACGCTGGTGGGCCAAAAGAGGCCCTTTCTTCTCTTATTCAGAGCTTATTGAAAGCGCTCGTGCGTTCGAATTTGCCGCTTCGGCGGTCATGAATTGCTAATGATGTCCACTCATTCTGCGCGATGCTTCTTGGTGGCAGTAACCTTGATAACAATCGTAACAGTTAAGCCACATCACACCATGGGAAAAGGGGGAAGGTGGGTTCAGGCACTGTCGCCTTGATTCCCTTGGAAGGCTGAAAACTTTGAAATGAAACAATTATCCTGCGGGTCGTGCATGAGTTTTCAACATTTCGACATCATTTCGACGGTCGATGAGAGTCATAGACCATGAAAAATGTTTTTTTGATTTGTCAGTCACCTCAAATTTAACATGACAACTATAAACTACAAAATTACTGTCCACTCACCCAAGGTAGCCATTTCCCAAAGAACAACACCAAAAGACCAACTATGAGAAAAACCAAAGAGGTTACAAATATGTACAGATTCACGGCACTTATAGATGGTTTACTGTCCACGGAGAAGCCCAAAAATGCGTGTACCCTTGAGTTTTGAATGTAATTGGAAAACTGTTAAGGACTGTAAGCATCCGTTTTTAGCAGCAATATATTTAGACATTCAGGGCGGAAAAACGTATTGAGCATGCGTGAACTTTTTTGCCCAGATCCCCTGGCCGGGTTTGAAAAAATGGCGGGATTTCAATTTTTTTTGCCTAATAATAAAACGTTTCCACTCTTAACCAGAAAAGACCAAGCAATTTGTCTTCAAAAGTTGCAAGCTGTGGTTATAACCTTTTCATGACTTAATTTTCTGAAAGAATACCTCATGGTAAAACGTACTTTAACGACGTTAATTTCCTTGCGTTGTACTGAAAAAGGTGCATGCGTAGGTCCGCTTTTTTTCAAGATGCATTCACAAAATGTGTTCATATAAGGAAGCTCCTGGATATATAAGGTCAAGAGCCCCACTGTGGACACAAAGACAAAATATCTTTGAACAGTGATTTGCCCAAAAAAAAATAACGCACGCCCACAATGTGTTTGAAGTCGCTGAACTTTGTCGCATTCAAGCTGATATTTTAAACCAACGCTCGATCGGACACTTGTAGCTTTGCAGATCACTGAAATATTTTAAAACAAAATCCTCTATGTCAAGTTTTGGCGTCGACATGTGGGCAGGAAAAGAGTCAATCTTTATCTAGTAAAATCTTTCCCAAAATCGGTTTCAAAGCAACTATAGTTTATTTTTAAACTTGATCGTTTCGCGTACTAAGAGATAAATGTAAATTATGCTTTGTGTTGTCAAGTTCAACTTGCATAATATCTGTCAAAAACCTACACGTAAGTAGGATTTCCTTCAAACAAAGTTAAAATTACATTATTGCAATAAAAACTTCTTGCTGACAATAAAGAAATGAATTTTTTGTACGAAAACAACCTACCTTAAAGATCTTAAAAGCAAAAGATCAGTTGCAGTGAGCTTCGCAGCTAAACCATGATTCACCATGTAGCTATTTTCCTCGCTGTAATAACTCAGTGAATAACTGTTCCATGTGAGGGTCTTCAGTCAAGCAAATTAAAATCAGCCAATCGTTACAAAATTCAGAAAATTGCACATAAGGGTATTTGTTTTGTTCGCCACAGACAAATCCAGCTCCAGCAATTCAGTGTTACGGGCAGAGTCAACTGTTTTGAAGTCACTGCCGACAGTTGTCTTCTACTTCACAGCGAGTGAAAAGGAAAATTTGCGTACAGAAAGTTATTTCTTATGAAGAACTGAAACTTTCACAGTGCAGTGGAAAACAAAACTATGTAGTTAAAAGTGAAGAAAACTCTAACTGCTAGTATTTGAGCAACAGAAAAAATGAGTAGTCTTTTCTTCTCGAGTAACTTTACTGGCCTTCTATTTCTGAGAAAGTTTTACCGCGCACAAAATGCTTCTTTAACTGAAGAGAAGGATAAAGTTGGTTCTGCAAAGGGAATAAATCTGGGCATGTGAAAAAGTATTTACTAACTAAAAAAAGCGGGTTTTAGTTCAGCCCGCGAAAGAAGTCAGAATCAACTCACAATAAATCGAATGAACAATCAGAAAAATACTCGCCTCTTTGGAAAAGTTCAAAATTCTGTATTCCACCTCAGACTGACGGGGTGATCCGTTTTTCCTTTAACATTGGTTGTTCCGAGTCCAAAGTAATTTTCAAGTGACGAAAAACAAAAACCACACAAAACTAATAAGACTTTTCGAGAAGCAAACGTTCACACCTTGTGCATTTCATTCAGTCTTAGTCAGAACTCTCTCAGTGACAAACAAACAAACTGTCGAACACAGTCAACACACAGAAATTCCCGCCTTGAGCCTGCGATTAGGGATGCGCAGAAGCTTGCGCAGAACGTTTTTCCGCCCTGAAATTTAGACAGAGGTACCTACAATACTATGATTCCATATTTGGGCAAACAATTTTCCGTGCTTCTAATTGGACGGCTAAAAACCCTAGGATGGTTGTTAAAAATAAGGGATTTAGGAACTTCAGAGTTATATGCTTCTGTAATGACGGCAACTACAATTTTGAGGAGTGATTCAGTAGAAAAGTTTCAATAGTTCCCTTGTCAAGGGAGCCGGAAAAGTCATCACTCACACATCACTTTTGGTCGTGTAAACCCCTTGATAAAGTGATTCTGGGGCCATCCACTTTACAGGAAGTTTTCTGGACTTCGCTGAGCTGCTCACATCTTCATAGATTTGTCTCATCAACCCAAAGTCTGACACTTTAATCTGGTTGTCATGGCCAACAAGGACATTACGGGCAGCAAGGTCTCTGTGAACAAGATTGTTTTTGGCGAGATGATTCTAACAACAAATAAGCAACGAAAAAACGATTAAAATGATCTCAAAACATAATAACGGGGGTACGCCGAACACTAAGTAGTTGAGTATTGATGAAAAAATACAAATGAAAAGTAAATATTGGCACTGATCTGATCCAAATATTTACGTTCAGATGCATAACGAAACGAATTTAGCTAAAACTGGGTCGACCGAAAAAAAGTTTTTTTCCATATAAGCCATTTTAATATACTCATATCTAGAAAAACTGCCAATATATTTATCCCATCTATTTCATGTTTATAAAATATTGACTTTTGAATTCTTCTTTCCAAGTTATACTCAGTATCAGAATCCCAGCAACATTATCCAGAAAACAAGATAATTACCATTCCTTTAGCTATTTGCCAGGCAAATGAAAACAGTTGTTCGGTAGAAAAGTTCTCTCCTACGTCACAAGGATCCTCGTCTGACTCCTCTAGGTTTTCAATTGAAAGTGGTATTGCAGAAGCTTGAGTTTTTCCTAGTGATGCCGTTGGCCCGGTTAGAAGTTCTTTGTCAGTCACTTTGAATTCCTCATCCTAGTTAAATTGATAAAAAACTATCAAATTTTTGGTTTAGCTTGAAACAGCACAGCTTTCAAGTAATTACTTTCCTTGTTAGTAAATAAGTAACTAACGGATAAACAGATAAAAATAACATAATTTGCTTGAGCCAGACAAGAGCCGCAGAATATATAAGTATTATCTATTAAAAGTAACTTCAAAGTGACCAGTCAAGAGCTAGATAAAATTTACTTCGGGTCCAGGGTACTGTTTTCAAGTCTAGGATGAAAATCCACGCCCACAGTTTGATGTTTACCCAGAAAGCCTCGGCCACATGCTGATACAAGTGGTACGGATTAAAAACAACAAAGACACCATTTTACTAGACGATTCCTTATATCAGCCATCGTTCTGGAAGTCACAAGCCCGCAACTGAAAACAGCTAAAGAGAAGGAAAACAAGACGCTGAAACGTAAATCCAAGACAGCGCAGAAAAGGTACACCATCGACGAAACACAATAGTGGCATAGGGAAACCAAGATCATGTTGTGTCCTTCTAACGTGAAACGTAAGCAAAATAAGACGCCCTAGAGGCAAATTCTTCTTTAATAGTGAATAAGTAATTATTATGGTGTTTTTGTTCTCGTGTTACATCTACTTCGGTGGAAGTCGATGGAATCACTTCAAGAACGGCATCTTTGTTGCTTTGTTGCGGAGACACTGCAATGTCTTCTTGGTCTTGGTGTATAGAATGTTGATCCTCCTTAACTTCATACTCATCAGCCAAGCTTTGCTAAATGATTAAAGAAAATGGCAATGACATTTACATGTAGAAAAAATGTAACGCTATTGCAGGTTTTCACTGTCACGCTATTAAAAATAAAAATCAAACCCGTGTAATAGATAAAGTCTAGAATCTGGAAAATGAAAGAAGGTAAATATACAAAGGCCCTCGCCAAGATTCAGGTCGGTGCAGTTTTTCATGCGCGAGAAATTCGGAGAAATTTTTTACCTACATTTATAAAGCTTTGTATGGAAAGGCATTGTTAGTGCCCATCCGGATGGTTACTAACATGGCGGCCGGAAACCAACAGAAACATGTGTCACGGAGTTGTGCTACTTAAGGGTGAATTCATCTCTTGAGGAACTCATTAACATTGAAATTAATACAATGACCATTCAGATAGCAAAATCCCCCCAACAGAGTCAATTTTTCAGCCTTCATGGCAGCTCTCTCGTCCGCCATGTAAATAGCCTACGAGCAAGCCCTCTGGGGCGCTCTGGCGGCTGGGTGGGAAAAGGAGGGAGAGCTTACAGCTACGTCCCTGGAAAATGAATAAGTCGATGCAAAATGCTGATTGGCGGAGATGACATTAGTAATGACGCCATTACCCTTGGCACGTGTTTTTCAATGTTTGTTTACAATCGCCCTCGTTTCCGCTTCGCGCTGATTGGCGAAAATCTGACAGCTCAGTCGACGGGGAGCCACAGGCGAATTGGAGGTAGAATTCAAATTCCAGAGAGGTAGTTGCAAGCTCTCCTTTCTTTTCCCGCCTCGCCCCCAGCGCGCCCGGAGAGCTTGCTCGCAGGCTACCATGTAAATGCCGCGTCACGCAAAAGCTTAGAAATTTCAGCGTACTCTATCACAAAACGAAGAACTTTTTCGCAGTGAAAATTTTTCTGAATATTAGTTTTTAGCGGCTCTAATAATTCACGAAAGTAAGAACTCAGGAGGATCGATAATTCTTTCCTTTGAGTTTTTGATGACGTAATGTGTAAACCAGCAATATTCAAATGTGTGACGCAATCTCGCCTATAACTCAATAATGGAAACATGGAGTCAAGGTTAGACAGACTACTGAGCTGATATTTCTATTTGTGACCCCAAATTGCGATACGCTAGAACCACATACAAGCCTTCATAAAATGTTACGCATACTAAAAAACGTTCGCAAACCAAAATGTTCCACTTCTTATGTCACGGTCGCTTGTAACGCGCTCTCTTTCCACCTAAAGGTCACGTTTAACGTTACTCAACGCACGTAAAGAAGAACAGTATTACATTGCACCCTTCGTTACGTGAGAAAAGGAAGCGTATAAGGTTCAGGCCCCGTCCACACGAATCCGGATATTTTTGAAACCGCAACGCTTTTTAATACGAATCGGCCTTCCATCTACACCAAAACGGTAAATCCGCTCCCAAAGACCGCATTGAAACCCCTCTTCAGAGTGGAATTTTTAATTAATTCGTCGGGTTTGGCCAGTTCGTAAAGACGACCGAAACCGGATATTTTTAAATACTCGGGTCCAGGCTTAAATGGGAACTTGAAAAATTTAAAGTAGAGGCCAACAACCCTCTGTTTACTTTCGCTCCAGACGAATGAATCGGCCTTTACCTAGTTATTTCTCTTTGACATTCCTACTTGAGAAGTGTATGAAATGTTACCCTAAAGCACTGGAAGTGGGAAGGATATACGGCCAGTGAGATCATAACGCTGGCCCGAGTGCAGTTGCAATTGCAAACTGCAGTAGCGTATTCGTGTGAATGCGTGAAACCGGATACACCACTCCGAATCTATGTTGACGCAAAAATGAAGTATTCTGTTTCGCCGTATCCGGATTCGTGTGTTTTGTGGCCTTAGACACTTCCTTCTTACATCAGACAGATCGTGAGTGGCCGAAGCCATGTCCTGTGCAACGTCATCCTGGCGCAATAAAGCCATTTCCATCGTCACTTGTGTCTTCTTTTCCTTTGCCTTCCTCGAAACTTTGCTTTCCCGTCCTTCCTGTGTGTGAAGGGAAGACAGATTAATCCTCCTTTCCTCTCGATGAAAGGGTTTTTCAGGAAGAACATGACTAAAAGCGGTTGTTTCTTGGTGTTTCGGATGGGTGCAATCACCAAATGACGTAATACAAAGATTGAAAACAACACTATGAAACATCTTAAAGCAGTCATGCTTGTTGAGCCTCAAATCTTAGCAAAAACGGGACCGTGCCACTGGGTGGAAAATTCTCCCCCGTTTTTGAAAAGTGCGTGAAAGTAATATTTAAATTAGGGACTGGTCATTATTTATCGCCTGGGGGGTGGGGGGGGATCTGGGGCTAAACAAGGTGAAATTTAGCCGATCTCCCCTTTGAATGTTACTTCACTGAAGTGATGTGGCCCCCTAATAACTTTTGATGTTTTTCGCGATCCCTTCCCCCCTCCATGTCTTCATTTTCCAAGCAAATTTGAGTGGTCCGCCCCTCTGAATCCTTCCAAAGTTTTCAGTGATCCCCCCTTTTGGGTTCTCAGTTACAACTAATCCCCCCTTTTGTTCTCCCAAAAATCAAGTGATCCCACCTAAAATTTTCTCTCAACCCCCCCCCCCCCCCCACCCCTCCATCCCCCCTCGGCGATAAATAATGACCGGTCCCTTAGATCACAAAATATACATGTAGATTCATTTGCCACACCTGCAAAGATTTATCGAATGCACGCGTGGGTGCTTCGATTGATCGTATTCTTGTATTGGCGTGACCCAGAAAGATTGCTCTAAAGACCTTTCATCGCCACCAGTAATAAAGCTACATTAACATACAACTGAAAATTCTTTACATCAGACAGATCGTGGTTGGTATTGTAAATGGAGTCAATGGCTCAGCAAGTGATTCCTAGAGTTTTTTCGTTAGATTATTTTGGAACACGGTAAAATAGTATAATTTAAAGAAAGATATGTCTAATTTTTCTTTCTCGGAAAATTATTGCTCAATTGTTAGCAAGTTTCCTCATTGTCTGCATGCCTTATCCTGGTTCAATATCGTAAATTTAGGGGAAAAAAAGACGTTGTTAAGTATTTCTTTTCTACAAGATGGCCTTGAAAAGTCGACGCCAGATCCTGTCGGACATTATCATTGCTTTCTTTTGATAACGATAAATAAATTTAAGAAAAATAAAATGAAATATTTAAGTATTTCCTTCATACATGATGGCCTTGAAGAGTCGACGCCAGGTACTGTCGGACCTCATCATTAATGCTTTTTTCTGACAACCAAGTCAATTCCATGTTCTCGTTCGTCTGCTGCTCCTGCTTTGTCCGATCTTTAGCAGGTTTACTTTCCTATGTAAAAAACAAAACAAAACAAAAACCGTAATTTATTGGTCCAGTACTGGCCATTTTCTCCGTTTAATCATTCTATCATTCTTTAATATAATATCAGTCGTGGAATCTTGTATTCTATCCGTTCAAGTATACCTCAATTTTCACTCTGTTGCTACTTTATGCAATGGTCATTTAGAATTTCGGTGAATTAAAGACGTAAGATCAACAACAACCAGATGATCTACAGCTGCCAGGACAAAAAGATATAGGAGAATTTTAAAATCTAGGTAAAACGTCTTACTCTAAATAAATAAATTTGACGATTAACTCATGATTACGTTTTGTGGTATAAAAAACACTTGTGAAGGCACAACCACAACGACAAACCAGTGAGGGTCAGCCGGATCTTTAGTAGGCCTGATACCAAATTTAGTTTTGTAGTAAGCCTACTTGATCCCCAAACCTCTCTCTGATTTTTCGAAACGTCTTTATAGTTCACTAATTCTTTCATAAATAGGCGCTTCTCCGTTCCCGGATCATTAAATAAAGAGACAACTTTTGCATATTACACCTGACTAGCGCAATCGATGAAAACTGATATCAGAAAATCAATTGCCAGCGCTATCGTTTTTACCTATTTTAACGATATTATCGATTGCCTCCCAGGTTCAAAATCCAATGATGTATTATTTTACAGCAAATTATATTAGCAATATGCAGATGTTTTTTGTTTTAAATGATGATTTTCTCACATTTTTTTCATGTTTTATGGTCATGTTACTTCTCTTTCCATTTAGTTGCTGAGTTCATATCTACTTTGTTTTGCATATTTACAGAGCGATTTAAATGATTCTTTCCAATATGCTTTTTGAAGAAGCAATTTAAGGGTCTTGCTCAAAAACTGTACACTGAACAGTATCCTCACCACTTGAACTATACATTGTAGGGTTCAACTTGAACATTTTCCCGTGCAAGCAAGCTGAATCAGTTGCTTATGACTTTTTTCTATCCTGTCGATTGGGCGAAAATGTTTTCTTAGAATATTGAGTGCAATTTGTGAAATAAATTTCGCTACACATTTAACCGTCCATAGCCACATAAATAATTTACGTATGTTCGGAAACAACGTTCTTTGCCAATGTTAACCGAATTAAGTAAAAGCCGATTAAAATCGACAACTTCGATAAAAATCGATTAAAGTCGATAATTATCGATTAGCAACAACTTTTTCCTCTATCAATTTTTATCGATTTTCAATTTAATCAATCGCTCTTTATCGAGAGTTATCCATTATTATCGATTATCGACTCTATCGATTGCACTAGTCAGGATTACATGAGAATACAAGCCTTAACCACGTTTAAGTTGAGTTAAGCAGTTTTTCCATATATAGTAGAAATGAACGTCATCTAAAATCTTTTAGCCCTCCTGGCTGACTTCTTTCATACTTCGTCATCGAGATGATAAGAAGTCGACGCTGTGTCCTCGCTGGTATCTTGTAGTAATGGGGTTATTTCCATGCTCAATTGAATTTTCCCCGCTTGCTTTATCTGTTTCTTAGCAAGTTTGCTGACCTGTGTGGAAATGAATAAATTAAGAAAAATAACGGATATGCAAAAAATCTTGCTAAGATTCAGGTCTGTGCGGGTTTTTCGTTTGCAAGGTATTTAGAGAAATGTGTTACCCAAATTTATAGAACTTGGTTTTGAAACGCCAGCCATGTTGGCGTCCCTCTGAGGAACACAGATATGGTGGCCGGAAACTAACGGAAACATTTCCATAAAGCGAGTACTCATCTCTAGAGAGCTCATAAACATTAAACTTAATACTTATTAAAAAAACAAGGACTGTTCAGGTAGCAAAATCTAAAAAAAAGATATGTCACTGTTTAAACTACAGTTACGTGACAACTTTTATTGCCCATTATTGTCGCGTCACGCAATATATTAGAATACTCAAACGTGTTCTGTCACAAAATAAAAAACCCTTTCGAACTGAAACTTTGTAGAAATACACATGTTCAGTTGCTCTAATAGTTCACTAAATTGGAAATCAGAAGGATAAATAATTCTTTATTTTGAATTATGATTACGTTAAGTCCAAACCATTCAACAACAATCGGATGGGTAGATTAGATAGCTAGGACAACCAGACATAAAACAAACAAGCACTCTGGGCACGGTTCCCGAAAGGCCGATTAGCGCTAATCCGGGGTTAAGATTTTGTTCCACTTTTTGTATTTACCTTCCTATGTCTTAGAGAAACATTTTGTGTGAATCATTACTGTGTCTCAGAGTAAAAGCTCAACAGTATTTTGTAAGCTTAAGAGCGGATGTCAGTAAATATCGACCAGAGGTCTACAAAAGTGAAAAATCGAAAATTCTCAAAAAAATTCACAAAGTAGCACTAGGTAAGCTATTAACATAAATGTAATTTTTACTTCGATCCGATAATTATTTTCCACGTACGGGGGGGTTATTGGTTTCGCGGCTCTCGGACCGGGTTTTCCATGTCTCGCAAAAAAATCGTTTTAAAATTCAAATCCATTGTATGCGGACAACAAATAACATTTGTTTTGGAGATTTTTCATTATTTTCAATATTTTGAACGTTTTCGTTCAATGAAAAAATGGCGAATTTCAAAGCCCAAAATCGTCGACTGGGGGAGCGTTATCTCTTCTTTCAAAATCTGTTTTCAAAACTACGGGCAACTTAAAAGAAAATTTTGGAGGCCAAAAAATACAAGTAGTACTTTTCTGAAATTTGAGCTATCCAGACGCGGCGGGCCGATACTAAAAACTTGGAAAAATACAGTAAGAAATCAGTTTGAGCAATAGTAGTTTCATGTTATCAGCTTTCAGAAACCAAGACGTGTTTATACAGCGATCTGATATAAATTAATGCCGTTTGCTATCAAGAAAGGCAGATTTAAGCCGCCAACTCCTGCCAAGTGCACCAGTCACGTTAAGTTGTTAAAGGGAGGGCAAAGCACTAATATTAAAAAGTCTTAAAATTCAAAACGTTTTACGTCCATGAAATCAGATTTTAGCGTACAAAACAACGTTGTGAATGTCTGTTGTTCGTACCTTAGCATGGTGTTTCCATATATTGGAAATGTCAAGTATCCACACGGGAGAACATACCAAACAACAACGTTTCAAATCCAACATGAGAAAATGCAAGGGGTGAAAGGCCGCACATCTATACCGATATAGAATTTCCTCTTTTGTTGATACATTACTGCAACCAATACCAAAAATACAGAAATCATACCTTAAAGATACCACCGACTTTATAAATTTTATTGAAAACACAAAGGTGAAAAAACGAACATTTCTTGTTTCAATGGACGTCACAAGTCTGTACACAAATATACCACAAAACGAGGGTATTGAAATTGTCTGCAAAGCATATGAAAACTTCTACAAAGACAACCCTCCTATTCCTACACATTACCTGAGGGAAATGCTTAGACTAATCCTCAAAGAAAATTCTTTCCAGTTCAATGGAAAACACTACTTACAAACCCATGGCACTGCAATGGGTACAAAGACAGCAGTTTCTTTTTTCTCCTTTTTTCGCTGGAAGCTACGAGGAGTTTTCATTCCGTCATGAGTGATTCTTGGTCAGCATTTCCTTGAAAGTACGACCCCGGACAGGTGATAACTGAGGACGTTTCGTCAAGACTCCTGTTGTTCAGTTTCAGGCTTTAGCAGGTGCGTAGTCAGGATTTTTCCGGAGGTACGCCCAACTTTTTCTACATCTTCTTCCCCCTTTCCCCCCCACCCCCCACCCCACATCTCAGCATTTTTTAAGGTGCCTTTATTAAAGGTGGGGTTAACGGTTGTAAACAAAAGCATTTTTGCTGTTTATGAAATGACACAACCTCTAAAATTCTTTAATTCTGTCGGCTTGTTATGTTCATTGACGTCAACCGTTTATCATTAATTCAGCTATTAAAAATCAAGCTTGTAGTACCTCCGACTTTAGTTTACAAATGACTCTTTTTACCCCTTTTTGTCACACTGTTTTTGACCGACAAAAGCACCACACAATGACGTAATTGTGCCCTACTTCGTCTACTCCGAAGACAGGTCGTGGAGAAAACAACCCGTTCACACTTTACATCATCAAGCTTGCTATATAAATAAATCATCCAAGATTCGGTTCTCCAATTAATGTCGTCGCTTCTCTGGAAACCGATTTTTTTTAGTTATGTTTATTTCATTCTATTTTTTTCCTCAACGTTTTCGGGTACGCACGTGCAAACCGTGCGTACAAGTAGCTACGCCCCTGTTTAGTCTCCTTAGCCCTGAGCGTTCCTCTCTTGCGGTTTTCGCGGGAGTTCAGGATGTGGTCCACCCAGTATTTCACGTCTCTTTTAAATGAGAGGCAGTACTTCTTGTTTACCGTTTCGTTATCAGACAGCGCTTAGGCTCTTAGCCTTTCATTTAATTTTGATCAAATTTTTATCATTTAGTTACTCAGTATACCTTCGATCCTGTCCTTGTAAACTTATACTTTTATACTTTAAGGAAGCTTAATACCTATATTAATTTTTTCTTCGTTTAGTGTCGTCCAAAAGACCCAGTTTTTTGGCATTTTTTAAAAAAGCAAGAAAAAGAAACGATAAGGTTTATTTTTTTTGGACTTAGATTCATTCTTTTAATCTAAAAAATTAGCATTATAACATCATTTCGAGGCATAAAACGTTCGGTGGTGTATCCTCTTTGCTTTTTACCCTTTTTGGGCCTTTTTTTTATGAAATTGACCATCAAATTTTCCGCCATATTGAGTTTGTGTCGATTTGGCGACCATGTCTTGTGGTTTTCAGTCTCCACGGCAATGATGCTGGTGTTTCAGGCCTCCCGTTCTCAGATTTCTTGTGATTTTTTTTTTTTCACCCCACCGACCGACCCGCCCAAAACCAGGAACCTATTCGACGCTAAACGAACGAAAAGGGGATGACCTAAGCCTTGTGGTTTCTTTTTGGGCTTCCTCACCACATTGCTTCTGCGTGTTTCTGTATACTTGTCTTTTGCTTTGTTTTGTTCTTTTTTGTCGGTAAAATAAACTGAAACTGTACAAAGACCCTCAATATTCCCTTTGGAGGTTCTCGAACGCGCATAAAAAAAATGAAAAACGCGATGATTTATTGACCGCAAGGGCAATGGGGTGGGGTTAGGGCTCATTACTGCACTCCGGTTCACTCGTACGCTGTCAAATGGTCCCGAAATACAAAATGAAAAATGACTGTGGACAGACTATTCACGTCTAGACATCAAGCATCTTTTAAGATGGGACTTATCGCCTCTCCCTGTTCATGGAGTTGATTCAAGGTGTTGACGTTAATTTCGTGATGCCCTGCATGTTGCCAGGACATGTTTCAAAAAGGCCTTTCCAAAGGTACGGAGTCCGCCGTCACCTTGTCAACCGTGCGAGAAATGATGTACTTCACAAAAACAAAGAGAAGTTATTTTCGATTTGCCCCGCCCCCTACCCCCGAAAGTCCCCGACAGGACCGCTTCAAAGTACTCCCCATGTGGTTGCGCGGGGGATAGTAACAGGTCTACCTAATTGCACCGTGCATCAATGACAGTTTAGCTCAATCAGAAGCCCCTTTTCCCTGGCTAGTTCAAGGTGTGTGCACCTCCTTTAAGCTGTTGTTTTCGGTTCTTACTGAAATTTTTGATCTTGAGGAAATTCACAACGACAGGAGCAGGTTATGGGCTTTTTTCCTAGCCCTAATGCTACATCACGGGAAATCCCTCAGGTTAGGCAAGAATTCGATAATCCTTCCATAATCATCCATTTTTTCACCGCGTGAATTGGGTATTTTTAGCTTATTTCGAGGAAATACTTTTTGCTTCAAATCCAGGGTGGGCTTTTAAACACAAGCCAAATGGTTTTTGCGAGAATCTGCTTACCCGAACTTTTCGCATAAAAAACGACAAATACCCGAAAAAAGCTCAATGTCTCGTGAAGAAGAGTTCAGATCCGTGCCGCGCGCCGCTCGAGGCAAGCGTTCCGTCGAAATGCGAGCCCAAAAAAAGGTGGTAAGCGGTCAATCTGTGAAAAGTAACGCAATCTCCGTCGTTTGAGAGCAGCCGAAGCCGGAGCCGAAGATGCTCTTGCCGATGCTGTCCTTGATGTTTTTTATTTCCAGTATCTAGGAAACCCATGCTAAGGTATGAAACATACACTCGCAGGCAATGTTCTGTCCGCTAAAGTCGAATTCCTGGACGCAGAAACGTTGTGCTTTTTGAAGTTTATTATTGTGCTTTGCCCTTTGACAACCTTACGTCACTCGTGCGTTTGGTAGCAGAAGATGGCTAAACTCTGCTTTTCTTGTTGGAAAACGGCTTTAAATTTTATCAGATCGCTCGATAAACACGTGTTAGTTTCTGATAGCTGTTAACGTTAAATCACTGTTGCTCAAACTGATTTCTTATTGCATTTTTCTCAGTTTTTAGCATCGACCCGCTAAGTCTGGAAAGCCTAAATTTCAGAAAAGTACTACTAGTATTTTTTGGCCTCAAACATTTTCTATTAAGTTGCCCGTACTTTTGAAAACAGATTTTAAAAGAAGAGATAACGCTCTTTAACGTGGTATAAGACTCGTTACTGACATCGAGGTACCAGTCGAAAATTTTGGGCTTTGAAATTTGCTATTTTTTCATTGAACGAAAACGTTCAAAAGATTGAAAATAATGAAAAATCTCCAAAATATTACACTTTCGTTCAAACTGAGTAAATCACCACTTAGAATGTGTACAATTAAGTACTCTTCTGAATAAGTTATTTGTTGTCCGCATACAATGGATTTGAATTTTAAAACGATTTTTTTGCGACACATGGTCTCGGGCCTGGAAAACCCGGTCCGAGAGCCGCGAAACCAATAACCCCCCCGTACTTGGAAAATAATTATCGGATCGAAGTAAAAATTACATTTATGTTAATAGCTTACCTAGTGCTACTTTGTGAATTTTTTTGAGAATTTTCGATTTTTCACTTTTGTAGACCTGTGGTCGATATATATTATTGACATCCGCTCTTAAGTTACATTCTCTTACCCGTGTGAAATACCTCCATGGAATGCCATGGACTGGAAATCCATGGAAATCTATGGAAATCCATGGAATTCCATGGAAATCGATGGAATTCCATGGAATTCCATGGACCTTCCATGGGGTATCCATGGAGTATCCACGGAGTTCCATGGAATGCCATGGAGGTTCATGGAGTATCCATGGAGTTCCATGGAATGTCATGGAGTTCCATGGAGTTCCTTGAAGTATTGATGGAGTTCCTTGGAGGTCCATGGAATTCCATGGAATATCGTAGAGTTCCATGGAATGCCATGGGGTTCCCTGAAGTACTGATGGAGTTCCATGGAATGCCATAGCATGTCCATGGAGTTCGATAGAATACCATGCAGTTTGTATATATGAGAAAATCCATAGAAATTCAGAAATCAAGCAACTCATCAACTTGTTAACCACATGTTAAAGTCTGCACTTTTTATCGGATAGAAAAATAGGAAACATTTGGAAGCTTTCTAAAAGCAAAATTAAGTGCGTTTACTTTAAATATAAATTACACAGAAAATGCAAAAGTATTGTTCACCGATGCTGAAAGTCCCCGTGTAAGAAATTTTATTGCTAACTATAAAGAGGAATGTTTTGTGTGCTTAATGAAAAAATGATCCTGTTAAAAAAATAAATATAGAAAATTGTTTTTAGTAGGGCTGTCTGCCATTTATCTTTTAAAATCAGTGTTGCATTTAAAATATGAGATCACTGTTATTAACAACATGTAGTTGCTTCATTATAGTGACATAGGATCCGTACACCGACGTGTATTTGCTATGACTGGATCAAGTCTCTACTTGAAATTTATATGAAATTTCTAAGTCTCTTGAAATTTCTGATCAACAAATTTCCATGAAAGTGTAAGTCTCTTCAACCACTGTTCCATTTTTAAGGAAAAAATTTCAGTGGCAAATTTTGAAAAGAAGAGAAATTCGATGTGGCAAGATTGACAACCAATCCCGGGGCGTAGAATCCTTAGTTCGTACAGTATGTTGCCCAGTATCCGGACAGTACCAGTATCCGGACACTTAAAACAAAAACTCAATTTTTGAGGCGCCCTTTTCAGCTATCGGTAAACGAAGTATTTCGAATGAAAGGTTTTGGCGAGTAGAAAGCTTGCGAAACAGTCACAGAAGACGCCGTTCTGTTCAGGTGAATAAACATTTCATGGCTAATATTTACGCTGTTTACTGCGCAGTAAAATTAGTGCTGCTCAGAAAAGCGTAGGTAATATGTGATATTTTCAAAGAAACAGTTTTATAGTTAAAGTGATGATACTTAAAGAAGTCAGGTTCTCAGAAAGTTTATTAATTCTTAATTTCTTGAAATTCTATTTGTTTGGAATAACGGAGCCTAGAAACATGAAGAAATCAACACTGCAGGTCAGACTAAATAGGAGAGTGACCTTTGACCGTCGCATTGAGGTCCCTTCCCCAAGCTTTTTTTTTTTTTTTTTAAATAAAAATGAAGAAAAAAAGTCGTTTGCAGATTGGCTAATTGAGCTAGCAAACCGCGGCTCCGGCATGTCCACGGATGCCTTCCTTAAATCAGTGAAAAAGTTCCTAGACAAGGAGGTGTATTATGCCATTTAACAACCGCTCGCGTTCCCCACCATACCCCAGTCGTTTGCTGTGTTTTATTTCACGATGCTAGGTTATATTTTTGAAATCGATTGCCAGACTACTTTGCAAGTGCAAGAGAAGCTTATAAGTCGCTTGCCTGTCGAAATTTATGTACAATTGTGTTGTTATTGTTGTGTCCAGATACTGGGCCAGCTGTCCGGATACTGGGCAACTTCTCGATGAAAACAGAGGCAAAAAAAAATAAACTGTCTTTGTCATATTAAGGATTAAATAGATTTTCTCTGGGCCAAATTTCAGAGCTCTTGCGACTAACAAAGGAAAGTTATTGCAATGTTAAACTGAAGTGTCCGGATACTGGGCAACATACTGTAGCCTAACCATGGAGTAGTACTTGAACTAGCTGCTAGGTGGAGTTTGATTTTATTCATATAACAGCAACCGTAACCCTAATTAGAAGCTAACCGTTTCGAGTCAGGGCTTTAATAGTCCTAATCAGTTTAGTCAGAATCCAGTATGAATAGCAAATACAAGACAATGTACGGGTCCCGTACTTAAATAGCCAATAGAAAATGATCCCACTAGGCACATAACTCTTCTCGGTATCAAAGTGTCTTTGTTGAGAGCTAAGATTTTCCCTATTACTCGATTCCAACCTGATTGATGAGATTGCTTTGCATGGAGTATTTCGGCGAACCTAAACAAGGAATATTTGAGTTTTTATGCCGCATCCGTGGATAGGAGGAGCGTTGCGTGACGACAATAAAAACGTCTGTGTAGCAGACTATGAATAAGCCTGCTGCTTTTTTCAAAGGTTTCCTCACCTGGGAGAACAATGCAATATTTTCCTCTCACTGCTTTACTCTTGGACAGCGTCGGAATAGTACAATTAACTCTGAAAGGGACCACAATTCACAGCCTTTAAAGACAGACGTGTTCTTCACGATCGAGCCGTGATTTGATGCCATGTTTGGTGCTTGAATTGGCTCCCAGGCCTCTCCGCTAAGTGACTTACGCGATCATGTGGGGCTTTTGAATTAATAGAAATGCGTAAAAGATCAGTTTTCTTGGTTCAAATCTTAAGGCGGACTTCTGTGCAGTACGGAAGTACCACAGTGTGGTGTAAACGGATTGTCTTTGCAATGAATGCATCCGAAAAAGATGTTCTTTTCACCGCAAAATAACACTTGTGAGGTTGCTTACATTTGGCTTGTTTCAAATCGACTTCGATCAAAGAATGACTCAGCTGGATCGCACATTAAAGAGGAAGGTTAGCTTAATAAGTTCACAACTCGTGTTTGGTTGCTCAACCGGTCAGTATAAAACCGGTGTATGACATTTGCAGACTGCAGACCGCAGACTGCATGAGGCAGCAAGACTGTTAATTGAATGAAACCAAAAATATCGAAATAAAGGTGGCGTCATCATCAACATTACCTTGTTCGGAGAAGTAAGGCCTACAAGCGAAGTTTATATTTTTCATCCAAATTACACTTACCCCATTCCTAAAGGAGCTGTTGGCTGTTCTTTTCGTATTGAATTAGAGCAGTATTATGTCTGCCGATGTCACAAACTAGCTCATGAATCCATAGCAACAGTCTTGCAATTTAGCCTACACCACAGACGAAATTAAACTATGGTTATATAAGTCTGTCTGTGAAACAGCGCCGGAATCCTTATTCTACAGGGGCCCCACCTGTGTACTAGGACTTGAGTATGAGCAATGATTTGCCTATTTAGAAATTCAAAATGCACTTCGGGTAATTTGTGGAGTCCAGGTAGGATCTGTTCGTTTTAGATTATTTGGCATATCCCTAAATAATGCTAAGATGAAAGACGTCATTTAAAAGGTGTTAAATGTCCTTGATCTACCCTACGGTAGTTGTTTTTGTCGACGTAACTGTAGTGAGCACGAAGTGCTCGCAATCTAAAAACTTTTTTTTACAGAAGACTACTATTTAGACAGGCATTAGTGGGCATTGCTACTTGTCATTATCAATTCACAATAATCAAAGAAGAATAAAGAAGCAACGCAATTAGTGATATGCCGGGTGAGTTGGGTAAGGGTGGGTGAAGAATAGCCAACAGCATCTTGGGAATGAGGCCAATGTAACTTTGCGCAAAAATATCAACCTTGTTCCAGGGTACTTTGTCACTTTCACACGATGTTATATTTTTGATGACGTCACCTTTATTCGGAAGATTTTTGGAGTCATTTAATTTACAATCTGTAATCTGCAGTCTGCAGTCTGCAGTCTGCAAGTGTCATACACCGGTATAAAACATGGACTGCGGACTGCGGACTACGGACTGCGGACTGGGTATAAAATATGGACTAGGGTATAAAACATGGACTAGGTATAAAAGGCGGACTGCGGACTGCGGACTGGGTATAAAATACGAACTACGGACTACTTTGGTAAAGACGGTCCTAATTGGTTCTAGGTAAGGAAAAATAAGATCAAAATATCGCTAAATAGCAAGACACGTGAGTTGAAGTTGTAAATACTCCTAATAAATTCTTGATGGAGGTGTGCCGCCCGGTTCTCTGAATCATGAGCCGGATCAAAATGCTATTTTCTTTACCCATTTTTAGACTTGCCTCGGTCTCTAACAATCATGAAAAGGGTCAGGATCAGGGGGGCACTCCCTTACATAAGGGAAGGGTAGAGGTTTGGGGCCTTTTGGTCTGAAAACACTTCGCCCATTTTGGTCTGGAATCGGGTATGGTTTTCGAGGGAACTACGGGAGCGTACATGAATGGACGTATTTATCGTTTCAATTCCAAATGAATAAGAACGAAATAGAAATGTGCAAATTCGAAATGCCTTTGGATAATTTTTTTGTTTCCGCTCTAACTTGGTAATGATGACATAATTTCTGCCTAATTAGACCTAACCTGTTCCATGCTCCGAGATAGTTGGGTCCGCTGAGACAGCGCGAACACGAAAATAAAACGGGAGAAAACTGGGGAGTCTCCCCAACTATCTAAGAGCCTGCAAATTGCCATCTGAATCCTTCGTCTGGCTTCGAGGTATCAAGAAGAAATATCATATTTAGAATTTTAATGCTTGCTACGTAAAAACTATACAAGAGACTGATAAATTATAATTGTGGCTGACGCCGTTTTTTCCCAAGGATTAGGTACGATTTTGCTGTAACTAAATACCATAGTGGTTCTGATCGAGGAAATAAGTAGCACTTCCCTTTTTCGTCGCATTAAATAAAGCCATTCTTAAGTCTTACATACTGACGGTTGATGCATTCAAGTATTAGCTTTTTTTTTTTTTCTGAATTATGCATCTTTTCCCCTGTTACTTTTCTTAAACACCAGGCCTAGATTCCTTGCATTATATTAAATCTAGCTTTCTTAAGCTACTTCAATATGATTGCTGCATTCTAAATTGCATCTATATAGCCACAAATAAACATTAATTTGTTAAGCTACAGTATGGCAAATTTCCCTCCAAAAGCACGTTAACTTTTGATTGATATCTTTAAAAAGGGATTTATGCGGTCCTTGTATTGATTAAATAAATTGCAGTGGACCAAAATCTGTTATGTATTCCATTTGATTCACTAGATATTTTAAAAGTCTAATTCCTGTGAATTCCATGAAACTCATCCCTGGAGATCCATGGAATAATCGATGGAGTAGTTTCTATGGAATTGCATGGAACTTTTCCATGGAATTCCATGGAAAATATCGATGCAGAAATTTCCATGGAAATTGGTGCCCTAATGATTTCCCTGGAATTCCATGGGAAATGTCCTAATCCTCCATGCAAATATTTTCTATGGAAATCTACGGAGAAATTTCCATGGAATTCCATGGAAATTGATTTCCTGATCCTCCATGGAATTGCATGGAGAATTTTCCATGGAAATCCACGGAATTCCACGGAGGTTTTTCACACAGGTAGCAAAAAAACCGTGCTTAAAATCTCGCTTAATCCTGGGTTAAACTTAACCATCTTTTTAGGAACTGGGCCCTCGATAATAAGTGTTTTAGGACAGAGCTAGTATGGAAAGTTAAACTACAGTTTATATACAAGCCTACATGATCTCTGGTCTCTCCCTGATCTTTCAGAACCTCTTTGTCAGCATAAGATCTCTCGGTAGCTTGAAGTTCTTTGATCTAAACATCAAGCAAGTAACAAAAATATAGTTATTATTGTTAGTATTATCATTAAATGCTTTTATAATTTTGAAGGACCTGCGGTTGCTTAAATAAGTTGTACAAAATGTTCTGATAGTGCCATAATATATTCGTTATGTTGTCTCCCTATATCTGTTTCTTGATAATTTCGTTATAAACTAATTGTATAATTGGTCATGTCCTTACCTTTTTTCTTCTGCGGCGTAGCCACGTCAGCAGGTCACCACACGGAACGTATTCTATAACCAGGAACATTTTCTCCTGAAGCGTGCAGCATCCAACCATGGATACAACGTTCTTATGTGAACCCAACAGCTTCATCTGTTCAATCTCAAACGTCAACTCTTCTTTCTCTGCTTCAGATGGATTATCTAAAGATAATTAAATAAAATGACATTGATTTTATTAGCGTTCAGTTCTTCAGCATTATTCAGCGCAAAATGTTTCATTTGAAAAACATATTCGTCCATTTTTACCACTTCCCACTCATCCTCTAATGCACAAGGGTATATACAGATGTATTCTACCGTCTAATAGAATATCGAGACATTTGTTATTATTTTTAGTTTACCACTGCACCCTCCCAGCAGCCCCGGGAGGTACTCCTGGAAAATTCGGTGGTGGTGTGATGTGACTATGTGGTTTCCCTCACTACCTAGACCGCTGTTCATAAAAGGCGAATGAAAAAAATAAATAGATAGATGCATAAACAAATAAATAAACAAATAATAAACCAACAATAAAACAAATACAATAAATACAGCCCTGGTACAAGGTAGAGCTAAACCTAATTCTGTTTCACGTTTTATCTGTTTTTCCCAAATCGCGGAAATCTTTTCCCAGTTTCACACATAAAGGGGTCAACAACCATGTCCTTCCGCCCTGCTCACAATTGTATAACTTCTATAAGAGAGTAGCCCCTGGGTCTAGCCTTCAGCATGGTGATGTCGTAGCTCAGTTTCATAGTTTGTTTTCCCTTCTCCTCACTATCAAATGACTTGCGGTGTAAACTGGGCAACATGGATCACAAAAAGGGGAGACAAAATAATCAAATGCATCCGATCCTTCGGAAAGAGTTGTCATACATGTATTGACTAAAGGCTGCATTGTTTAAATTTATTTTCATTATTGGCTTTAATTCACGCTCTTTAGATCAATTTACTTTTTTTTTGGTTTTGGGGAAATGTAAATTCGTAAGAGATGCATTTGTTTAGAGCTAATAGGCTTAAACCTACTTTTTGGAACTTAACAGCCTTTATTATTTTTTTCACACTTACATAGTGAATAAAGAAACCACAAATTACTTGCACTTCCAATTTTTCCGTGCTCTTCACCAACGAGAGACAATCCCGATTTTAAAAATGCATTGTCTTTAGGTCGTGTAATTTGTTTTAATATCATGCGATCACGTCTTCGAAAACAGTCGAATTTTTTTTTTTCTTCTGTCAAAGTTCCCAAAGAGTTACTTAAATCCAAAAGGGTTCTTACAGTACTATGAAGAGGACTGACAGGCAGTTAAGACTTTATGCCTTTGTCTATGGAGACAACAGTCAGTATTTCTTACCATGTAAAACTTTGACAGCCACCAGCTGTGGTGCTTTCGGCTTCCTGGTTGATAGAGGCCATTTTGAAGTCTTAGTGACCAACGCCTCCATCTCATCACTCTTTCTAAAGATTGCCTTGTGAACAACACCAAATTCTCCTCTCCCCAGCTCTTCCTCAAACTCTATTTGCTCAGGCAGAATTTCCCACTTGTCAGGAGGAGTAATCTCGTCTTGTGAATAAGATGACCTAGCAAAAGGGAAAAAAAAAGAATGCCGCCCAGTATTACGCTGAGTTCAATATTATAGTAACATATACTCGCATATCTGTAAACTTTACCAACAACCAAAATTATTGCACCTGGCTACTGGTGCATCGGAGGATAATGGCCGAAGCTGAGATGTTCTCCGCGTGGATTAAAAAAGCTACATCAAAATAGCCAAGAGGGGATAAAAGAAACTGATTTTTTTAAAGGACGATTCAATCAAGGGCACCATCCTTCACAAGCAATGACTAAAAAAAAAATAATTTATTCAGTTCAATTCTAATTCACTTTAGGCATATCTAAGAAGCAAAATTCGTCTTCATCAAACTATTCTTAGGATTTTTCATTTTTTTTCATTCATCATTCGACAGTGAAAAAATTTCTTTGATTATTTTTCATAAGAATTGCAAATTAAGTTATGGTTTTGACTTCCAGTTAAAGTTATCTGTCATCTTGGCAGGTGCACTACGTCGGTTTTGTTGACAAGTGATGTAATTTAGCCAATAACCTCAAGGGAGCGAAGATTAATCGCTACGTTTACATAAAGAGACAAAACAAAAGCTTTCCTTAGTGTAAGATTTATTTCTGTATTTATGTAGCTAGCATAGCTGGAGAGATTCTTTGGTGTGTTTTTTCTTCATTTTGTGGTTTGCAAAGTAAGAGATACTGCCGCGTGAACACGGTTGAACCGAGGTCGAAACAGAAAACGATGGGGGATGGGGCGAAGGGAGAGAATAATTACCAGGAAAGCGCTAATAAAAAAACATTAAACGATCGTAAACAAAAAAACTTTGGCCCGACATTTTGTCGGCTGACGTCAGACCTCAAAACATGTCACATGATCCTTTCACAAAAACTGGAAGGGGCGTTTTAAAAATCTCAAGGGGTTGAGTATCGGAGATTTTTCTTACTTACTTCTCCCCTCGTCCCCTTCCCTATCATTTCTTTTTCGTCCTCGGTTCAGCTTTAGCGCGGCTGACTCTCTTACTTTACCAATTGCAACCACTGAAAAGAAAAAAGAAGCAAACATAAAACCGCCAGCCACACATTAGCAGAGCTCCACAAACCTTTCAATGGTCTTTGCCTTTCTTTTTCGGTAGCACCAGACGAAAATAGCGACCAACACTAGCAAAATAGCAGACGTGACACCAAGTGAAATGTAAATAACTTTGTTAATGACAGTGGAATTTTCTGGTGCAGATGCGGAAGTCAATGTTGGTCGTGGTTTAATGACAGTGGAATTTTCTGATGTAGGGGCGGGAGACATGGTTTCTGTTTCTATGGCCGCAAACAAAATAAATATATCAGACTGTGATCAAAGGTACTGTACTATAAATGGAAGTGAGGAAGTTTTTTCCAATAATATGCGGTCAGATTAGAAGGGTTACAGACATGTTAGAGCTTATATAGTGTTAAAACCTCTTCTCTTACTACACTGTCACTTATTGACAGTAGAACTTGTCCACTACGCTTCGATGAGAACAAACGTGGGTCTTAGCTGGCTAACTGAGCTTGTACACTCGTGTCCTATGTAATTATAAGATCCAGTCGTGATGAGAAGGCATTTCACAAAAAAAGGAACTTGATGTGTAACCACAAAATATGGCAAAACAACTCATGAAATGAGTCCGTTACCTTAAAATTGGGTAAACACAAGTTCAAATAGCCGAACACTTACCGTTTTTGTTTCTAATCTGTCAATCAAACCAGCGCTCGCGAGACTGTTTACTAAGTTAATTCAAAAGTAACTATCAAGGGAGGAACGACGCGCTCTAGCCCAAAGAGTCACATTATCTTTAGAAAAACAATGATTTGTAACACATACTCAACTAGCTCAGCGATGTTTGTGAAGGGAATAGTGCGTTTATTTCGAAGTAATTGTCCGCTGGGAGTCCAGAAAAGAATATCTTTGGACGCGACCATACTATGCAGCAAATCAGAAGTACGTTTTTCGGCACTACGCCGGAAAGATGGCTCAAAACATCTTTTATTCTTGGTTCTTCTTTTATACTCGGTTCTTCATCCCCGCTTTCATCACCAGAACTTTCGCTTTCTTCATGTTCACTCTCGTGTTCTTCTTCAACCAAATCTATCTTTCAGTCTTCATTTTGATGAGTACCCGTGACAGACTTAGCTTCGAACGATCAACCTAACGAAGCGTCGCCTCTTTTATAGCAGTAGAAATCCTAAGCTTGAAACAACAGAGGCTAATCCATCTTCAATAAAACCACTATCCTCTTGTACAAGGACTCGCTTCTTTGTTTTGTAAGGGACATTTGGACTGGCCAGGTCAAGTTAAGCATTCTTATATGGCAGCAATATCTGCTTATTTTCTTCGGAGATAGGAATGTGTCCCATGAGTGCATTGTATAAGACTTGGACTACTTCATGTACTTACTTGTTGTGGAGTAGCTGTCTTTAAAAGAAACTGGCGCTGATAAGCAGGACAATCAGCTAACAGCTAAAGAAAACCACGATTGTTGTTCACTACACGAGACATTGCTTCAAAATGAACTAAAGATGGCAGTTAGCAGTCTTTTATAGAATCTCGTGGAGAAAAAAAAAATGAAACGAGTGGGCGAAGGATAGAAAACAATAGAATGTGGAGGAGGAGGAGGGAAAAAAATAGAAATGAGGAGGAGGAGGGAAAACAATGGAAATGAGGAGGGAGGAGGAGGGAAAACAATGAAACCTGTATAACCTGTGCTCCTGAGGAGTTGACATGAGTTGGTTCTGTTCTGTCTGCGAAAAATCCTTTAGTAGAAAAGATAATATGCAAAGGCACGTGATGTCTAAACACCGCAATGCTGGTCTCACCCCATTCAATCAGTTTCAATGTTTTCACAGAAATGTCAGCGGTCTCGCTTCGAGCATCCTTTCACCTCCATGATTGCCAGAATGACCGGTTCCGGAAAAACGGCCTGGGTTCGATCTCTATTGCAACAAGCTTCAGAGACCATTTACCCTCCCCCGGAGAGGATCGTTTGGTATTATTCACAATGGCAACATGCGTATACGCAAATGTTAGCCGCCATGCTACACATTGAATTCGTCAAGGGATTTCCTACCGCTTTGGAGCAGGATTCCTACTTTGATGTGAACAAACGGAATTTGATCGTGTTTGATGATCAGATGATTGACGCCAGTAAAGACAAGCGAATTGTAAACCTTTTTACTCGTGGTTCTCTTCATCGCAATCTGAGCGTGATTTATATCGTGCAAAATCTATTTCATCAGGGGAAAGGTGGCCGCAGCATAAGCCTAAACAGCCATTATCTGGTGTTATTCAAGAATGCACGAGACAAATTGCAAATCTTGACTCTTGCGACGCAAATGTATCCTGGGCAGACGGATTTCTACTTAAATCAGTACGTGAAACACTTGTGAAAGACAGCGATACAGGGAAACTAGCTCTCTTTAAAAGCTATTTTACTGTCACGCCAGTAAAATGTAGTTAATGGAACGTGACGCCAGTTATCAGTAACCCTTTCATGGCGGTTCCTTTTCAATAAAGCAGTTGTGTAGTCAAGCTGCCAAGGTCAGCAAGCTCTAAGATACATTGTATTCTAGCGTAGAACTTTACGGCCTTGTTGTCTTTAGCATGCTAGTGCGATCCACAGCATTGGCCAACTTTTTCAATGCACTATTCATGGCTAAGAGTTCGCACGTGCAACGCTGAGCTGTCTTGTAGTACAGCCTTTTCTACTGGCTATGCCAGTAGACGTTTGTCTAGCTATAAAAGCCTAGAACAAGTGCTCAGAGTTCACTTAGCTTCTGTTATTCAGCAAGGTTAGCGCTCAGTATACGATTCTTGTAAAATTTTTTAAAATGGCTCGCCCTCGTCGTACTATTTCGCACTCGAACCGTGCATCCAGCCGAGGTGAACAGGATCTCTCCGCGCTATCAAGCGAAGTGCTCAAACTCCGTCTTCAGGCCCTGAACCTCCCCATTACGGGTTCCAAAGGGCAGCTGCTAAATCGACTGAAGCGGGCCTTGCCGGGACAAGTGGCCACGTCGACCACAGCGCAACCAAAGCGAGTTTCTAAGGCTAAAGCTCGTAAGGGGCGCCCTGCAACCAGAACCACCACGGCGACCGGGCGCTCGTCGGAAAGCCTTTCAGCGAACCTCGGCAACGTTAATAACGAAGACAACGCCCTGTCAGACCGCGCTTCGATGTCTTCTATCGAAGACATGATCGAGTCGGATCCTGAGCCGGACGAGTCCAACTTCCAACGGAACACCGGTTTCAGCCAAACTCAGCGTGCAGCAATCGAGGCCATCGTGACTGATTCAGTCCGCTCCGCCATAACAACGCTTCAAACTTCGCCAGCCGCTCATCTTCCTTCACCAGCCGCGCAGCTCCCTTCTGCCTCGCCTCGAAGTCTCTTCACACCTGGCATGGCTTCCCCTCTAGGGCTTTCTAGGCCAATAGACAAGACTTTGGAGGACAAAATACTCAGGGGTGAGTACATTGACTTTGCGTTACTTTTGCCCGATACATTATACCAGTCCCAGACCCCTGAAATTCAACTCCGGTTGGACGACTCGACCTCAGGCCCCATGGGTTCTCCGGTTACCATGGTCAGAAAGAAAAAACCGGTAATTGATACCTTCCCCAAGTGGCTCGACGCTTTCATGACCTACATGCTAGTACTTGTGACTGCCTACCCACGACGGGCGCTCGAGCTTATCAAATACCAGCAAATTATCAGCAGAGCGGTCGCTAAATTTAAGGGTTTGACCTGGCTATCGTACGACCAGCAGTTCCGTCGCCGGGCGGCCTATGATTTGTCCCTGAGCTGGGATAAGGTAGACCTTGAGCTATGGACAGTGACTTTCGCAGGCCTCGCTAAGCCCCACTGCAATGTTTGCTCGAGTCCCTATCACGCTGAGGATGTCTGTCCTTCTACTGACCTTAACAGAAAATCTCGCCGCCCCCAGTCTGTGTGCTTCGACTTCAACAAGTCCTCTGGCTGCCGGCGCCGAAATTGCAGCTTTCCCCACGTGTGCCGCCGCTGCTATTCCAGCACCCAGCCCGCCCCGGAATGCACCCAGCCACAGCCCAGCAGCGCCAACAAGGCCCCAAGACCTAGCGACCGCAGCAAGAAGTAAAGTGGAGCAGCAACGGCTTAATCACAAGCCTTTAGTATCCTCGCCTATTGACATTTATCGTTTAGAGTTAGAATTAGCCACTCATCCTAATAGAAACTTTGTGTATAATCTGCTTAGTACGCTCAAGGAGGGCGCTCGCATCGGCTATACAGGGCCGCGTTCAGACCGGGTCTCCCCGAACCTCATTTCGGCAGCACAGCACCCGGAAGTCGTTTCTTTGAATTTGCAGAAGGAAATAGCCCTGGGAAGGGTAGCAGGTCCCTACCCCTCCCCCCCGTTACCTAAGTTTCAATGTCATCCGGTAGGCGTTATCCCCAAAAAGCACTCAACTGAATGGCGCACTATTTACCATCTCTCCTTCCCCCAGGGTACTAGCATTAACGACCATATTCCTAAAGATCCCTACTCTATAAGTTATGTACGGGTTGACGATGCCATCCGTATCCTCCAGTCCCTGGGAAGGGGAGCTTTTATGGCCAAGACTGATCTCAAATCAGCCTTTCGTCTGATACCTATTCATCCGGACGACTGGAACTTACTAGGCATTTATTGGCAATCCCAATACTATGTAGACATGTACCTACCCTTCGGGCTCCGTTCGGCCCCCTCCTTCTTTAATCAGTTGTCCGACGGCCTCGAGTGGATCCTTAAAAATAACTACCGCATCCAGCATGTTATACACATCCTGGACGATTTTTTCATTGCCGAGCGAAACAAATTAGACTGTTTAACCAGCTTTAGTACTCTGTTAAGGGTATTCATGTCACTTAAGGCCCCGGTAGTCGCTTCCAAGACGATAGGCCCCTCCCGGGAGATTGAGTTTATGGGTATTATCTTAGACAGCGTCCGCATGGAGGCCTGCTTGCCCCAGGACAAACTCATCAGGATCAATCAGCTGCTCGACTCCTTCAAAAATCGTCGGTCAGTGCGCCTGGTCGAGTTACAGTCACTGATCGGGACTCTTCAGTTTGCATGTAAAGTAGTGGTGCCGGGTAGGACCTTTCTACAGCGAGCGATTAATTTGACCAGGGGGGTCCCCAGTCGTTTTCACCACATAAGGCTGAATAAGGAATTCTTTAAGGACCTAGCCATGTGGAAAATTTTTCTCTCCAAATGGAATGGGCGCTCCTTCTTTCTCGAGTCTACTCCTACCCCTGCTCAAAATCTCGAGCTATACACCGACGCTGCGGGCTCTATAGGCTTTGGGGGATACTTCCAGGGCAAGTGGTTTCAGGGCCATTGGCCCCCGAACATGCAGTTGAACCAAAAACAGGGGATTAGTATTGAATGGCAAGAGCTCTTTCCCATCGTTGTTGCCTGCGCCATATGGCACCCTCTTCTCGCCGGAAAACGCCTTCAATTCTGGTGCGATAATTTATCTGTGGTCTCTATTATAAATTCAGGGCATTCTAAGATCCCCCGCATTATGGATTTGGTTAGACGTCTCGTGCTTCTTTCCATGCAGCACAACTTCGTAGTGCGAGCTCGTCACGTGCCCGGGGTTTCAAACGCAATTGCTGACGCACTCTCCCGATTTCAGATGCAGCGCTTCCGGGTCCTTGCCCCCGACGCCAACCAGAATCCTTGTACCATCCCGCCTTCGCTCGTGACCCTCTGAGGGAGGAAGTCCTGCGGTACGCGACCTGGGGTCTTGCTGAGAACACAAATCGGGCCTACAGCTCTGGGGAAAAACGGTTTTTACAATTTTGCCTTATGAATCGTATCTTCAGCTCAGACGAGGACGTGTTACCTGCCTCTGAAGGGACCCTTATATACTTTGCTTCCTACCTAGCGAGAACAGTACGGCATAGTACTATTAAACTCTATTTAGCCGCCGTTCGCAACCTTCACGTGACAGCAGGGTACCCTGATCCCCTTAAAGGCAAGCTCCTTCTCCGCAAGGTTTTGCGCGGCATTCTTCGCTATCAGGGCAACCAGCGCGCCCGTCGGCTACCTGTAACCCCTGAGGTTCTTCTTGCAATTCGTCCTGTCTTGCAGTCATGGCTTAGTCCCCGGGATTTTTCTATGATCTGGGCCGCGTTCAACTTGGCCTTTTTCGCCTTCCTGCGCTGTAGCGAATTTACCTACAGCGGGGTTCGCAAATTTCGCCAACAATTCGATCTTTCTACCGATTGCATAACGTTTCACCCCGGCCTGGCGTGCCCGCAGCGCATAACAGTATATCTAAAATCGTCTAAGACAGACATTGCTAGGGAAGGTCAGTCACTCACTATAGCTCGCACCTCGACGCCCCTTTGCGCCGTTGCAGCTATGCAAGAGTATTTTCTCTTAGTTAGGCCTCGGCATGGACCTTTGTTTTACTTCGCCTCAGGTCGTTACCTCACTCGGGGCATGGTATCCGACCTCCTTAGGGATAGTGCTAGGGTGGCTGGCCTCCCTTATCAAAGCCTGAAAGGGCATAGCTTTTGCATCGGTGCGGCCTCCGTTGCAGCCGCCGCCGGCTTGCCAGAGTGGCTTATAAAAGTTCTCGGTCGCTGGTCCTCAGACTGTTACCAGCTGTATACCAGAACTCCTCAATCGACATAAGAGTCTGTGGCTCCCAGGATGGCTATTGTTCCTGGACGCTTCCAGTCAATATAGACCCGTTTTTTCTACTTGTTTATTCGTTTTCTCTTTGGGCTTGGGGGGATGCATTGCCTCGCATGCATCAGTGGCGGTTAAGTCTGCGCAGCGACTTCCCCCAAGCTTGTTGACCGCGTTGCCGTTTAATATCACCTGCAAACCGATACTCTTGTCCGATCCAGCACGTGCTGTATTGCATTCAGCTCGTAGTGCTGGGGAGATAAGTGAGGTTCTTTGGTCACGCCATCGCCGGAAGTCGCATTAGGCTAACCTAGCGCAAGGCAGTGCTCCCCCATTAACGCCAACTTGTCATTATTTGTTTTTATAATTTAGTTATGCGTTTAACATGCATCGCGAAGGAACAGAGACATTAATGAAATTAAACAACAAGTCACTTAAATATACAGCTTATTAAATATTCGCGTTGACACGTCACGTAATCCTAATCTGAATAATAAAAACAACAATGCACGCTTGGCACTCGTCAAAGTACGAAGAGGCTGTAAAAAGACCTTTTGGTTATCTTCTGATTGATCTGAAAACTACTACCCAAGATAATTGTCGGTTGCGAACAAACGTCCTGCCCAGTGAAGAAGGCTTTAACCAAGAAGGGTTTCAAGAAAATATTCCTCAAGGGTTTCTAAAATATCTGAAGCAGCAAACTCTTTCGCCTCTTCCAGCTATGCAAGAAATACAAGACAACATGGATGACGTGCTTTCTAGAAACGATCTTTGGAACGATGAAAAAGCTAAAACGATACTTTCAGTTGCAAAACAGATACCTGGCTTTTAAAGAACAATTAAATACAAGAACACGACCAGAAGAAAGGACATAAGATTCTTCGACAGCAACGACAGCATTCTCCACTCCCCTCAACCACTTTGATGTAACACCTGAATTAACACAAGCGGCTCTCTCTCAAAAACCTGACAAAGAAAGCCTCACCCCTCCACCACCCTTAAATCCTGCTTTCCTGACACCCTCCTCCTACAGTAGAGACCCCATCACAACAAGGCCCGAAGCGCAAAAGGCGTCGGATTCAATTTTTAAATTATTTGGATGATCATAAAGCTCATGCCAAACAGCTGAGGAAACGTCGGCATAAGAAATTCAAACCTTACAAGTACTCCATGGGCGAAGAAGATGAAGATTAATTAATTTCAACTGATTCCTTACAAATCGCTGTGTATTTGGCTCTTTTTGTCACTGTTTTTACTAAAGTTTTTAAAACGGTATCTCTCCTGTGGTTTTTCTGCTAGCAATTATTAGTCGCGTGTTTTAATTGATCCTTGTTAAGTTATTTCAAATTGTTTATATAATAATACGTCAAGATTCTCTCCCTTGGGTCTTTCCTGTGGAGCTAATTTGCATTCAACTTTGGGCTTATGAACTCGCACAATTAACTGACTAACGGTGCGTGAAACTCTGAGACTTTTAGTTTTTCACTTCCTCGAGCTAGAACGGAGAAAACGGTTCTGTAATAGTCAGACAAAATTGAAATAGAGAGTTTTCAGCTCCACATTGTGAATATGTGTGTTTGTTTTGTTTATAATTATCCGAGTTTTAGCGCTAAATAAGAAGACAAACTAAATAGAAAAAAAAAACTTTTCAACTCCACTTTCTGTATGCGTTTTGTTTATATATCTTAGTTTTAGCGCTAAATAAGATATGGGAAGCCGTTTCTCGCGTTGCTAGGTGATCGGTTCTCTTATTCCTATTTTCCTTTTAAAAGACGGTCTGAAAACCGGGCGCAAGTTACTTAACGGGCAAGTCGAGGCAAGCCTATTGTGCTTATTGAGTAGAGAGATGCTCATTAGGAAACCTACACCGAATTAGTATGCAGGAAGACAGTTATTAGTATGGAGGAAGGCATTTTTTCCTTAGGTTATAACAATGGGTGACGTCATAGACTATCCCTAAACTATCCTTACCTACCCACCAACGAGGATTAATTTCCAACATAGTAAACTACTCCAAGCACTCACGAATTCAAATTATGTACTCAACTTACAAAAGGTGATGACGAAATTGAAATAAAAAGAGTTACAATGGACACCTATACTCTCTCTTTTTTGTGGCTGTCAGCTTTCAACCATTTTAAAATAATGTACAGAACTGTAGTATGTTCATGAATCGACAATTCATCAATAAACGTTGTCATGGTTATACTACTAGAAACACTTTTTTATGTTATATACTCGGACTACCTCCGTCAATTCAATTACTAATTCAGATTACGAAAGCTGACAACGAAACTGCCCTCAAGAAGGATAAAGGGCAAAATAGGGACTTAGAGATCCAACGACGCGAACAGCAACGAGAACGTCAAATAAAAAAATAGGTTTTATAAGCAAAACAACAACTTTGCGTGTGCACCACGCTTTTTCGTACTTTTCTTTGCCGTTTTTGCACGACCACAACGTAAAAATGCCTAATTTCGCGTTTTATGGGGGACGTAACAAGCGACGACGAAATTCAATTTCTCTTTCTTTACTTGGATGTAGTCCCTAGGAATTTAACTCCAGGAGGCTTTGCCAACATTTGACAAAGTAAGTGGGTAGGAATAATTGCGATAAAGACTGAAAGAACGCAAATTCACTTTTTAAGCAACATACACATTGCCGTCGCGTCGTTGGATCTTAAAGTCGCTAATGACACGGATGACAGATCTCGATAATGTACAACTGAAATAATCCAATAAACAGTACAAAAAAGCACGGCTTATAAAATTATGCTTTGAAAAAACTGTGACATATGTTCAATAGCAGTGATATTTCATAGGTAAACTTTATGGCCAGAAATGAGCCACGTTAACCAGCCTTACGTGTTCATTAATCGCTGACTATGAACGATCTGTATTTTCAGCCGGGTATTTCTCCGATTTCTTGTCTGCACGCATAGCAGAAAGCCGTCCGACGAATTCAAACCATAAACACCTGCTCAATTATAACAGTATAGGATTAACAAGCACGTGGGCGTAAATCTGTATGAGATCTTTTTCTCTTCTTCTTCTTTTTTTTCCCCAATCTTTTAAATTTCAATTTTTTCTATCTTTTCATTGCATGGAAATGGTGGAAAATCGGTTTAAGGAAACGGGATTCTTTCATTGCTGGGCATGGTCTCCCCAAGAACTTATAACAGCGTCTGCAATATGTTTTGAATTCTGAACCTACAATTATGGACAAAAGTCTTGGGACACTTTCGCGTTTCTGGGGCGTTTTCCAATTCACGCAGGTCCAACCCCTCCCCCCACCCCACAAACGGTGTTGAACGCGTGTATCCAGAATTTTTTCCGAGTTTCAACTTTGTATAGGGTGGGGGAGGGAGAACTGCAAGAAAATTTTGAAAAGTATGCACTGTTTTAAGAGGGAACCGAAAAATGACAGAAAATATGAATATTGCAGTACTGTCCCAAGGACTTTTGTCCAGGATTTTAGGCTTGTCACCATGTCAAGAAAATCAGATCACGTTTCGCCACTGCTTTTCAGTTACATTGGCTGCCTGTTGATCAGCGTATTGAATTTAAAGTGCTGCTTTTTACATATAAGGCGATGCAAGGCTTGGCTCCTCAGCACTTAAGCGATCTCATAGACCCTTACTCTCCGCTGCGTAGTTTGCGGTCTGCTTCGAAACTGTTGCTTAATTCGCCCTCATTTAATCTTAGAACGTACGGATATAAATCCTTTTCGGTAACCGCACCAAGACTTTGGAATTCGCTGTCTTTTTACATAAAATCAAGCTCATCTGTTGACATTTTTAAGAAAAGACTAAAGACATATCTTTTTGCACTATTTTCAATTAATTTCTGCCATTCCTCCGAATTGAACAAAAGGCATTTGATTCGCCGGTTCCTGATCTGCTTGGAACAACTTCAGAAAACTGTCAGATGGAAGATAGAACAATAGTTTTTAACCAAATTCCACTGTAAAAATTATTACAGTCTGTTCATCGAGAAACTTGTTTCAGAGCCCTCCGCAGTAAGGGCTTGAAAAAAAAAAAGCCTTCCAGAACTTCCTGATTGGGGTGATTGTTTTGCGAATATATACAAGTCCACGAAAGATAATAAGCTTAACCAAAGAAAGAACTACTGAAGTATAAATTAGCCTCTGATCACAAGTGTCCGTTCTGTCTTGACTAATCCTGATTCAATTGAACACGACCTTTATCAAGAGAGGATGAAGCTCTTATCTTCTCTTGTCTTTATACAATTGTCAAGAGCCAAAGCAAAACTTTTCCAAAACTTTAAGGTGGTTTAATGAATATCATAAGGAGAACGTACAACTTTCAAAAAAGCAGATTTTATTTAATAAATTCGAAGGCTCCTTTCTATTGCAAATGTCAAATTCAACTCAAAGCAAACTCCTTCTATTGGCTTTATTGCAGAAGTGATACTTATACACTTGCCAGAACATCGTAACGAAACCTAATTAAGACAAATTTTTACGTAAGCTTTTTGAACAATATCGCATTGAAAAATATCTGTACCAACTAACGGGCTTTTATCCTCCAATACCTTTTATTTCTACTGTTATAATTTTTTGTTGTTAATTTTCTTTTTGTGTGTTGAAGCTGTATTTAAGTTTTGTTACTTACTGACTTATCAATTTATTTTTTTACTATTGCTGTGTATTAATATTGACTGTTAATTCGTTGTTCCGCTGGACAAGGGTAACGCGCGGACTCTGGAAACGAGATTGCGTTATGGCCAGTACCTTACACATGCGCAAAACCATAACCCTGATGAGCCCCAATAAGAGCAAAACAGTTGTCCATGGCTGCCACTAAACGGGTGATATGGTTATGCGCATGCGTAAGGTACTGGCCATACCGCGGAGAGGGTACGTGTGCATTCTCGTCTCCAGAGCCACTCGGCTTAATTTGTAACCGACCAGTGGCCAAAAAACGACGGGCTCTGGGGACAAAAATGGTACGTGTGCTTCAGTGCTTAAATTGGTATTGTTTCAAAACACATTCAGCCGTCCATAAATAAAAGATCGTCGGAAATAACTGACAGCTCGCTCAACAGAGCAGCTATTGCTTTTTAATAACTCACCAATCTTACCCAGAGCCTCCGGAAAAACACCTCTCGGAATTTCCCTTGCCCTTAGGCTTTGGGATTGTACTCGAAAAAGTGGCATAATATGCTACTAGCAGTGCTCCTATATTTCTAAAATTATGGCAATAATTAAGCTTATTTTTGTAAATTATACTTAATTTTAGCTAAATATGCAGAAATTATGCTTCTATCTTTGTCTTCAAATTTGGTAAAAATACCTCAACAACAATGCAGCAAACAAGTAAATGGGAGAAACATTTACCCTATTTACATGTAGGAACCTTAAGAGTGCATAATTCAGTCTCTGAAAACTATAAAAATTAAAAGAAAATACCAGCACACGGACGCTATCTTGGATAACAGAGCTAGTCAGTTATGCGCATGTCTTGGGTCCTGTGAAAAGATCCTAAGTAATTACCTTTGGGACCCAGGTCCTATGAATGCGACAATGAGCAGACAAAAAGTTGATTTTGTCACTTAAATTTGCCCGTAACGCTTATCTCGGGTCAAAAACAATTTGGTTGCATTATCAGTAAATGACAATTTTGCGCTCCAAAACTAGCCAAAAGTGCAAATTATGCTAGCAGTGCTTTTTTCGGAAAATACATGCATTGAAAGTTATGCTCGTCATGACGAATTATACCAAAAATTATGCTAGCAAAATCTATTAAACCCTAGTTGCCCTCCGTGAGGGGTGCGGATATTTCCTGAACTACACATTGCACGATCGTTTCTTTGCAAAATGATAACTCAAAATGAAGAGAAAGATTTCTTGTAACCGGCATACACTGGATAGGCACAAGTTGCAAATTTCATTTGTCATTAATTTACATTTTCTCAGCAATAAGTGTTAAAATTTGTCCTTTTTCCCCCCTCTTCTTTGTAACGAAATATTTCACCTACTCTAACACCTTTTGAAAATGCACTGCTATTTATCACACAAATATTCATACCTTTTAATGAAGAGACCACCTTCAACTGGATTGTAGATCTCGCTGCAAAGCTGGGATCGTCTTTGTCGCATAACCATTTACAGCTATACTTACCCTCATCAGCATAAGTAACGTTAAAAATGGTGATAATGAAATCTGTTTCGCATTTTGTCTTGGTTTTCCTTTCTTGAATTTCATACTTCTCACCGGATTTTAAGGACGTCCAGCTGTTGCTAAAATACCACTGTAATTCGTTGTCGTAACAGTCGTTTGGTCTTACTCCAACTAGGCATTTTAAGCTGACGTTGGTGTTGGCTGTCACCGAAACTTCGGGAGAAGAGATATGCGGGGCTTTGAGGAAACCTATATTCGAAAATATGGAAAATATCATAAACAAATAATATTTTTAAAAAAATCATTGCTGCGTTGCTTTTGTGGAGCGTCAGTACAGCCCTATTTCCAGTCCCTCCCATACTGAGTCCTGAGTATATTGTGACAATATAAATGTGGCAAATGGCAAATGGGGCATCACGATGATCATGCTTTTTTACTTTTCGATTGTAGCTGTCCGTCTATTTTTCTCTTTTACGCCTTCTCTCCTATTCTCATCAGTAACACGCCGTCCTCAATGACCCCTTAGCGAGTGGATGAAAACAATCCTTTAGCAACCGTGGGGTGTTTTATATAGCACTCTTTTAACTGACTATGTCTTCTAAACAGGTTAAGAACGCAAGGGTGACTCAGTGGTAACAGTTCTCGCCTCCCACCCAAGTGGCGGCCTATGCTCGATTTCTGGAGGCTACACCATATGTCAGTTTATTTTCTTATTGTCTCGCCCTTCCTCCAAGAGGTTTATCTCTTGTTACTTTCTCTCCTTTAAGACCAACATTTGCTACTTCCAGTTTTATAATTGAGAAAGCGGGCGTTTATTAGAGATGGGCGTCTAATATAATTTTAATAACGTAGAGGGGGCGTTTATTAGATAAGAGGCTTTTATTACTGGGCGATAATTAGGTCACGGTATATATGTATTTAGGTATTTACACCTACATCCTCTCAAATTTTGTCTTTTTTGATCCCGCACCTATTTGAAAGATTGTTTTTGATTAGCTGGGAAAACAATAGGGATTGTCAAATAACAATACCCCTATCCCTGAAAACAATGGAGGTGCAGATTAAAGGGGATCAGTGAAGTAAGATGTTCAGGGACTGTGCAATAATTACCCGGAGGGGGGGTTGGGAAATGGGTGAAATATGCCCCCCTCATTTCCAGAGTCATCAGAATCACTGAACTCTGAGCTTGAGTCGTCTTCGCATGAATTGGGAGATTCCTCATCTTCTACAGCATCTCTGGCACTAAGGTTCCCGCGTGCGTTGGTGAGAACTCGATTGATTAATTCAGCCTTGCTTCCACTTATCTTAAGACCTTTTTGCTTTAGATACATTTTCAGCAGCTTGCTGGTAAGCGCTTTTACATCTTTTACATGTTTTATTTACCATACTTTAAATTTTTATTGCTATTAAAATTTCAGCAATTGGGTTTTTCATTCTGCTAAATTATGATGTCATGTGTGTTACCATTAGCATCTTTCTTTTTCATTGAATCATGACATTATAGTGCTACTTTTGCAACTTTTAATTAAAGTTTCCTGTGTTTTATTAAATCCTAGTATAAATAAAGTAGCACTGTTTTAACATATATAACAGAGGCATTCCTTTCCTACTGCATTACAGATAGGCCGGAAAACAACAGTTCATAGATCAGAACACTTTAGAGTTGATAAATTTGTCAGTTTTATTGCAATGTTAGTATTTATATTTGAAATCTAATAACTAATCCACTACTTTTTAAGTTTGCAAAAAGGAATGAAAAAGTAATGCCCCCCCCTGGATGTATTAAATTTTATATCCAACCCCCCTCTCTCTTGTTGTCATTTTCTCCTATGCCCCCCCCCCCCCCCCCCCTTCAGGTAATTATTGCACAGTCCCTTAGAACGGTGCAGGTCTACTGCTTTTTTGGAGTCTTTTTTGTAATAAGGTATTCTGTGTTCTACTTTTTGCTTGTTCCCTTTCCTCGGGCTTTGTGTCACTGCATTCCTAGGGGAATAGTTTCCAAACATTTTTTGTCCACTTTTTAAGGGTAGTTTTGTTTAGTGGTTTTTCGTATCTGGCCGGACAGTCGCTCGTACCTTAAGAACACGTAATAGTATTTGGCAAGTATATCACTGATGTAGCTAGGATACATCTGCCTCAGGTGACCGACTGTTTTATCCTTTATAATCATTTCACTCTGGATGTCTCGTGTTAGTGGAGGTCAGAGCTGGTTTTTTAAAACATGAAGCACCCAATATTTTATTCCATCTGGATGGGATGTCTGTTCATTGCAACAGGACAACCCCAACGTTATGTTTCTGGTACCCATTTATAAACCTGGATCCAGTTGTTCGAGGGCCGATTAGCGCCAACGGCTGATATTTCTTCTGTTTAAAAGCACTTTCACAGATAAGGTTTCCCTTGTTTTTAGAGCATCCATTCATCAAATTGTAGAAAAAAATAAGAATGAAACCGACTTTGCTTTCTAAGCTTTAACATCTGAAATCAAATTTTTCTCTAACCAGGTGGTTTTGAACAACCCGGCCCTGATTGGAAAAAGGGGTCTACGTAAGAGTTTAAACTGGTACAGCAGTATAGCTGGTTTTACTCACCCCGGTTTATTAGTGGCTTTATTTAAAGTAATCAGATCACTTACAACGAAAACGCATTTCAATTGTCGAAGTGTTTTCACTCGACCATCCAGTAATGTTGTTCATCCCTGTGCATTTATAAGCGCCTGCGTGTTTTTCTTGGATATTAGGATTTCGAAGAACAGAAGATAAGGTGTCCTCTCCAAACAGCTGCTCGTAGAAATAAAAGCTTTCAGATCCGTTGATGATTAGTTTACTATCTGGATTGTACCAAGCAACACGAGGACGAGGCCGTCCCTTAAAGGTACACTGAAGTTCAATTTGCGTCGCATCAGGATAGTAATCCACTGGAGAACTTGTCTTAAATACTCTCTGAACTGGAACTGAAAAGCAATTTTTCGTCTTAATTTCCAAGCTGATAAGTCATCCACTCAGTTAGTTTTTAAGATAGAGTGATCTGTCTTTTTTAAGTGACACTTTCCTAAAACAAACTCGTTGATGCTTTACTGCAGTTCATATGTTGATTTTGAATTACGGACTCAGTAAAGTGCGTTTGTTAACGTTGAAGGTGATTCAGCCGGACGAAACTTCAACCGCTTTATGATATTACTCTAACCGTAAGGGCTGCCGTTACCATGCAATTAAATCTCCGTCAGCCACCTACGAGGTCTTCAGGGATCATTCATAATACAGTCGTGTAAAAAGAAGACAAAGAATTATCAATCATGATGTTTTTATATAAACCATGAACTACAAAAGAGGAAAAAGGAGAAAATGCTCACTAGCGTATTTTATAGAAAAACATCCACGTGACTGATTTACATCCGTCGAATAGTTTTGTAGTAAGTATAGCCCTTCACTGGCTCGGAGGTTTCTTTCAAGGCCCTGCCAGGTCAAATCTTGCACATTTTACCAGTCTTAATCGAGCATTTTAGAGTCACTTTAGAGTCTTTAGGCGTTACCGTTATCGTCTGAAAGGGGGGTTGACAAGTCTGCGCGGTTATTTCACAGTTCATGCCTAAATGACTGCGTCCCAGTATAAACGGCCGTGTCTTCCAATAGTTTAACAGACTAACCCTAACCTATTTACGCGCTCAACTTTTTTTTTCCAAAGCTATAAAGCAATAATTTGAACATAATTGAGGAATCCGTTTTGTTATAATTGTAATATTTATTTAGCTTAAATCGGCTGGTCGTGACTTAACATCTTATGTTAAAGGAGAAGGAGAACAGACCTCATAATAACAGGGAGGATGAAGTAAAAACCTTCAAAATAGGGGAGAGGGAAGACGCAATCTGGAAAGAGAGACGGGCAAAAATCATCAATGATAGATTGTATATGATACACGACTCGCATTGGGATAAAACTTCACTTTGAATTTCGATTGGATTGTTTATATATACTTTTTAAATGTTTTCTCAGAGGAGTTTTTTTCTTAGTAACTATGGAACATTGCCCTATGTAAATTCTTTCTTTCTATCCTGGAGGGTAGTTTGAAGAGAAATGCATGTTGGTTTGGTTTGAAGTGAGTACGCACATTTAGGATTAATTCTTTTTTCTATTTTCCCCCTCTCCTAGGATATTCGTTTCTAGAAAAACTTTTTTCTGTCTCAGCTATTTCAGCAATAAGTTTTATATGCGGTTAATTATTAAGTGAATAAGGGGCTATTCAAACTTGGTACCCGAGAACTAGACTGTGCTGAGCCACCGGCCCAAAATGGCATTGTTCAGACCTTGGGTACCCTATATCATTGTGTACATATTTGCTCAGTTTCGCCCTCTCAGACATCATTGGAAAAGGAGTGTAGCAGAGGATACAAAACAGTACTTTGTCTCGGAGCGAAAGAAAAGATGTGGACCTGGTGCCCATTAGTTCCCGAGAACTAGGTCACGACCTCGTACACCGTGGGCACTGGCACCCTGCCCGAATTCTTAGCGTGGGTATATGAACAAAGACTGTAATCACGTTACTGCCCCGAGAGTACCGTGCTCGGGCACAGTGTCCGAACGCCAACTCTGAACGCCGCCAAATTCTACCATTTTTATTTGACAATACGTTTTAAGTAGTATTCAACATGAGTGCGGTATATGTAGAAAAGGGCATCACTCTCAAACAGAATCAGTTTGAGGAGTTAAAACGTAGGGGAAATGATGTAAATAGGCTGGTTGAGAGGACTGATGCCCGACGCGACCGAGGCAACATTGGTGATTGTGAAGGTAATGATAAACTTAAGAAAAGTTACTTGGTGGTTGTAACGTACCTGTAAAGACGTTTGGATGCAGGCAAGTTAAAGGACCTTCTAGGTACCATTATTTCTTTAAAACAAGGGACAATTAAAAGCCGAAAGGCCTGCATAGAAATTTCTATGTGTGAACATCCCACATATGCCACCTGCTTATGACTGGGAATCTAATGAGAACCAGGAACTTGCCACTGAAATGTTGCGTTCAGTATTGCTTAGTGGCTAGTCCGTAAGTGCAGTCGACACTGGACACTCCGGCACCAAGAATGTCTTCAAAACATTGCCAATAGAGAGGAGAAGTGGTTAAGTCACGCTGCCATGGTAGCAACATTTCTGGATCTCAACAAACGGTCCCGGTCCTGCTAATATAGCACAAAAAAAAAGAAAAAATTAACACGTATGAATTTCCGGTGCATGATTGCACTCAGGAACAAAACGGTAGCCCATACTTTTCCTCAATCGTTCGACAATGCAAATGAACGTCTTCCTTAAGAAAAATTGTTGAGATCCGGAAATTTTGCTACCATGGTAACTTGACGTCACGTTTTCCCCTAATTCTTGGCTAAGTTTCATGATGCGAACGAGTTTTTTCGCAGAACGTCAAGCAGTGAGCATGCGAGACAATCCTTCTTTGTCTACTCTTGTCCGGCAGATCTTGAAGGGAATCTAGAATCCTTAGGTAAACTATGAAAACGTTATAACGGCAATCAGACACCTGTAGTAAAGACT
>NC_133210.1:9018195-9113195 GCF_958299795.1 Porites lutea
ATGATGACAATGTCCTTGTCCGGCTTTGCAAGAACATCTTCTAAAGACAATGCTCGATCCTGAATCGCTAAATTCCAAGATAATTTTCATTTCGTGTGGCTTCTCCGACTTAGACATCGATCGAAAACATTTTCCTTTCAATACACAACATTCAGCTTCTTGAAATGTGACGAAAAGATCGTGAACATAATCTTCTACAAAAAAAGCCTGAGCCCTCTGATCTGATTTTTCTCCTTGATAAACTCCTCCAGGCACTTTTTGGGTAATGTTTTGCAAACCTCTTCACTATTGGCTGACATCGCTGGCAGCCGATCAAGAACAAAGGAAACAATGATTTTTTTGTGCTATCCAATATGGCGGACGTATACCTCCAGTGACCAGTCCCCGCGCGGCATGCAAAAGGTCTATTAAGTGATGCTCGTATCTCTAATACAAGGGCAGTGAAGAACCTATGTTTGGTATATTTTTTTTGTCCATTACTCCACCAGACCTATCTATGATGTTAGTATGAACTTATTCTGTTGACCCCCTTCCTTTGACATTTTTAACATTTTGCCCGGTTTTCTCTGACAACTCGGCCAGTGGCCAGTTTGAAACTTAAGCTTAGCAGCGGCTACAAAGCAGTGGACCGCTCCAGAACTAACAAAAATGCGGAGTGGCGCAGTGGTGAGAGCACTCGCCTCCCACCAATGTTGTCCGGGTTCGAATCCTGGCGTCGACGCCATACATGTATGTGGGTTAAGTTTGATGTTGGTTCTCGTCCTTGCTCCGAGAGGTTTCTTTCAAATTCCATTTCGATCCGGAACGCACGGACACGTTTCGACGACTTCTTGAGAACTCCTAAATGTTCCGTGGGTAAAGAAATGTCAAGTTACAATTTTTTTACCGGTGCGTAATTTGTACCCGAGCCCGTCCTTAATTGTACTCGGGCACCGGCACCGTGCCCGAATTCCAGCGTGGGCACTTGAAAAAACGGGTGTGTTCACATGGCCACCACTTTTTTGGCTCCTTAGCCAATGCCTTAAAGAGATGTTTCATTTCATGCTCTAGGTAACTATGTTTATTCTGCATTAATCGATGTAAAACGCAATTTCGAACAAAATATTCCATTCAAATGGTTTGTTACTTTAGTTTTCTTTACTTGAAAATCGATTTAAAGGGACACAGTTGGCTATGGGACCGCGCTGACCTGGACACTAGTTTTGCAAGTTTGAAAAGCGTTTATCTCAACCTGAAATTAAATGCACGCGTCGGATACATCTAGAAATCCGCTCAGTCTTGCCTACTGTTTTATTCGATCCTCGATCTTTTACGCGTCTTCTAACATGCAAATCAGCTAAGAAATGGCATCTAATGCGCAACTGCATCAGCTGACTGTGTCCCTTTAAGAACTAGCCTCGCTCTGCAATTCTATTTTGCAAACAGAGTATAGCTCAAATTTCATTGTCGGAAGAGCCGTATTCTCGCTAAATCTAAACTGAACCGGGCTGCCTCTCATCCCTCTTCTGTGACAAATTAGAATCTCTTCCTTAGAAGATACAAAGGACGAAACAGCTGAAGACCTTACAAAGACCTGAGAGAGTTGCCATTTTACTCTCTGAGTACTCGTTTTTCTGAGATATAATAATATATACGAACGATCGTCGATATTGATAGAATCCCTAGTTCTAGTACACACAAGCGAGACATGCAGTGCTAAAGAGAAACTCACGTCCCAATTGACCTTAGGAGATGTACTTGAGTGTTATAGAGTTCTTTATAAAGAATTCAAAAACTGTTTAGCAAGGTATGACTCTGACACGGTCATTTTTTTTTTTCTAACTAAAAGAACCCGTTTGTTGACGAATCACTGCTAATTACTCTTTTGACACAACATTTGTGAGCAAAGATGACCCGCTGTTCTTCATGTTCCCTCTGAAAACTGTTTATGGCTTAGGCGATAACTTGGCTTTCTACTAAGTCCTCAACACATCATAGGCAATAAGTAAGAAATCTAGGTACGAAGCCCATACTGACCCGATCTTCAAGGAGCAAAAGCTCTTGAAATGTCAAGAAATCCACTTGTTTTAATTAGGCCTTTTTATGTTTTCACTCTTTTCAAAATTCAATAACGTTTTTTCGATGAACAACCAAATACATAATATTAGGAGTGCTCAATCTGTTTTTTTGTTTTGTTTTGTTTTGTTTTGTTTTTTTGTTTATTTTTTTTTATCGCCATGCAGAACCAATACTAGCACCGTTTACACCCAAGTTCCAAAGTTTTACAATTCTCTGAATGAATGGATGGATGGATGGAGGGAGGGAGGGAGGGAGGGAGGGAGGGACGAACGAACGAACGAACGAAGGACTGAATGAATGAATGAATCTCTCCCCCCGCACTTTCTCAGGACCTCTTCAAATCGGGCTTAAATGAAAAAAATGGCTGGCTATGCCCCTGCTTTTAAATATGCTTAATTGAGCAAAGTGGAAACCTTTCAAGAGAAATGTAAAGGACTATCTTTGAGGACACAAAAATTCAGAAATCGTCTATGCTCAAACAAAAATTTCTAGTGTTTACAAGCGATTGTGCCGAGATACTGCGCAACATACTATACTGGATAAAGCGCAAAGCACTGTGTCTTGAAATCTCAACAGGATTTAATCTTATAACAAACAAACGTGATGTACAAAGTCCGCCATTAGGCAAGAGCACATGGTAAAACTACGTCCTAATGCGCATGTCGCTAGCGTTACTAAGCAAAATCGAGACATCTCCCCTTTTTTTTAAAAAAAAGAAAAATACAACAAAAATGAACTGGTTGAATACAATGCTTAAGCATGTTCTGAAATCTAATCAAAGAGAGTCCTAGGCATATGTTGACCTATGGAAAAAACAATAACGACTGTCCAATGGTCAACAAAATCAACAGTTCTAAATGTCCTCTCTATAACGAATAGGTTTCCTAACAAGTCTACCACTTGAGGTTCTCTGTTCTGGAATCGCGTTCTGACCGCTTTCGTCAGGACTGGCGTTGCTGCTTCCGGGAACGTTGGTGTCCTCCACTTGGACCACCTTGGGAGTAGGCTCACTGTTGATATCCGGAATTTGGGACTCGTCCCCTGCTGTGTCATAACGAGTGGGTGTAGGGATCTTTCTAAGATGCCTACGATTCCTTCGCCATTTTTTACCACCAGTGTCTATGATGTATGACCTGGGACTTTGGTGTTCACTAACGACCTTAGCTTCTGTGGTCCACTGCTTCTCTTTATCCAGCTTGGTTCTGACCCAGTCTCCAGGCTGTAGCTTTGGTAATTCTCTCGAGCCATTCCTTTTGTCAAAGGACTCCTTGTAGCCCCGTTTGGCTTTGACATCAGCTCTTTTTACTGCTGAATGGTTTGGAAGCTTTGGCTCTAAAACTTTGGTCAGTGTTGGAAGTGTAGTACGTATCAGCCTTCCCATGATCAGCTCTGATGGTGTCTTTCCAGTTGACGGGATTGGTGTCGCCCTATAGGCCATAAGAGCAAGGAGTGGATCCTCCTGTTTCAGAATCCCCTTAGCGATTCGCACGCCACTTTCTGCAGTACCATTTGCCTGGGGATGATACGGGCTTGATGTGGTGTGCTTGAATCCATACTTTGCTTTGAACTCATCAAACTGTAGTGACTTAAACTGTGTGCCATTGTCACTTCTTAGTTCCTCCGGAATGCCCCATCTTGCAAACACTGACTTCAGCTTTTGGATGACAACTTGGCTTGTTGTCTCAACTAGGCTTAATATCTCGATGAACCTTGAATAATAGTCCATCACTCCTAGGTATTTCTGACCGGCTAGCTCAAACAAATCAGTAGACACCTTCTGCCATGGCCTATCAGGTAGGTCTGTGGTCATCAGTGGTTCCTTTCTTTGTGATGGTTGGTTTTCCTGACAGAATTGGCATGACTCCACCTTTGCCTTGATCTCCTTAGAAATACCCGACCACCACACGGAAAGGTTAGCACGTTCACGGCACTTTGTTACACCCTGGTGACCTGTGTGAATACGATCCAGTATCTCCTCTCTCATGTCTGCAGGGATCACTATGCGATCATCATATGTTAATAAACCGTTGCTCATTGACAAGTGTCCACGAGAATCAAAGAACTCTCGTATCTCGAGGGGGACTTTTTCCACGTGGGCTGGCCACCCCACCATTGTGAATTCCATCACTTTCAGGAGCTGGACATCCTTTGAACTTGCTTCTCTGATTCTCTTAAGCTGATCACTTGTGGCTGGCCTTGTAGATTCAACCAAGTCTACAAATGCCTGTACGTCTTCTACTGTGTCGGGTTCCTGTTCTAACTTACAAGGGCTTCTTGACAGAGTATCTGCCACCACCATCTGCTTGCCAGGTACATGTTCTGCCTGAGGATTGAACCGCATAAGGCGCATTAGAATCCTTTGGCATCTTAGTGGTGTTTTATCAAGATCTCTCTGGTTGATCAGTGGTACCAGTGGTTTGTGATCTGTCAAGAGCTGGAAACTTGGAAGCCCTACTAGATAACGTGAGAGCCTCTCACATGTCCACACTGCTGACAGGCACTCTTTCTCAATTTGAGCATATCTGACTTCAGTCTGTGGGTGTTCTACTGCAAAAACTGACTGGGCGGAGCTGGTCACTGTGACCTTGCATCAGAACCCCACCAATTCCATAGCTACTAGCATCTGCACAAACAACAGTGGGCTTCTTAGGATCATAGAATGCTAACACTGTGTTACTTGAAATCATTTCTTTGACCTTGTTAAATGCAGTTTGCTGGGGAGGTCCCCAAGTCCAAGTTGTATCTGACTTTAATAGTTCGCTCATTGGACGCATCACTGAAGCAAGGTTGGGAATAAACCTCCCGAGGTAGTTAATCATGCCAATCAGTCTGCGTAGTTCTGGCACATTGGTTGGTGCTTCGAGGTCTGTTATTGCCTTCACCTTCTCTGGGTCTGGACTTACACCCTCGGCACTGAGAACATGTCCAGAGTATGTTAGCTTGTTTTTCTTGATCTCACACTTCTGTTTGTTCAGTTTCAGTCCTGACTCCTTGATAACTTGAAACGTGTTCTGTAAGTTCTCATCATGTTCTTCTGCAGACTTCCCGTACACAATAATGTCATCCATAATTGCTTCACAGCCTTCTCTGTTCCTTAACAGATCACTCATCAGAGACTGGAAAATTTCTGGAGCAGACGTGATTCCGAATGGAAGTCTTCTAAAACAGAACCTACCAAATGGAGTCATAAACGTGGTCAACTTGGCACTATCTGGATGTAGGGGGATCTGCCAAAATCCACTGGACGCATCAAGTTTGGAGAAGTACTGGGCACCAGCGAGTTTGGACGCGATATCTTCCAAGGTAGGCAGTACAAACCTGGAGCGCTTCACTGCACTATTCAGCCTTCTTAGATCGACACAGATCCTGAGCTTACCATTACTTTTCTGTACTGGTACCATGGGCGCACACCATTCTGTCGGCTCTGTTACTCTTTCGATGATACCAGCTTCTTCCATCCCCTTGAGTTCCTCTTCTACTTTTGGCATTAAAGGGAAAGCTATTCTTCTTGCCCTGTTGATGCAATAGGGTTGGGCATTCTCATCCAGTTGGATCCTAACTGGCTCACACTTGAACAAGCCTATATCTCCAAACAACTCAGCATCCACCTCTTCTAATCTCGCGACTAAACCCATTTCACAAGCTGCTTCTCGACCCAGCAAGTTACTAGCATGTTCTCCACTGATTACAAAAACATTGAGTTGGTACTTCTTATTGCAATGTGTCACTGCTGTTGTAAACTGCCCGGCGCACTGCAACTTGCCTCCTAAACTGAAAAGAGCTATCTTCGCTGGATGTAACTTGGGCTGATTTGGCAAACTATCAAAAGTAGACTTTGATAGGTTTACCACTGACCTTCAGCTGGACCTTCCATTTGTCATTCTGATCTAAATCACTTGACAACGCACCTAAGAACCAACGACCAACACTGCTATCATTTGAAGCACTACCACCACCACTACTATTCACCTCACTCACCGACTTGGACCAACAAACAGCTGCAAAGTGACCCACTTTTTGACATTTCAAACATCGTTTATCTTTTGCTAAACAGTGTTCAGGCTTTGAGTGATGGAGACCGCATCTGCCACACTTCTTCTGACCTTGCTTTTGAGATGGATCCTCTTTCTTTCCTTTTCCCTTTTTCCAACGCGGATTAGTCGGTTTCTTCTTACTGTGCACCTCTTCAACCTCCTTCGATGCGAGGGAATTCTGATCAGTAACCTGAGACTTGACCATTTCCGACTGGCGAGCTATTTGAATCGCGACTTCTAGCGTTAAATCCGACTTTAACTGTAATTTCTGCGACACACCTTTATCAAGAATTCCAATGACAATTCTGTCCCGTATTTGCTGATCACGGCTGTCACCAAAATCACAGTGTTCGGCTAATTCGTAAAGACTTCGTACGAACGATTCGACTGTCTCTCCTTGCTTTTGGATCCTTTGGTGAAAACGTGCCCGCTCATCAATTATGTTCGGTTTCGGCACGAAATGTTCATCAAACTTCGCCAAAATCACGTCGAATTTTGCATCATCTCCATCAGCCAAGGTAAAAGACTTATACACATGTTCTGCTTCTCTTCCCATTGTGTAAATGAGAGCACTGACTTGCACGGCGCCTTCCTCTTTGTGAAGTTTCGTCGCGAGTCGAAATCGCAGGAAATTCTGCTTCCAATCTGGCCAGTCGAGCGGTTTGGAAAAATCAGATTTCTCTGGAGGGCTTAACTTCAGCATTTTACTGGTTTAACCGCTGCCACCATGTCTTGAAATCTCAACAGGATTTAATCTTATAACAAACAAACGTGATGTACAAAGTCCGCCATTAGGCAAGAGCACATGGTAAAACTACGTCCTAATGCGCATGTCGCTAGCGTTACTAAGCAACATCGAGACACACTGCAAAACATAATTCTTCCTACTTACCAGGAATAACAGTGTATCTTGCTTTAAATCCATGGGCTGTTACAGAACCATCAGTAACAAAACGTACAATCAAGGTTTCGTGGTAAGAAGAAAAAGTCGAATTGCTGGTGAGTGAACCACATAAACGCCCAGGAAACACACCACTACCATATATGACAGCATTTTGAATTTGTATATAGTCGTAGCGACAGCCAGTCCCACTTTCTATGTCCATGTCTTGAATGACCAACTTGACGCGATTTCCTGTAGTTGCCATGATTTTCCATTTGCAATTGTGGTTATTACCATAATTTCCCGGATAAGAAGGACTTGTGATGATGCCTGAAGTCCCTGTCAGGATTGCCATATTTGGACACGCTGACGCTTTAGGACAAGAGAATAAGAACACGTTTCGTTTTAGAAAAGGTGAAACACTCGCCACGTCAAGCTCGTGGAAAAAAGAAAGAGATCTGACTTCCCACAACAGTGATCGGGCGTTTTAATCATATAGTAGTCAATTTATCCTGGTGTTAAAGGGGGTTTGTCTCGAGGATGTTGCTGTTTTTAGGAATTTTACGTGCTGAAGTCATCACTTAGTGCCCATACACTTATACAAAATGCTCTTTTAGAGTTATGGAGAAGGTCCCAAACAAAATTTATCAGACAGCACTAGCCATAATTATTTTTTTGTAATTTTTTTGCATTGAAAAGGCTGGCCATTTTTTCAAGTTTCACTCATCCTTGTCATCCATATTAACAGACGACAGGAAACGGTTTTAATGCCTAAATATAGTCTTATTCTTTGAATTCAACTGATTCGAAAACAAGCTTTAACTTTTTAAAAAGGTAGAAAATAGCGTGACATAGCCCCTTAAAATAACTTGGTACGTACCGTAAGAAATACCGCCATGGAATTCCATTGATTTCCGCGGAAAAAATTTCCATGGCATTCCATGGGGGATAAGGACAACAATTTCAATGGAATTCAATGGAAAAGTTCCACGAAATTCCATGGAAACTACTGCATCCAATTCCATTGATCTCCATGGAGTTCCATGAAATTCACAGGAATTAGACCACGGAATTAAAATATCGCATTGAGTTACAGATGTAAATGGAATATATGTATATACAATTTTCCACAGATTTAGGTGTCACTGCAAATTACTGGATAAGTTCACTTTTATTAAATAAAAAACCGCTCAATCTCTTTTGAAAAGTTATAAATACAAATTACTTAAGCTCAATGAAATCAAAACTCACTCAGAACAACAAGTTGCTCAAACGTACATCGATAAATGTTTAGTGACTGACAGTTCGCCAGATTACGGACCTGACTCTTAACTGTTACAAGGTGCCTGTACTGAGTCTCTAGACAGCCAAGTCCAAGGAGGAGCTACTCAGCCTCCCCACCCATGAAGCTTATGACTAGTCAATCACTTCCCCCACGCTCTGCTAGTAGTGTTTCGGGCGAAGCCCTCCAGACTATGAAACTAGTGCATCAGGAAATCACGAACAGGAGATGAGTGGACCTTCGGACATGGACGGAGATTGAAGACTGACGCAAGAATAGATAATACAATAAAGAGTCCAAAGAAACGCTAAGACTTATACGGGATAACTCAAAATGAAGAGCCAGTCCCTCCTGAGTGCTGAATTTTCAAGATGGCGTCGCTTTGTTATTTTCTAGTTTCATCCTATCGTTCAGCACTTTTTGCCCTTTTAAAATGTAACCTAGGCATCACTCTCAAACAGAATCAGTTTGAGGAGTTAAACCTTAGGGCAAGAATGATGTAAGTGGGCTGGTTGAGACGACTGATGCCCGAGGCGACCGAGGCAACAATGGTGATAGGAAAGTTACTTGGTCGTTGTAATGTACCTGCATCGGCGGATCCAGACCTTCAGATGGGGGGGGGGGGGGGCAGTCATCCAGACCTTGAGATAAGAGGGATTGGGCGGTTTTTTTTCCGCCCTTCGGGCCACAGTTTGGTCCAAAACTAAGGGGGGCGGACCCCCTGGGCCCCTCCCCTGGATCTGACTCTCACCTGTAAAGACATTTGGATGCAGGCAAGTAAAAGGACCTTCCAGGTAGGATGACTTCTTTTAAAACAAGGGACAACCAAAAGCCGAAAAGCTTCTGTAGAAATTTCTATATGTACCCATCCCACATTAGTCACCTGCTCTGTTACTTGCCATCGACACCTTGTTCAGTATCGCTTAGTGACTGGTACGTAAGTACAGCCGACACTTGACGCTCCGCCACTAAGAATGTCTTCAAAACATTTGCCAATAGAGAGGAGAAGTCGTCGCTTCACGTTGTCATGGTAGCAACCATTCTGGATCTCAACAAAAACTGTCCCGGTCCTGCCAATATAGCAGAAAAAACGAAAAAAATGACATGTATGACTTTCCCGTGCCTGACTGCACTCAGGAACAAAACGGTAGCCCACAGTTTTCTTCTATAGTTCGTCAATGCAAATGACCGTTTATGTCAAGAACAATAGTTGAGATCCAGAAATTTTGCTACCATGGTAACTTGACGTCACGCTTCTCTCTATTTCTCTGAGTTTCTCTGAGTTTCATGATGTGAAGGAGTTTTTTCGCAGATCGTCAAGAAGCAGTAGGCATGCGAGATAATCCTTCTTTGTGTACTCTTGCCCGGCAGATCTTTTAAATTTGGCTGTTTCGTCATTTCAAATATCGCAACCATTTTTGCGTGCACCATGCAACTGACCTCTATTGCCCAATAACTGTTACTAATTGGACAATTGACGTAATTCTTCGAGAACTTAAACCCATTCTCTGTTTGTCAGCATCATTTCGTTTTCTTTTATGATGTATTGTAAATGAGAGGTAGGCTATACACATTCGGACAAGATCATTTTACAATAATTTCATTTTCCAACTCGACATAGGCCGCTAGCTCGTTCATTATGTGGCCGGCTAAACTATTTGGGCCGTTTATTTGAACGGAGTTCAGCCATTCAATAACAAAACCGCGTTCTAAGACATTTTCAGTTTGCCCAAGGCTTTAAATCTAAACACCATGCAAATTCTTGAAAGTATACAGACTAGACAAGAAAGCATTTATTTTCTTAAAGTAAACCAGAGGATAGATAGATAGACTTCGGTCCAAGATAGACTTAGTTTAAATGTTTAGCTAAACCATTTATAATTTGGCTATGTAATTTCTTTATTAGCTATGTTACCCAACAACTGAGCCCTAGACTATCTTTGTCACTTGCTTGCATCGATTCGATGTCCTTGTATTGTATTGACCCTAGTTTAATGGTCTTAGCTCCCACGAGTCTCAAGTAGCTTAATTAGTGGTAGAGAATCTGAACTTACCATAGTAAAAGAAGGTAATAGCTAAGGACTCCTATTGCAAGTATTCAGATTTTTTTCTTCCGAGCCACCTGTTTCACTGACTGAATAAATATCTTTCTCATCCTAGTATTTTTTTGTTTAGGCTCGACTTCCGCAGCTCTTTTTCGTCCCTGAGAAGACTGAGGAAGGAGGAAGTAGGGTGTCGACACAGTTCCTGAACGGCAGATAGTAATCGAGCCTACTTTTTGTATTGCCAGTAATACATTTATTGAAAAAAAAAATTTTGGGTTTAAAGTTTTCAGATCAAAAACACCGAACTATTTATCTGCAGTTTCTTTTTCATCCGCTGCAAGAGAAGATATCCTCTCTTGGCTGCAAGAGCTGTATCCTCTCTTGTCCCCAGTCACTTGATAAATGACTAACCCTTGTTTTCTTCATACTTGTTGCGGAGCCGACTTATTAAGTTTATTTCTAAATTTCAATAAAGATAAAGTAACGGAGATTTTCGTTACCTTCTCAAAGAGTAAGGCTTGAAAATAAATAATTTAACTGACACTTATAAAGTATACAGGAATTGCTTACTTCAGGTTACTTACAAAGATAACGTACCTTGAATCCGAAGAATCGTCAAGGAACAAAACATATAGAACTTAAGGAAACAAAGTTTGAAATCTTTTTGCACGCAGTATTTCTTCATGTCTGCTGTCCCATTCGCTCGTGAACGACAAGCATGTGTTTTGGTGTTGATAATCAGTTTTCTCAATTATTTCAATGCACTGCGTTTCTTCATAAAACCTAATGATAATCAATGTCATGATTAGCAATGTGAGATACTGTAACACTGAAACCCGCGTGTAAGATCCTAGTGGCTTAAGAACCTGCTGGCAGAAACTTGCCACTGTAATGCCCAAAAATGATGAGAATCAAAAGCCAAGCAAAATCAAGCAGGTTAAAGTTGATTTATGATAAACATTTTAACCAAAGATTTTGACTTTGAGATTACAAACTGGTATTACAAGACAATACTGTACGCACCAAACTGTAATTACAAAGTATTACTGTAATCCCTACAACAAAAACAGGTTAAAAAGAACTCTGTTTAAAAGAGCTGTTTTTATTAACAATTTCCGTTAGGAAGGACCGTGTTTCACGTTTTTAGCTTTGATGTTCCTAACTCAGGAGTTATTTAAACCCCCCCCGGGGGGGGAGGTACTCAAAAAATTTTCGTATGGGAAGGCTCCGCCCCAAGGTCCAACCCCTTACCTTCTAATAATATACCATTTTGACAACCTAGTTTAGAACTTTGCATAGCTTTTACTGCTGTAATTGCACTTTCTTTAAAATGCCAGTGAAAAAATCACAAAACCAGAAAGTTTTCACAGCCACAAAATGCATCTCCCTACCCTTTCATATACTTCAACAAGTGAAATCCCTACCCTTTCATATCCCCGACCTGAAGCCTGAGAAGGGTACCCATTTCGGGCGGAGCCTCTCTGTATAGACCATTATAGGGAGTACCTCCCCTCGGGATCAAACCCCAACAGGTGCTCACTTGTAATGGGACGAGGATGCACTTAGGTACATTAGAATAAATTAAAAGCTTGAATGTCACAAATTTAGGAGTCGTTTGCATTTGGAAGCGTTTTGGGCTAGTTTTGCTGTTCTGTCTTAGGGTTAAGACAGAATAGGAAAACCAATCCAGATCGCTTCAAGACGACACAGGAGTACAAAATACAGCAAAGGTAGTGGCACTGCAGTAGTGAGGGGGGGGGGGGGGGGGGGGAGGTGGAAAGGTTTTCGGTGAGCGAAGCTAACCGAGGAGTCCACCGCTCGGCTCGTGATTTTTTTCTTTTTCATTTTTTCTTTTCTTTGTTCTTTAACTGTTTCACCCCTTTTTATGCTTTTTTCCCTGACTACGGAGCCTGATCCTAGCCTACACCGCCCATTTCATACTGGAACCTTTCTCCCTTCCCGGGTTAAACAAGTTGTTTTCTTGGAAAAATATTCCGGTTGAACGTGTTGTATTGCCTTCCAAAATAGAACATACATTGCAATTAGAGCTTGGCTGCTAAAAGTTACTGCCAGTAATTGCCATCTGTCAACTTTATAGTGCCTTGCACTTGAAAGATTAGTCAAAATAACTACAAATTGATTGAAAATAATTATCTTGTTCTCAGTGATCAGGTTGAACGATCAATTAGGCTATCAAAATACAAAACGAAGCTGAACTTAAATAATGCACTTTCCGTCTACTACCGGACCATAGACGAACAATGACGTCAGTTAACACATTTTTCTCCCTCATTTGACATTTGCCAAAATTATCCCTATGTTTAGGCAGGTTTGAGCAACCAGCTGCTTTGCTCTTTTAACGCTCGAGGTTTCAACGCATCTTGACGAGCTTGTTTCGTGGGTATAAAGAACGGAATGTCATGTATTTGGAGCCCTTTTATGCGGTGTTTGGTGCCCGCTAGGCAGCCTACATCGAGTATTTATATCGTATTAAGAAAGTGTCATACTCAATAATCGTCCACATAATCTCACGTCTTCTTGCCTTTTTTCTTTAATAATAAGGACGGTTAATTCAGATTTAACCTTTCTTTTAGTTTTAAGCTTCAACAAACTGAAAGCATACCATGGGTTGCCCCGGATAGGCAAGTCGAAATTTTAACTCTACTGGCTACTTAAACTGTCCCCATCTCCCCGAGTTGTTTTGCCTCCGCAGTACGAGTTTACAGTTCGCATAAAAATGGTTAAATGAGAGTTTTCAGAGGGCAGCTCGTTCTTAATTACTCGGGGCAGAGTAGCCTTGGGTATCCTTGACCACATAAATGGGCCCTAAAGTGCTTTATAAAGCCCCATCATCGAGGCTCACATTTGGTTTATAGATATGTATATTTTCCGAACGGATTTAATTTGACAACTTCGGCGCCATTTGCCCCAATTATTGGTAAGATGTGCTAACCACGACAAATTATAAGTCATGTTACAACTCCGCTGAGATAAGCAACGAATGTAACGGGGGTACTGACTACCCGAAAGTAAAAAGGTCAGGCAGCCATTTATACATGTTTGTTTCACGTAGAAACAAAAGAAAACAATGAACAGGTTTCCAATAATTAGCAGAATTATAAGTTAAATAGTAGGCTTAGAATGGCACCGATTATCATTATGATAATTTTGATAAACAAACTAGGTGAATTTTGCTTGTTAGAAAAAACAAAAATAATGCTTTACCTACCAACAGAAGTAACTCCAAATTATAGTTCGGCAGTTAATGGAGTTTAATTGATCGCGAATGGACGGTATACAAATGTTCTGCCGTGCTATTTGCGTTCGAGCCCAAAACGTCATCTGCAGCAGACAGAGATGATTATCACTCACCTGCGTATATAAGCTGTCCTCTTACGGAAATGATTTTTGCGCGGTGGAGTATAAACTAGATTTTGTCAAGGTGGCCATTCTGTGCGCTTACGAGACTCACTTCCTTTAAAAGGGCTCCGACTGAAAAAGACAAAATAGTATTGCCATTGCTTCTTTGCAAAAGAAAGAAAACTTACTAGTGGGAACTCTTGAATCACGGAGTTTTTTAACCCTATAACTTCCGGGAGGGTAAAGGCCTGTAATTGGCGGATTCGTCTTTATCCCATTACGGCTCTTGTCTTTGTACAGTGAGAACTAACTTGTCTCTTTTCATCGGCGAGTTGCTCAATATACAGACACTGTAACTACGTCACTAGTGATAATTGGCTATTTTTGGAATTCGTCTTTACACAAACAGGGGTACCTCGCTGCTCATCATAAGCGCAATTTGGAGGTCTTCTTTATACAGAACCCGTGGGGTGTACTCCCTTATATGACCTATTCGGGGATGTGCCCCTGGACAGGGTATGGTTTTTGTCCTCTCTCTCCTAAGCAGGGTATATAATTAATCGCGCGGTCTGTCCTGAACAAGGTATATAATTTCGTGAGAGTCTGGGTATTGTCTGCACGATTAAATTGATTTGCTTGATGATTTTTTTCTTTTTTCTTTTCCTTTTTTAAGGCAATAACTATAACGTGAATTTTTTCCATTGCAATTGCCAATAAATGGCCTCAAAACAAGACGGCGTGCATTTTGTCCTTTGTCCTAAACACGGTTGTAACGTATTTTAGTACTTTAATTTTTTGTCCTAAACAGGGTCAGGGTTTCAAATAGGCGAAAAGAAAGCTCTATACAAAAAAAAATTTCTACATATTGGAAAGTTGGCGTATATTGTTTTTTGTTTGTTTGTTTATTTGTTTTTTGTTTTTTTTGGTCGTCCTGTAAAGCAAAACAGTCACATAATATCTGAGTCTCTGATCACCGATAAATAAACTATAATATATACTGCACGTATGGTAAACTTTCTGATTCAAGCTCTAACGTACGCGTCTGTCTGTGATTTATCAATCACTATCAGTATAATGCAATGGAAAATAAAAATGAAATGAAATCAACACTAAAGGAAGAGTTTAAAGCAAAAGGAATCCAGTCTCTTTTATTTTTTGGCAATGCTAATTGACAAGACTGAATACAAGCTTTCAGCAGGCCCTATATCGAACGATGAAGCTTAGAGCAAACTTAGGTTGTTTTACGACTGCTTCTGTATAACCCTTAATGTCCTCCAAACTTTCGTGTACTAGATAAAACGATGTCTATCCAAAGGATTGAATCCTCAGTTATTGTTTTTTCTTTCTGGCTTTTCACACTGGTGTGGTTTTTCCTCTCAAGATGAAACGGTGAACAGACATGACTTAGTACGTTTTCTTTCTACCTCTACAATAAATAAAAACGGGAATATGATATATATAACGCAGATCATTGTTGTTCTTACATTCTAAGAGGGATAAATTTAAGTACAAAATACCTTAAAGAAGATCCTAAGTATTTTTCTCCCCGTAAGTAACGGAAATAAAATGTTAAAAAGCTTGCAGCTGATTTCGTTATAGCTTTAACCGCTGATCACAGTTTTTCGACGATCAATAATAAAAATCCCAACTTCGATTCGTGCCCTGTACGAAACTCTCAAAGCTGATTGTCTGAATTAAGAGTCGGTGTTCATGGCCTAACGCACGATTTTTGATCATTTCCTTAATGTAATCTAATCCTTAATATGAAGAGTACGCGACGTATTGTTTTAAAGTCAGTACAGATGTAGCTCCCTACTAAACACTCAAATTGATGTGGGAAATATAAATGAAATGTTACTGTTTGGCATTATTATTAATAATGTCACACTTGCTGAGAATATAGGATGCCAATTTGGTTGAAAAAAAACTGAAAAGAAACTGCATGGAAGTATACATTAAGATGTACTTGGCAGCTCGAGGGGTAAATTTCATCTTTCTCTTTTGAATGGTTTGCTAATCAACAGAAAAAATTTGAAATAAATCATGATAAGGAGATTATATTATCCATATTCATTTTATTTTTATTTTTCATTTTTTTAAGACGAAATAGCCACCGTTCTCCTTATAGTATCTAATAGTGCTAAAAGACGTCAAGTTAGAAGTAAGGAATAACAAAGAAATAAAAATATTATATGCTCATATTTTTTTTAAAGTTAAAAATGGCAAAAGAGAAGAAAACAGGTGTAAGCGTAAGAGTAAACATCGTTTATGCATTTCTTCAATTTTTCCGAATGTAGCGTCATCAATAACAAGGCACATGATGGCAATTAGCACGCCTAAAACAGGGGCAATTGGGACGTAAAATTTTGTTTATGCACCACGCGACACTATAAGATAATTTAACAATTTGTGGTCTTCCTTAGCTATTTCAAGACGGATCTTGCAGTTATTGTCAGAACCAAAATTGAGTAGTGTTTATTTGCTTATTACTTGGAACGTAGTCAATTGACAGATGGTAACGAGTGATCATCTTTTTCTTTTCGATTTTTCCGCATTAACTTTAAAAAGATCTTCCACTGTTAATAAAGCGTCGAAGACTATATAAATAATCGAAAACGAATATTGAAAGAGTCCCTCGCCCCCTCCCCTCTACACTTTCGTACTGCTTAATCGCTAGGACTAAATTCACAAGGCCCAATAGGAAGATATGCCAACCAAAAGAGTGCAGGGAGACTGAGCTCTGTAACCTGTGGTTAAGCTTGCGCTTGCTTTCGGGTTTATTGATATCCGTTATAATCTTTTTTTCACCAATGCCAGAAACTCTAGTTTCTTCGCTCACTGCAGTACGTGAATGAAGTTTTTGAATGAAGTCCTCAGACAGAAATTTTCAACAACCAGGAAACAATCTTACGCAAGCTGTAGTGACAGCGATTCAAAAATAGCCTAAAACCCGTCAAAGTGGTTATACCGGGCACAACACAAAATATTCTATGACGCAATCCAAAAGATCGAAGATACCTAATTTAAGACGTCATCAGAGATATATAATCCTGTAATTTGTTCAACTTCACAGGAATAAGATTCAGACCATTTCTGTGGAATAAGAACTTAATTAGTGACATTAAACTTTACTTTTACAAATCCAAAGAGGCAATGTGAAAAGTAAGCAAAAAGGTTATCAAAAGTCACTTAGGAATTCTTTTTCCACACACCTCTTTATTCAAATGTGTTTAAAAGTTAAAGGATTCGCATTTCCTTGTGCATATAGGAGACATCAATGTTTACAATTAAAAACATTGTTTTTGCTATTCAAATGTGTAACGAGTGAAACAAAACAATCTTTTGTTACAAGAACCAATGAATGCGCTTCTGGTTGGACATTGATATCTTGAATAGGTGACGTCAGCATGAGTATCGCAATTCTGTCTGTTCATCGCTCTACCATAATATATAGATTTAGCCAGGGCTAAAAGCGAAGTTCAAATTAATAAATTTATAATTTAAATCAAAAAATAAACTTTTAATCCACAAATCATTTAACTTAAGGGCACATTCATGTGACTTTTGAGGGAAAGGCTAAGTTATTTTAGAGTGAAACATCTTACATCGAATTGATAACCTTATATGTACACCCAAAAAATAGCAAACATCTTCGATCACATTCAAGATCATAGTAGATTAGGCCTCGAAAACAAATTCTTGGAAAACAAATCACGCCGAATTTTTTTGCCTTCGACAGGTTTACTTTACAAATTCTTGCCAACAAATCTGGGGGTGTTTAAACCAACCTTTTATAATTTTTATACATCACATTTGACGTGAAACAGTCCTATTTATCATACAGACCTCGGACAGAATGCAGTATTTCACAATTTTTCAAGAAAAATTGCACTCAGTCAATATTCAGGACGATCAATCGTAAAGCGAAACCGTTCAAAAATTTCCAAAATCACCCATATGGTGAGCCCGTTCTCGTTTCTATAGTGCGAGCTGTCAGTGTGGTCGAGTGTTTGAATGAACTTTAATAGAGTTAAGCTTCAACATAATAGCGAATTTATTAATTTTTTTTTGGTTATTTAATGGTTTCAGTTATAACGATGTGTAATCTTATAAAGCGTTTGATACGCGCGACATTTTTGAGTACTCCTGCAAGCGATGTTCATGAACGATGAAAACAAACGGCACAGACAAGCGATTAAAATTGCAAGAGAGACTACTAACAATCAAAAAAAGAAATATAATTCGGTCAAACATTTACAGAGATAACAATTTTCATTCATGAAGACAAGTATTAGAGTGTCTTTAAAAATCCTGAGCCTCGGCGTGAAGCTTTATAAGCCGGCTTCCCGGCGCGGGTGTTTACTGTTTTCCAAGGTGAACTCCTCGAAGCAAGAAAATCGCTCGAAGTTTTCTTTCACAGCCAAATTTATAACTAAATATTCTTCGGAACGTTTTCTTTCTATCTGTGGTGAGCAAATGTATCTGAAAGCTTTTTAAAGTTCTGTAAGCTTATATCAAACCGTTCAAACCTGATACTAGGTCAGATCATTGACTCAAACTACGGTTAGAAACGTGCATAAACTTGCCGCATAAACTGTCAGCGTGAACTGCGCAAGACTTCATGAAATTAGATATAACAAAAACAAACATCAAATACAATAGTTACTCAGGCTTACCATTCGAGATTCAGTTCCTGAAAGCTATCAAAGAAGGCCACAGTTGCTTGAGACTTTTAAACCCTCTTACGCATTAAGGGACCGGTCAAAAATTAGAGGGGGGGGAGGGCTGGTGCATTTTTATTTTGGCCTACCAGTTTTGGGGAGACCCTCCCCATTCCAGGTGCAGAAAAAATGTTGACCCCCCAAAATAGTTTGCATAATTTATCATGGCCCCCCCCCTCCCCCACCACCCCACCCCTCCTCCTCCTCCCGAACAAAGGCTACCTGTATTGTAGCATAGCCCGAATTGTACGACACTGACCTTAAACTAACAAAGAAGAAAACGAGCTGCGTTTCTTCCTGATGTTACGCGTATCTCTCACGCGTGATCAAATAAGATACCTCAACGAAATGGCAAAAAATGGGAAAATTTCTGAGAAAGCACTTTCTACCATAGAAGAGTACATTCCAGGTCTTTTGAAAGAAAATGGGCAACTTTCTGTCACAGAAGACCATCAAAGTGAAAGTACTGGAAGTGAAAGTGAATCAGATCTAGAGCAGTGATCATTATCAAGCTGTTAAGTAATTAGTTTACATCGCTTTATTAATCGTTAAAAAGATATATTTTAAATTCTATTTTGACAATATACTGTTTGTTCAAGTCAGGAGAGGATCTAGACATTAGACCAAGAAGTGTCATTAAAAACCCATGTTTATATTCAACAGTCATCAAATAAAGAATGTGTTCCATATTATATTTACAGAAGAATGACTGTGACTACAGAGGAATTGTAGATTGACTCCTTGACCCCAACATCTTTGCATAAAAAATAATGCCCCCCCCCTTAATGACATGCACCAAATTGTTCGACCCTCCCTTTTGTGCTTGCATGAAAACCATGGCCCTCCCCATGTTTGCACCAGCCCTCCCCCCCCTCTAATTTTTGACCGGTCCCTAAGTAAGGTGAAAAACGAAAACGATGCCATCCGAAATCGAATTACCAAATTTTGACAAGCGATGCGTTTCTCAACCAAAAACCCAGTAAACAAACCAGCCATGAATAACAGAAGACTCTTGATAGCAGCTGTATTTCATTTTGTACATCCAAAGAAAAAGACAGTTAAAAACATCACAAGTTGACACAAAACTCTTCAGCTTCAGCTGTCAAAGTAAACAATTTTCAAGATGCTGCATAATTTTTTCGCATGAACTCACCTGTCAAATTTTGACCAATCAGAGTATAAAAATTGGACGTAGAGCGTGACCAACGCTTGACCATGGTAAGATAAGGTCTTCCCCGCCAGTACTTTTAAAAAAACTGGCTGAATTTTCGCTTCCGAAGTCAGTTTGAAATCAAAATCCTAATAGTGCGGGGCCATAGTGACATAAACACAACATATTTGATATGAATCCTTGGAAAAAATAAACTCGAGCCTGCGATCATTTCAAACTGGCAATTTTTCAGCGGATAACTTCCAAAAAATACTCGATCTCGATGGGTCGACACTTGAGCCTGCGCTACGGTCAGGTGATACTGGTCAGCGGATGCCCTGTTTTGACAGCTGTCAATTGATTACAACATTGATGTGCAATTAGTTTTCTCTTGGACTCCCAAACTAGCTAAAAGTGTGAGAGTAAACATTGGTTGTCCTGTGGTGCGGACGGACGGTCGGTCGGCGGTCGGTGTACGGTCACGTGATTACCAAATTTTCTGGGATGGGTAGATTTACTAAGCTATGGGGCTCCGCCGACGCGCGCGCGAAGCACGCGCGTGGAGCTCCGCTATGAAGCTTGAAAACAATGCCAAAAAAAAATCTGGGGGAAATTTGTGGTATCTAAAGCCCCATTTAATTACCTTCCGTCTTTTCAATGTCCTTGAAAGCAAGAAGAGACGTACATTGATGCTTAATCTCGGGATTGTCAAGGTTTTTAAAAAAATTATCGAGCGGTTTTTAAATAACCGTGAAATTTGTAGGCGTGGACCAAATTACATGTTTTACAAAAATGGTAAAGAAAGCAGCCGAAAGTAGGCTAATCAAATTCCCCTTTCTCGCAATCGGCCAGCGCAATCACCCTCTTTTTTCGTTACAAAGTTTCAGATGGAATCAAACCACTATGAGATGAAACAGCATTTCCATCATTTTCTTTAGACATCAGCTAGTTATGTCGATAGCATGTTTATTCACTGTTTTTTCCCCTTCAGCGATTTCTGAATAAAACTCCTAGTACCGCGAGAAATACAAAGGCAAGTAAAAAACGCAATGGCGTCATTATGTTGCCATGGTAAATCTGATGCCAATAAAACATGGTTCATAACAAATTTTCATCTTTATACAGTGCAGCCGTGTTAACCTTTTTGCGTTATCTTTATTAATGCTGACGCGGTAAACGCTCAAAAAGGGGAGGTATACTCCCTAAAAAACCCAGTCGAGCCACCTTAAAAAGAGGCATATCGTCATATTCTGGTCTTTATTTATTTGTAATAAGGTATCGGGAGGGGGGGGGAAGTAAATGTTGTACTGGCGACCCTACGCGACGATAATAGTTCGAACTGTGCTAGGCGGTTTCTTGGCGGGACTGCCACAGTTCACCGAAAAAAACGAATAAATGGTGTCTACAGGTCTATTTTCTTAGAATACGCGAAAAACACTGTTAGTTAAATCTTATCCTTGTGGTCCTCCTCCTTGACTCCAAATGTCTCTTATTACAGTTTCTGCAACGCCATAGGACAGATAATTTTTGTTCAAAAGTGCGTTGACAGGGAAAGGGCTGAGACGATGATAGCGGAAAATTACTTAATAGTTTAGAGAGGCCAATGTAGTTAGCGTGTGTAAAGCCTTCTTCCAACCATTAACCCAGAAAAGCCTTTGCAAAACGTTTGTTTGGACACAAAAGTCTCTCACTAAAAAGGGTGCCAGAGGCTTTTTTCTCTTTGAAACCCGCGAAAGCGAGCCGCGAAGCGGCGTTAAAAATAAAATCTCTCACCTACCAGCGCTTCATAGCCGCCGATGAGCGGGAAGACCTCTGGCATCCAGGATAGTGTCACATGTACAATGAATGTATGCTTGATTTTACATTACTGCGCTTACAAATTGCCTCAAACATTTCTTGCACCCAAACGTCACACGTTTTCGCTTTCATGGCACCAGTTGATTGTTTCCCGTTGTAATTACAGCTGTGATTGGTTTGTTGGATTGTTTGCGGCTTTTGTAATTAGTCAATCTCGTCTCAAGAGCACGCTTTCTCCCAGGTCAGCACCAAAAACGCGACCCGACACTTAACTCATGACTAATAGGGATCTATGGAGAAGAGATTGGTGCTCAACCAGTAAAATCACCACGGGCACCCAACGTCCATTTTCGGAAAATATCTGTTCGGAAGACGATTTGAGATCTAGAATTTTCCGAACATTTGTTGTAAAATTTCTTGCTTGCCTGCCTCTCCTAGGATTTTCGAACATCTAAAAAATGGTATAATTGCCCATTTTTAACGGATTTTTACCCTAAAAAGATCACCTAGCATTTTCGGGAGCCTTTTTTGTAGCTGAAATTTTCGAAAAGGTAAGTTTTGATCCCTATAATTTTCGGATCACTAGACTTTCTTCTAGGAAAACCGAACAGAGGAAAAATGTTTAAGGAGTAAAAATATGCATATATCTACTGTTTAAATACTAAAATACGTTTAATTTAAGAGCCCGTGACTGTAAATATCGAGAATCGCTGGCCAGGCTAAAAAAAAAACGAAAATTCTGATAATTTGTCAGAAAAACCCCTTTGGTGAACTATCTTCGAAAAAAATATTTTCAACTTTCAAGAATCTATAGTTTTCGAGAAAACGAGGAAAAACGAAAATAGCGGTTTTTACCTAATTAATTATGCAAAAATTAGAGTAAAAATGACCTACTTTATCGCGTCTGTACCGAGGCAAGATTCAAAGCTATAAAACAGAAATATTTTTGTTTAAAATAATTCTATCTGTTCTTTCTATCCATGGTATGTTTTAAGCCATAAACTTGATTTTGAATTTTTTATGGTTTTTTAAAAACTACCATCAATGGCACTTTTTAAAACGGCTAAAAAATGAGCAACTTCGGAGGCAAAAAACTCACCCTGGTATGTGTGATACCTAGCCAAAATGTATACTAGGACAAAGTTCAGCTCTTATATTAACAGAATATGAAATAAAAAATCTGGGTACTCCGGATTCGCCTTTACAAAATAAAAAGTTTCGTGACCACCAGTGGAAAAATGTCACAAATTTGCATAAGTCAAATTTGTAGAGAAATGTTGCGGCAGCCGGGTTTTGTTCAATTCAGGGTCAGTATATGATGTTCGGAAACATCACGAAGTAAGAAAACGTTTTTTGATAAAGTTTGTGTTAAAATATCAGAGTAATTAACCGTTCACAAAAAAATAATAATAAAAAACGACCTCGAAGAAGCGTTATATAAAAGCGCCGAATTATTATGTAAACTATATCCCATGTCTCTCGTTTCGTTTCCTAACTTCCTTGTATTAGCATCCAGCTGTATCATCGTAAATTCGACTCCGGTATATCTAAAATAGGTAGGTACATTTTCCTTGAAATTTTATTTTGAAGGAGGTTTTTTGCGAACGGGATACACTGCGTGGGAGTAAGCCATAAACTAACAGTTAGAGTAACAATGTCACGCAACGACGTCTCGAGCAGCTCCGCCTTCTTTTACTGATTTGTTTCTCCTTATGAAATTTTATAGAAACTTTGTTTTGAACAGACAATTCGTTGTTCGCAACATCATTTGTTTCTCAGTAGTTTATTTTCTTTTCAGAAAGAAGGGATACTAACTTTGCATGACAGAAGCCGGGGTCCGGGCCTGTCAGTCACGCACTACAAGTTAGCATTTTCTTGTCAGAGATGTTGAAATCTGATTTTTTTTACTACGTATTACAAACAACAAACCGTCCCTTGGTTAATTTCTTTACTTTTTCACAAATAGAGGTATAATTAGGCAGCTACCAAAGGCCCTAGGAAACAGCTAAGTAATCGTAGTTCATACGGTCCAGCGGTTTCTCTCCTCCGAAACGAATCCGAAACACCTTTCCCGCAAAAACTGCTCCTTTTAGGTCATCTCGGAGTTGTACCACCTGTCAAGGGGCGTTTTCCTTCAAATAAAAAATGATATTTGTTGATTTCAAAAAATAATCTAGCAGCGCCTTGGTGTGTAAGTCTATACGCGAAACCCATGAACAAAACAAGTTCCAACCGACGCCGCCGAAGAACTGCAAAAGGAGGGAGACTAGCGGTACAGTCGAACCTCCCGAAAGCGACCACCCAAAATGCGTAGACTTAGTGGTCGCTAACGGGAGGTGGTCTCTTACGAGAATCGGACCACAGGAGGTTTCTTTGAGAAGAAAAGTGGACACATCTACTTTAAGGAAGATAATTTATTGCATGCAATTTCCAAGTTACGATATGTGCAGTTTCATGTTGTTGTTGTTCCTACCACAAGAGATCAGAAAACTCGTCAGGTGGTCGCTTACAAGAAGTTAAAAACAATGCAGAATCATTAAACAGTCAACCCCAGTTAGTGGTCGCGGGCGCTTACAGGAGAGATTCCAACTGTAAGACTTAACTGAGTGGGTTTTGGTGTTTTGGATAGGTGGTCGCACATGGACCACCTTTCACGACGATGCGACTAGGATTTGTCCATGGAAGATAAGACTCCTTGTTCACCGCTTTTGAGCTACTCTAACCAACTCACACCCATGTCGACTGCTTGCAAAACGTATCATCATCTTGAGAAAAGGAGTATCAGAGAGGTCATCCATGACGCCCCTGGCCTATCGCAGTATCCGGGAACGAACTTATATCGACGTAAGCACCATTTACTAACCGGGCAGTAAGGCGACGCAGAGTAAAAGCGCAACTTGAGTACGTTTTTCAGTTTACAGCAGACCCAAGTTTTGTTTAAAGAAATACCTGCCTTTTGCTCAGGAGTATTAACGTCAGTACCCGCAATGTCCCAGCTCATGCCTTCACACCGGAACGTCCGATCGAATCACTGTTTAGTTGATAACTACCCTTCTCTTCCTCTTCCCGACTTATCTAGGAAGATCGAAGGGCCTCTGCTCGCAGGGTAGTTGATAGCGACCAAGGAGCTAAATAACATAGCGAGGTAAGTAAGTGGCATCGGCGGGTTTTTTTAGGCCTAACCGTTTCCCAAAGTAAAGAAGGAAAGAACTTCAGACAAAGGGAAAGAAGAGTTATGCGATAAAACTGCTCTAAAATTGATGTTCAGCTATGGCATATGCGAGGGGGTGGGGGCTATTTAATTGCTGAATAACATGTGCCGTTACCAAAAAAAATCACGGAAAAACATTTTTTCCTTGGCTTGGAATTTTGACCATGAAAATTTTAGCTCCAGCCATTTGTGATACCAGGCAAAAAAAACCAATATTTAGATATTTCCCTCTTAGCAGCAGGCCCTTTAATTAAAGTGTCCTTAAGTTTGGACTGTATCTAATATCATATATCCGCAGGAACGAAACATGACAACAGCTGGTTACAGATTGTCAATGTGTGAGGCGGGGGTTCTGGGCTCCCTGTGACAGTTCTTGTCGAGAAGACCCCATATCAGTATATTTGCTGTTTTAGGTTGATTCTGTGCTATAACTTACTGCCTTTACCCAGTCAAAAAATGTTCAGTGTAGAGTTACATGTGGAGATATGAAGAAGATATTTTATCAGGGAGCACTAGCCAAAAATATCTTTTTGGGTGATGCATTTAAACTTGAAAAAGATGGCCCAATTTTTCCAGTTTTGAGTCCATGTCCATCCTGGCCCTCAGTAGTAACAGAACTCTACAGGAAACAGTTTCAGTTTCAGGCAAGTGCGAAGTGAGTGAGAAACGCCAGACAAGCATGAAGATAGGTGAAAATTGGCTAAATGAGGTACCAGTGGAAAAATCTATCCTTGTTGATTTTGATCAGTTTATAACCTTGGTGAATAAATGGAAAGCTAAATGGGTTCATGAAGGATATTCATGGTTCCAAAAAAAAAACACCAAAAAGGCCCCAGTGTCGGCAGTACTCCGTCCATCTGATTTACTTTTTCTATTGAGAGGACAATTGCAAGGATCCGTGAGGGTCCATTTAATGAAGGTTTCAGCTAATCAATGGCACAATTACGGGTCGGTCCACTTGGCGATCTTTGACCATACATCTGTAGAAGGCACAAGTGTAATAAAGGTCCCATCTGTAATAACATTTGGACCCAAGCGTAATAAAAGTCCCATCCGTAATAACATTTGGACCCAAGCGTAATAAAAGTCCCATCCGTAATAACATTTTGAACCCAAGCGTAATAAAGGTCCTATCTGTAATAACATTTGGACCGTCTTCAGCTTGTCTTACTTTGCTTATAATCAGCGCGACATTTTGGAGCTCTTACATTGAAATTCTCACCTGACACCATTACGACCCAAAAGATGGCCAAGTTGCAAAATATTGTCACGCGCGTCTGTATCATTGTTCTCAGCTAGTCTTATGGTGCTTATCATAAAGCGATATTTTGGAGCTCTTGAAAGATAGTGAGAGACACCTCAGAATAAAGATAACATAAGAATTTTAACGTTATAACTAGTAATAGCCAAAGGTTACGGAGTGCGGGCGATAACGATCGAAGGTTTTGCTCCAGCGCTGTGCTTAGCGTACGTTTCACGTGACAGATGGTCAAAACACGCGTGATAAGATTACGAGCGATAGAAGGTCCGAAAGCTCCTGATCAAATAGTGTTCTGTGCATTCCATTCATTCTTTGTGAAAGTCCAAACGAAAGCTGACTACATACATGCGATGCGTGCGTAATAACAACCTTGACATTAGGATTGCGAGCTCCTCTTGTCGCCCGCAACAACAAAAAACACTCTCGTAAGAACGCAGTAAAGCAGTACTGAGCACATATTTTCTTTGGTTAATAGTTCTAAGCGACAATGGCCTTTTTTTTAATGGCCAGTTCCGTTCATCTAATAGTAAACACTCTTCTAGCCAAACTACTACATGTAAAATTCAGTTTGACAGTGACGTGAAAGCCATGGAGATTAAATTAAATGGCAGAGGTTGGTTTCCGCGGGTCACGTGATTTTACACTCTTTACCTCTTATTGGCCATAATTTGTTGTTGGTATATTACCAGTTTGAGTATAAAGGTAACTTTTACAAATATTGCCTTTATTACACTTGGGTCCAAATGTTATTACAGATAGGACCTTTATTACGCTTGGGCTCAAAATGTTATTACGGATGAGACTTTTATTACGCTTGGGTCCAAATGTTATTACAGATGGGACCTTTATTACACTTGGGTCCAATTATTACACTTGTGCCTTCTACACCATCTTTGGCTGTTCGAAATCGTGTCTGGGCTTAGTTAATAGTGTTGAACGCACGAACAGTGAAGAGGCAGAAAGAGGAGGTGGAAGAGTTTCAGAAAAAGGGAAAAGGGGGCGATGATTACTTTTATCTTGTCTTTACTTACGTTATTTTTAATATGCGAGACGTGGCAATTTTACCACAATATAACTTTGAAAAACTACCGAGAAAATTAACTATTTTGGATTTTTATTGATTGAAAACTTATAGGGACTGATGTATAGTGTAAGTTATTAATGGCAAATCCCTAAAATGCCTTGACGAATGATCTACATCGGTACCATAAAAGCATGTGCCCACTCCAAGAAAGATGTATGACCGCGAAATCCATTCAGGTGAATAAAGTAAAGTTAAGTCATCTGACATGAATAATATTTCTTTAAACACTTCAAAACCTCTCATTTTTTTTATCGAGTTTGACAACTGTCACGTAATTGCAGAATACAACACTCCAACACTCAACAAAGAGCTGACATACAAATTACAAAACATTTAACATTAGCTATTCTCCTGGTTTTGCTATTTCAAGCCTCAAATATTGCGCGATGCTAACAGTATTGAAACCCGTCCTTGTGTACGATAGGAATATGCAGATGCATTTATATGCAAATTTGCCACATTGTGTCACCAACCTTCACAGCAATTTCTTTTCAGGGATATCAATTTTTGAGATCCTTTACTTAATTTTAGCTTCATTTAAAGGGCTTTCATCCTTTCTCCTACGTTTCGAATATACCACGTACCGAAACTACAAAGAAAAATCGGGCGGCATCATTTCTCTACAAATTTGACTTATGCAAATTTGTGACATTTTTCCACTGGTGGTCACGAAACTTTTTATTTTGTAAAGGCGAAACCAGAGTACCCAGATTTTTTATTTCATATTCTGTTAATATAAGAGCTGAACTTTGTCCTAGTATACATTTTGGCTAGGTGTCACACATACCAGGGTGAGTTTTTTGCCTCTGAAGTTGCTCATTTTTTAGCCGTTTTAAAAAGTGACATTGATGGTAGTTTTTAAAAAACCACAAAAAATTCAAAATCAAGTTTATGGCTTAAAACATACCATGGATAGAAAGAACAGATAGAATTATTTTAAACAAAAATATTTCTGTTTTATAGCTTTGAATCTTGCCTCGGTACAGACGCGATAAAGTAGGTCATTTTTACTCTAATTTTTGCATAATTAATTAGGTAAAAACCGCTATTTTCGTTTTTCCTCGTTTTCTCGAAAACTATAGATTCTTGAAAGTTGAAAATATTTTTTTCGAAGATAGTTCACCAAAGGGGTTTTTCTGACAAATTATCAGAATTTTCGTTTTTTTTAGCCGGGCCAGCGATTCTCGATATTTACAGTCATGGGCTCTTAAGAGCGACTTTCTGTAAATACCACGGATAGGTGTGCAAGATGGAAAAATCGAAATCCCCCAAACTTTGTCAAAACAAAGCCCTTTGGAAACTATTTTAGAAAATACAAGACTCAGTTCGTTTGACTTAATATTTTCCGAAATAATATATATTTTTTAATTTTCACCTTCGAGAGGCCTTCAAACCACCGAAAAATGTGCTTGATACACTCGCTTCGTGAATAGAAACGGAAACTAATGCCATGACTTTTCTTATATAAAACAATTTTATGATCCTTCCTTTCTGCCTAAACGTTGTTACAATTTCAAAAGATTTCAGTCTGATTTTTTAATATTTTTTCAAAATTACCTCTAAATCAGCATTATGGCGACCATCAATTTTGCCATTTTTCAACGGCGAAAATCCCTGCCTGGTACATGGCTTTCATTAGAAAAATGGTATTCCAGAGGAAGAGCAATGTTTCCCCTATCAGTCTGTGAAATAAAATTCTGGGGCAATTGAAACTGCGAGTTTTTAAAACTGAAAACATTTACAGTACTCGCGCGATTTACGACCTCTGAACTTGCAGTTGTCGTGATGAATACAAGCGAGAACTTAGACGGCACTTGAAACTCTGGCGCAAATTCGCCCATTTTCCGCCAGTTTAAACACCAAAAACGATTTTAGATTTCACAGTTGTAAATTTTCAAAAGGAAAAGCAATTTTACTGTGCGAAAGTGTGCTATGAACCTCTTGACTACAACACTTCCCCTTTTCCCTTACGTGCGCGTTTGTTTACTTTGGCCGTACATATATGTACAAAACGGCTAATAGTGTCGGTAGCTATTCTTTCAAATGCTCTCATTTCTCATGAACCAAGTCGCTATAGCTAAAAAAAAGGAAAACATTTTGACCTACCTCACATTATTTGACAACAGACCCGAATCCTTTAGTGCCTTTAGCGAAACGAGATTGCGTGACAAAGAACTTTGAGACCCAGGTTACACCGCGGAGACAGATACCATTCCGAAAAAGAAACTCACGCGGCACCTTCTGAAAGCGAAATATGTAAATAATTAAAATCCTTAGTTTCGTTGACTTATCCGCCAGAGCTACCCTGCAAACGTAACACTAAAAAAATATTTTTTCGTCAAAAGACTATATAGGGGTAGGCCCTTATACAGTGAAACCGCGATATAAAGAACCTACGAATGATTTTCTTTACCTCGATAATAGTAAAATATACTGTAAAACCTATATTAAAGCTCCCTGTCAAATAAGCTCCCCCCCCCCCCTTTCAGGGGAAGAAAGTTAATAAGCCCCCCCCTTCTATCAAGCACGCGCTTCCCACCCCTAATTATTCTTCACTAATAAACGAAAGACTGTATTAATCAATCACGACCGTAAACTTCGTGTGGACTGATCCGGGATGGTTTATTTACGAACTGGAAGTTCGGATTTGATTATGATCCTCGGCTGCTTGACCTAAAACGTCCTGTACTTCAGCTTTTCCACTTTGTATTCGAGTTCTTTATGGAGAAGCGATACCATGGTAGTTTCTAACGTAAATATATTAAGCCCCCCGTCTCTATTACACCCCTCCCCCTCAAATGGGCTTGAAATAAATGAACCCCGCCCAGGTGGGGGAGGGGGAGGGGGGCTTAGAGGATTTACGGTATGAAAAAAAAAAACTCGATATAACGAAACCTCGTTATAGCGAGCAAATTTCAGGGGCACTCAACGACTGTTTTCTGTAAAATATATCTTCGGAGAAGTAGATATTGCCTAGAATTTTCTATAGCTTGAGGACACCTAAAAATTCCTAGATGACCGTTCCGTTCCTGTTTGATTTTCGAAGGTTATCTTATAAATTCCCTACGATTTTCTGAAGTTTAATTTTTCACATATTAAATCCCAGGTTAGGCTAATTTTTCGTAGAAAAGAGGAAACCTAATAATGTGATTGAGAGAGCTGAGAGAGGAATCAGAAAAATTCCCTTCGTGATTCGTTAAATTGCATCTAAAATTTTTAGGAAAATAATACCGAAACCCTTGTAATTTCGAAATACTCAATACAAGTTCCCCTAGGATGACCGGAGCGGAACAAATTTTACAAGCCGCTTAGAATGCATTTCTAGAGATCTAAAAGTTGTCTGGGTATACCATTGAAAAGTGTTTTCAATGAATTTAGAAGGAAACCGTCGTTGGGTACCCTGGGTGCCAGAGACTTTTCTAGCGCGGTTTCCGGTTTCTGTCAGGTCTTTATAGTGACACATCTTCGAAAATTTTTTCCGTTTAAAAATTCTGTCACATTTCCCGCCGCACGCGAGAAAAAACCTCTGATACCCAGGGTATCGTTGGGTGGCTCAGAATTTTTTTTATTTCCTTGGGCCTTCGTTAAATCGAGGTTCCACTGCAGTTTCTTGTTTTCATCACGCTCGTTTTGAAATACGATTATGAATTCCTTACTTGTATACTTAGAATAAAGCGCTAAGTCAGGTGGTGTGCGCACTACGATTGCGATGCATTGTGGATTCAAAATTTTCAACATGGCGGCGAAGGTCGAGAAATTTCGCAGGTTATATGCTTTATTTTTCAATAGATAGAGTTCTTTCCTTAGATCATTTTTCTCGCTTTCATAAGCTAACATATGTTTAGATTTTTTCTGTGAAGAAAAACAGATCAATATTCTTCATTTCAATCTAAAACGAGGAGCCCGAAGATTCCTCCTGTAAGAGCATGAAATTTGAACCCGGTTTTTAAGAAGCTATAATTTCCATTATATTGCCCGTCGAAAGTAGAAGATAATTGTAAGTGTTTCTACAAGCCTTGTTCTACGCTAATCTTTTATCGCTCCACAACGCGCCCCACGTTTTGTGATACTTTTTCCGAATTGAGACCGGCATGTTTTCATGGGAAAATGTAGCCTCGCGAAGACCAATGTGACATGTTACTGGAAGTGTTACTGTTGTAATCACAAGCTGATCACAAAATAGTGGGGCAACGGCGACTGGTTCCTCCCAACAATAGCATTAGGTGAACATAAAATGTTCGAAATTGGTATACAAATATGCTGATGAGTACTCTGATGTAGGAATGTCTGTTTTTGTAATAGGACGAAAAAAAGCAGAATAAAATTGCACTCATACATGTGATTCCCTTTATGCAGGTATAAAATCAGTAGGATAAGAATTACAGGTATTAAATTAAATGATAAGTTTAATTATACAGTTAAGCCCTGTGCATTTTGAAACCAGCCATCCTTTATGAAAAATGGTTTTTGGGAGAATTGCAAGAATAGTACAGTGTAGAAGAAGAGTTTCATAACATCCACCAAGCTTGCACTTTACTTTTATTTAGAGAAATATGCACATCACTCTTGAGAAAAGAAAATCATATCTACTTCCAAGTTTGGTGTGTGTTGTTGTGTGGATGTTATGACTTTGTCAGTTTCTTGCCTAGTCCCTGTTTTATTCAGTGGTGATTAGCCTCTGTAGCAGGCATTTAAAAGGAAAGGAAAAGGGGTTTTGGGCACAAGAGAAATGCAAAGAGTGCACGAGGAAGGAGGGAGTGATTTCAACATTCACATGGTTGATGTTTATAATGCAAAAAACAATTACGGCAGGCATTTCCCTCCCTCCTTCCCTCACATTTCTCTGGCACCAAGACCCACTTTCCCTTTTTCTTCGAAATGCCTGCCACACAGGGTAAGTGATGTCCTTCAATCTGTTTACCCGTTTACACTGTTTAATATGTATCAAGCAATTTCCATATTTTGGTGGCTTTAGTTAAAATATAAATTGCTTGATCATTGAATGTACTTTTGATATTGGAAAACCAAGGCTGAAAAAATGGTGACAGGAAAGGAAATAGAAAAAGTTGAACAATGGGGCAGTAAAATCATGAGACTAAGAACCTGAATTAACTAAGTAAGCCTAAACAGATTCTTATGTAAATAGTAGTTAGCACAAGTTTAGGCTATTTAGGTTTTCAAATGGGTTCATATCTTCTGAAGAAAAAATGTAGCTAAGAGTATTTGTGTTTCACCTTATTCCTTATATAAAGTCTGCATACCAAATTAGAAGTTATGTGAAAATGGACATAAAAAGAGGAATGTATTTAAATTTAAACATTAATTGGCATTTACATTGCAGTTGGAGTGATAAGACAGCTTTGTCTCCAAAGTAGAATCTAAATGTTGATTTATCTCAGCTCAAGTGTACAGAATTTTTTCATAGATTTCAAAAATAAGAACCTGTTTCAAATTTTAGGCTAAACAGGTTTTTATATAGAGGGGGCTCATCTGGCATATTTTAGCCTAACAGGTTCTTAAAATTCAGGTTCTAAGTCAGGGGGTTTTACTGTACTACTAGGATCCACCTCTACAATAACTGGTAACCCAAAAGCCCTCTTTACGGACAACCGCTTCATACAGACACCTGATCAAGGCTGTGCTCTAGTAGAGGCCTGTGGCCCCTGGCACCCAACTTTTGCTTTTGGGTGACTAGAAAATCTCAGACATTTCATTCAAATCATATGCTGGGCAGCCTAGATTTTACAGAATCAGAGAACTGGGCTCCTTTCAATGTTCCTTGCAGCACAGCCTTGCTCATCATTACAGACAGCTTGCTTTGTTCCCTGGAAAAAAGCCCTTAAATTTTCTCTAAATTAAGATGGACAATTTCTACGGTCCCCTCAGTGTCTGTATAACAGAGTTGACTGGGAGTATGATGAGACCTATGACACCATATTTAAATTATAACATTGGGGTGAGGAGAAAGGAAAGGGGTCTCAAGCTATGTTGCCCCAGCCCTGATTACAGGAGATTTGTAAACATGTATGAATTTCACATTTTGAAGAGTTTTTATAATCCAAAAAAATATGTGATAACATGTGTTTGTAGCTGAAGCTTTTAAAATCTATTGACTGCATCAGGTTTTGTAATCACAAATATGCCATTTTCAGTTTCAATCCAGTTATAAGACATTCTATGACTCATACCAATAGAAAATATATGGGCAAATAAAGATGCTCAATATTATATTATCTATAAAGAGGACACAAGTTTATTGTACACAAATACTCTCTACTTTATTTACTTGTCTTCATGTGATGATAAATACAGATGTTAAGCAAAACGAAATGCAGACTTAGTGCCAACAGAGAAACAAGTCCTTGAAAAGATGACCCCCTCAACTTCGATTCTCTTATTACAGCTAGCAAGTGAACATCTTGCAATGCTGATCGGACAACACAAAATAAGCTCACTGTGTTTAAATACCGTGGCAGGGTATTCTGAAGAAGCTCCTAGTATTTTATGAGTATATCACAGCTATGCATATCAGTACCTCTTAGCACTAGTTGCACTGATTTCACGGTGAATTCAAAATTTTCGGCGAACCGCGGGTCTTACCTCCAGTGCTTTTCATGATTGAAGCATTGAGCAAAGCGTTTCTGTGCCGACTTTTCTCGGTCAGTTGCAAACAGGATGCAAGTGATTACGAACAAAATACACCAGAATACACTTATCAACGGAATGAGACTGTTTTTCCCTGAGAATTGGACAGACTTTCCTTTTCAAGAGCTTCCGGAAGATATTCAAAGCAAAATCAAATATATCTACAGCGTAATTGACGAATATTCACTCCGCAGTCGAGATGTTCACTCCACGCCATCTTGACACAAATGATCAGATTTTGAATACTGCCCATGATGCTTAGCGATCGTAGTGCGCACACCACCTGACGCTAAGTCAGTCTGAAATGTCATACTTCCTTTCCCCCTAAGGGGCCGCAGCAGGTTTCGTGGTGGGGCGAAGACACGCATAACATTTCAGACTAGACATGGTGGGGCTAGAAAACCTGCATAACTTTACAGCACCTCTTGTGTTTCAATTTTCTGTAGCTCTGGCAAACTCGAACAAGTTTTGCATTTCTGAGCAACCTTTTGCCAAAATATAGGTTGTGGCACATGTCAAGCCAGAAAAAGTGAGTCCTGAAATTGTACAAAGGGGACCTAGCTCTAAGCATACCGCCTCAGTAGTATAGGAGGGATGTTTTACTCCTCTTTTTTGCGGAGGATTCTCATTAGAGTGCGGAGGAATACATTAACGCCGATGACGTCATAACCTTTTGTCTTGATCTCATGAATAAACTGCTGTGGTATCTCATTAACTTGCGGTGGAATCTCATTAAGTATATCCAGTTTGACGGGTTTATCAATGATGTCATGTTCTATTTTTATCTTGTGGCGGTCATGGTTGGTATAACCGGTTTGACAGGTTTTAGTTATTTTCGGAAGATGATGTCATATGTATTCCGGGGTACTATGATGTCATAGTTGTTTTGAATACTTCAATAGGAACAATAGGCTTGCCTAGACTTGCCCGGGCTCTTTTAACCCTGATTGTAGAATCTATTCTATCTTCGAAATAAAAGCGCGCTCTCCGTTCAGCATGTTACTCTTGCAATCGCTTTGCTAAGGAAACAAGTTCGCTTGCCTAACTAAAAATCCGGTTATAAACAAAACTCAGACGCAAAAAAAATGGAGCTCAAACTCTTTATTTCAATCTATTGCAAACAGTGCTCGCTCTATAAAATTACTTTATCTTGATGTCTTGTTACACGCTCTGTTAACCAGTGGTAATTTGCATCTGACTCATGCCTCTTTTGTGTTCTCGCAAATTAACAATCATACTTAAGTCCTCTAACAAAAAGATAAGGTACCGTTTCATACACAATTGTTAGGTCTATTGAAAAATAAAATATTCCACTGCACAGTGCATCGACAACCGTTTAATTAATTTGTTATTGGTCTATCGAGCATTCGTTTGGTTCTTTTCTAGGAAAGATCTTACGCTGGGATCGTCCTTGTGTAAATAAATCCATTTCGATTTTCCATTGCAATAGTGTCTTATTTTCACAGGCCAGTAATTTCCATACGAGTACGATGGAAGATACGGATCATAAAGATGTCTGGCAATGCGGTACATTTCCGTGATCCCAAAGTCTTTTGGTAGGGTTTGGCATCGGGGCGCTCCTTGCATATAATTTTGTACAACGGGATAGGCTGCTTCAGACCAGACTGCATCAAAAGGAAATGGCCGTGACCTTTTTACAATTGGCGGGGAAGATTTGACTACAGGAGGCGATTTTACTGCTGATCTAGCTTCGCAGGCAATGTTCTCCTTGTAACTGGTCGTTTCGACGGTTTCGACCGATTTTGCGGAGTTGTTAATTGTCGGATATCGACGACAAGAGCCAAAGATGTCGCTCAACACCTGCTTATTTGCCGCCGTGTCCGGTTTATTATCTACAAAGATGTAACCGTAAGGCCTCTCTGTTTCATGATAATAAGCTGTCATGAATCGTTGGCGATTCTTATCAAACATACGCTCAGCAACAATTCCGATTTGTTTCCGATCGCTAGGACTTCGGAAAAGAGCCATGTACTGTGCATTCCGACTGATATCGGTGTTAAATTTTCCCTTGGGGAACATATTCTGAAGGAGCAGTATGACGCTGGCATTTCTATGGCGACCTTGGGTAAACAACCGAGAAACGATGGGGCTTTCGATCGCTTCTGCCATTTGATCATCAAAGATGATCACGTTGTTGTATTTTGGGTCAATTTCTCGCAGATCTTCTTGAAATGTGGGAAGGCCACGAAAAAATTTGATGTCCTTTCCGATCGCTGATTTCAAAGCTTCGTATCTATCTTGCCACTGACTGTAATACCATAAAATGCGACGGGGCTTGTTGGTTTCGTAGACAATACGATCTCTCGTTAGAATCTGTTCTACGAAAACTGTTTTCCCTGATTCACTTGGTCCAACCACAAGGAGTGAGAACTTATGGCGAAACATAAAATCTGGATAAGGCTCGGTTGCCAAGGAAACATCATGGGAAAGCTTTACCTTCTTCGCAGTAGAAGAAGTTTTCGGCGTTTCGTTTACTGGTCTTCTTCTTTTTCTTGGCTCACATATTTTTCTCGTGGAACTAGATGAACAACGAGGTAAGTCGACGCTTGTAGAAATATATTCTCTTTTTGATTCCCAAGAAACCTTAGCCTCTTTTAAGAGTCGTGTTCGTCTTAGCCCGGTTAAGTCATGGAGAATTTCAAGATGAGAACTCAAGTTGGACACACCAGGTTTGCCACATAGGGGACAAATTCGAGGAAACGTTCGAGGCATGACTGCTTATGAAAAATGACTCACAGTTAACAGAATCATTTAATATATAGTTATTTTACAATGGTGGGGAGTACTTAAGAGAATTCAGGGGTACAGGAGGGGTACAGGAAGGGTACAGGAAGGGTACAGTAGGGGTACAGTAGGGGTACAGGAGGGGTACAGGAAGGGTACAGGAAGGGTACAGGAGGGGTACAGGAGGGGTACAGGAGGAGTACAGGAGGAGTACAGTAGGGGTACAGGAAGGGTACAGTAGGGGTACAGGAGGGGTACAGTAGGGGTACAGGAAGGGTACACGAGGGGTACAGAAGGGGTACAGGAGGGGTACAATGAAAGTTCAAAGAGTTCCGTTGTGCTTTGCAGCCGTGCCTCCATCGATAGCTATAATAGAAGTAAGCCGCTGTTTCTGATTCAGTCAGTTCTTAAAATTCGTGCAGTTCGGATCACAATGTTCAGCAATTATAATCATTTCGTTCAAAAAGGATATGGAAATTTTGAAGATGATGACGACGATATTGAAAGCTCACAAGAAAGCGAAGAATCATCTCAAAGTTCTCAATCTAGCGAAGAAATGGACTCTTCCGGAGAGGAGGAGGAGGAGCATGTAGATCCTTGGTCACGCATTCAAAATGAAGTTTGTAATCGCCACGAAGCCCAGCTCGAAGCTCTGATCAACGAGTATGAACAAAACGGAGACTCGCCTGAAGTGGCCTGCATTAAAGCTGAAAATACTTTGCTTCCAGTATATAGAAAGGAATTGAGAAAAGTGTTCTTAGAGTTTTTACAGTGGATGCATGCAATGAAGAAAGATCCGACATTCCGAAAAGTGATGGAAACCCGCCAAGATCTCAAAGACACAGAAGGATATGACTGGCTGGAATCGACAGAACTTGCCATCGTTATTTGTTAGTTATTTTTTTGCGCCTGGGTATCTCACGTTATGCTTACTCGTATCTGCAAGTGTGTCTAACATCCTGAGCTTACGTAAAGGTTATTTACTTGGAACGATGGGGTATATGATAAATTCTCCTGGTACCGCCCCGAGGGCTACGTGTGTAAGACTGTTCCTTTTCAGATTTTCAATAGAAATGCAAAAAAAATAGCTTTCAGTTAGTGCGAACGGCCTTTCCTTCTTTTTTCTTCTTTTCCTTTTTTTTTTCTCAAAAAACGCGGGTTTTTTTCAAGGTGCGAGGGGCGCGATCATTGGTTTCACCGCTCGAGCGTTCCAGACGGACGCAACTATACGGCTTGCAATCTTCTTTAAAGAGTTGCTCAAAAATATAAGCGAAATTTATCTCCAAGGCAGACTCACAGCTAAAGCACAGACGGTATGCTTAGAACTAGGCCCCCTTTGTTCCACTTCAACCCCCCCCCCCCCGGCCTGCCAGAGTCATTAGGGGCGCTTACACGGGCGCGGTTCGGTCGTACTTGACAGTTTCTATCAAACTGCTCTCTTTTTTCTGGCTTGACATAAGCCTATATTTTTCGCAGACGTTGCTCAGAAATGCAAAACTTGCTTGAGGTTGCCAGAACTACAGAAATCTTTGCTTTTAACACCAGAGGTGCTCTAAAATTATGCCGGTTTTCTAGTCCCGCCATGTCTAGTCTGAAATGTTCTGCGTTTCTTCGCCCACCCCGAAACGGGCTGCCGACCCTTAGGGGGTGGAGGGAAGGGACGGATGACATTTCAGACTACGAATTAGCGCTTTTTTCCCCCTCAATGTCAGTTTTCTAAGGATACAAGTAAGGAATTCATAATCGTATTTCAAAATGTGTAAGCAGGCATTTATGGAAAGTAAGAGACTAAAAGGGCCCACCACTTCATAGCCTCTTGTGGAAATTTTTTTTTTAGTCTTGCGTTTTCATAATCGCTCTAGCGGATAAGTCAGTGAAACTAAGGATTTTGATTATTTACATGTTTTGCTTTGATAGTTACAGAAGGCACCGCGTGAGTGTCTTTTTCGGAATGGTATCTGTCTTCGCGGTATAACCTGGGTCTCAAAGTTCTTTGTCACGCAATCTCATTTCGTTAAAGGAAATCTAAAATCGTTTTTGGTGTTTAGACTGGCGGAAAAGGGGCGAATTTGTGCCAGAGTTTCAAGTGCTGTCTAAGTTCTCTCTTGTATTCATCAATACAACTGCAAGTTCAGAGGTCGTAAATCACGCGAGTACCGTAAATATTTTCAGTTGTAAACACTCGCAGTTTCAATTGCCCCAGAATTTTATTTCACAGATTGATAGGGGAAGCATTGCTCTTTCTCTGGAATACCATTTTCCCAAGGAAAGCCATGTACCAGGAAGGGATTTTCGCCGTTGAAAAATGGCAAAATTGATGGTCGCGATAATGCTGATTTCGAGGGTAATTTTGAAAAAATATTAAAAAAATAGATTGAAATCTTTTGAAATTGTAACAACGTTTAGGTAGAAAGGAAGGATCATAAAATTGTTTAATATAAGAAAAGTCATGGTATTAGTTTCCGTTTCCATTCACGAAGCGAGGGTATCAAGCACATTTTTCGGCGGTTTGAAGGCCTCTCGAAGGTGAAAATTTAAAAAAAATATATTATTTTGGAGAATATTAAGTCAAACGAACTGAGTCTTGTATTTTCTAAAATAGTTTCCAAAGGGCTTTGTTTTGACAAAGTTTGGGAGATTTCGATTTTTCCATCTTGCACACCTATCCGTGGTATTTACAGAAACTTTGTAACTTTGTAACTTTATTTGATTAACCACAAAATACAAATAACGATAAAACAAGACAGATACACAAAAGCAAATGAAAGTGGCGAGGAAGCCCAAAAAGAAACCATGAGGCTTATAGACACTGGGCTCCCTCAGAGTAAAAATAAAGTTAACAGTAATGGTAAGGCCAGGATCGAAAGCAAAATACAATGAAGGTAAGTATAAATTAACTAATTACATAGACTGAGTTGACAAAATATAAGGTATGGTACAAGTAACAATAAGTATAAAAATAATATCAGACATGTGAAGAAATATAACTATTTACTACAAGATTTATAACTAATAATTCATATATAATTTTTTTTTCAGTTTCGTTTTGAATACGTGGAGAGAATTAGATTCTTTAATATCATTTTCTATAGTGTTATAATAAGTAGGTCCTTGGAAACTGACAGAAAATTTACGAAGGTTTATTCTACAAGAAGGAAGGTGAAAATCGTTCGCGTGTCTAGTGGCATAGCTATGGACTTGTTTGTTTAAAGAAAAATAATTGTTGAACTTTGAAGGCAAAAGAGAATGGTTAAGAGAAAACATAAGTTTACCTAATTCTAGCTGTCTAATATCGGAAAGTTTTAGTAGCTCTAATTCTTTGAAAATAGGGTCTGAATGAGAATCGAAAGTTGATTTAGAAATAATTCTGATAACTCGCTTTTGCAAAGAGACAAGACGGCGAAGATTGGTTTTGTACGTAGATCCCCAGACAATAATACAATAATGAAGATAAGGATAAACTAAACAATAATAAAGATTTTTTAGACACGGTTTAGGTAGAAAAAATATTGCTCTATTAATGACACCTATTGATTTCGAGATTTTACGAGCTACTTGAGAAATGTGCGGTTTCCAAGACAGATGTTCATCAAGGACTACCCCGAGGAAGACCGTTTCCTTAACCTGTTCGATTCTCTGTTCGTTTATGCATACTTGCATTGGAAAATGATACCTTTTCTGTCTAAGCTTAAATAACATAAAGTTTGTTTTCTTTAGGTTTAAGGAGAGTTTGTTTGCCTTAAACCAAGTGGATAATTTATTAAGTTCGGAATTGAGTGAGGCTGCCAGGTAGACAGGATCTTTATGGGACATAAATAAATTAGTATCATCAGTGAATAAAATCAGCTCGACGAGCGTCGATGCGTTGTTTAAATCATTAATATAGAGCAAGAAAAACAAGGGGCCCAAAATAGATCCCTGGGGGACACCACAGCAGATAGTTTGAGGAGAGGAGCATTGACCGTTAAATTGAACGAATTGCAACCGGCATGTTCATTGCGATCAAGAGCAAGGGAGATTTTTTCATATAGGTCAATCAATTCTAACGAAGTTGAATGATTTTTGCTGAAGCCAAATTGATTATCACATAGAATTTCTAGTTTACTTAAATAATTATAAAGACGGTTATAAACAACCTTTTCAAGAAACTTAGAAAAGCTAGGGAGAATCGAGATCGGTCTATAGTTCGTAAAGAGTGATCGATCACCGGCTTTAAAGAGTGGTATCACGCGAGCAATTTTCATTTGGTCGGGAACAATGCCATGAGAGATAGATAAATTGATTATATGAGCTAAAGGATCGGCTATAATTTGAATTGACTTTTTTATGATGGAAATGGGAATTCTATCATGGCCAGCTGCCTTACCTGGTCGAAAAGCATTGGAAATTTCCGATAGCTCATTTGGAGTCACTGGATCAAAAAACACCGATTGACAAAAGTGACCAGAGAGAAAACGGCGGTGAGAGACAGACGAGTGAATTTCTTTGGCTAGATTAGGTCCGATACTAGAAAAATAACGACAGAATCTATTAGCGATGTCTACTGGATCCGTAATTTCTTGGTTGTCAACTTTAAAGATGGAATTGATTTTAAACGCTTTCTTTTTTGTCTTAATAATTTCGTTTAGAACTCTCCATGTAGCTTTGGCATTTGATTTAGAAGCATCGATTTTCTTTTCGTAATATATACGTTTAGCGATTCTTAATGAGTGGTTCAATTTGTTTTTGTAATTTTTACAACGAATCTCATAATGCAAAGATTGATTAGTGAGATACTGTCTATATAACTTATTTTTCGTTCTTATCGACTTCAGAAGTCCTTTCGATAACCAAGGCTTTCTCAAACGGTAATTGCTCGCCTTAGTTTTTTTTAAAGGAAAACATGAGTCATATGCCGTAGAGTATTGTTTGAAAAAGCTGTTATAGGCGTTATTTGGATCATCAAAAGTCGCTCTTAAGAACCTGCTGGCAGAAACTTGCCACTTTAATGCCCAAAAATATAAGAATCAAAAGCCAAGCAAAATCAAGCAGGTTCTTATATGTGGGTAAAAGTTGAATTATGATAAACATTTTAACCAAGGAGTTTGACTTTGAGATTACAAAATGATATTTCAAGACAATACTGTACGCACCAAACTGTAATTACAAAGTGTTATTGTAATTGCTACAACAAAAACAGGTTATAAAGTAAAGATTGTAATATTGTCTTCATGGCCCTTACATAAAAGTAGTTTCCAATGTAGAGTTGTGAATAAGGGCCTTTTCATACAAATTTATAACCTATTCAGCCTAAATTGCTAATTGATAACTACCCCCAAAAATACAAGAACCTCTTTTATATTTAGCAGACTTCAAAGAAGATAGGTTCGTACACGCTAGTTTTTACTTGTATTTCAGCACACGATATTCAGGACTCTGTTTAGAAGAACTGTTTTGATTAACAATTTTTGTTGGGAAGGACCGTTTTTCACGTTTTTAGCTTTGGTGTTCTTAACTCAGGAGTTATTTATACCCCCGGGGGGGGGGGAAGGCATTCAAAAACGTTTTGTACGGGGAGGTTCCGCCCCAAGGTCCAATCCCTTACCAACCTATATTGTATTTATGACAGAAAATGCACCCCTTTCATATACTTTCTATTGACAAAGGGTACCCCTTTCATATACCTAGTTTAGAACTTTGCATACATTTTACTGCTGTAATTGCACTATCTTTAAAATGCCAGTGAATAAATCACAAAGCCAGAACGTTTTCACAGCCACAAAATGCATCTGTTGGTCCTTCTGGACCTGCTTTTTACCGACCGAAATGACCGATCTCCCTACCCTTTCATATACTTCAACAAGTAAAATCCCTACCCTCGCCCTCCCTCTCCCTCTCCCTCTCCCTCTCCGTATAGACCATTATAGGGAGTACCTCAAATCCCAACAGGTACTCTCTTGTAATGGGACGAGGATGCACTTAGGTACATTTTAATAAATTAAAAGCTTGAATGTCACAAATTTAGGAGTCGTTCTGAAGCGTTTTGGGCTAGTTTTGCTGTTGTCTCAAGGTTAAGACAGAATAGGAAAACCAATCCAGATCGCTTCAAAACGACACAGGAATACAAAATACAGCAAAGGTAGTGGCACTGCAGTAAAGAGGGGGGGGGGATGGGGTCGAAAGGTCTTCGGTGAGCGAATCTAACCGAGAAGGAGTCCACCGCTCGGCTCGTGATTTTTTCTTTTTCATTTTTTATTTTCTTTGTTCTTTAACTGCTTCACCCGTTCTTATGCTTTTCTCCCTGACTACGGAGCCTGATCCTAGGCTACACCGCCCATTTCATATTGGAACCTTTCTCCCTTCCCGGGTTAAACAAGTTGTTTTCTTGGAAAAATCTTCCGGTTGAACGTGCTGTATTGCCTTCCAAAATAGAACATACATTGAAATTAGAGCCAGGATGCTAAAATTTACAGACAGAAATTGCCAACTGTCAACTTTATAGTGCCTTGCACTTGAAAGATCAGTCAAAATAACTACAAATCCATTTAAAACATCTCCTTCTCAGTGATCAGGTTGAACGATCAACTGAGCTATCAATATATCGAAGCGCAACTGAAATAATGCACTTTCTGTCTAGTACCATAGACGAACAATGACGTTAGTTGAAACATTTTTCTCCCTCATTTGACATTTGCCAAATTAGCCCTACATTTATACGCAGGTTTCAGAAACCAGCTGCTTTGCTCGTTTAACGATCGAGGTTTTAACTCATCTTGAGGAACTTGTTTCATGGGTATAAAGAACAGGAACTCCATTTGTATTTGGAGCCCTTTTATGCGGTCTTTGGTGCCCGCTACAGCCCCAAGACACAGGAGCACCCAACAACCGAATGTTTCCAAATACGCCAGAAGTGTCTCAAATGGTTTTCTCTGTGCTTTAGAAGCCTGTTTGGTTAATTGGGAGTTGCCAAAGTTAAAACTATTTATCTGTTCGGATGTTTTAGGGGAACTTAGGTTGTCACGAAAGTCTCAAATGGCTTTTTCGTCTCATCGGAAAGTGTTAGGTACCCTTAATATGGGTCCGGTCGAAAGTTTGAGGACATCAAGTAGCTTTGCTTTCATTAGAAAATTATAGGGGACGTTTTGCCCTTATACCGAAATTTTTAGGAGACCTTTTTGAACAATAATAGCAACATCTTGGTATCAAAATGTGAATAACACAACCTCCGAAAATCCTAGCTAAGCTATAAGAAAACCTCGGAACGGTTATCCAAAAAATTTCAGCTTTTCTCAAGCTTTAGAAATTTCAAGGTAATAGTTGCTCCTTTGAACAGTTATTTTACAGAAAAAAGTCGCTGAGTGCCCCTGAAGACAACTACATCGAGTTCTTGTATTTATACTGTATTGAGAAAGTGTCATTCTCAATAATCGTCAAAATATTTTCACTTCTTCTTGTCTTGTTTCTTTAATAGTAAAGACGGTCAATTCAGATTTAATCATTCTTTTAGCTTAAAGCTTCAACAAATTGAAAGCTTGCCATGGGCTACTCGAACGGTTCTCGTCCTGCCTGCTAAGGCTACCCTAACTGCCCTCAGCTCCGCGAGTTGATTTGCTTCCGCAAGATGAGTTCACCGGATTTTAAAGATTGTTCGCATAGAGATGGTTGAATGAGAGTTTTCAGAGGAGAAGTCCTTAATTACTTACTCGTGGGAGATTGTCTTGGGTACCGGCTTGACCGCATAAACAGAACCCACAGTGGCCCCTCACTACAGTGTTTTATCGAAGCTCACATTTGGTTTATACTTCCAAACGGAATTTAATTTGACTACTTTGGCGCTACCCCAATTATCGGTAAAGGAAGAACTTTCTTACAAGAAGTTACAAATGACTCTGCTAGGCAGCCATTTACACATGTTTAATTTGTTACACATAGAAGCAATAAAAAGAACAAAAATAATGTTTTGTTTACCTACCAACAGAATCAACTCCGAGGTTAATAGACCGACAGCTAGCGGAGTTTACACTGTAATTAATCGCAAATGGCCCGGTTTATGAATGATCCACCGTGTTATTTGCCTTCGGGCAGAAAACGTCATCTAGCGGCAACAGAGATGATTACTTTCATTCACCTGTTTATATAACAGTCAAACCTTTAAATGGACACCCTTGACAAGCGAAAAAAGGGGCCGGAAATAAAGCTGGTCTATTACGGAAATGGTTGTGGGCGTTTGACAAAGTTCTGGATTAACTGTAGTTTCTTAATGTTGCGTTTTCTGGTATTCGACCAGATAGAAGAGCAGTCAGTCTGTAATAAAGTTTGCTGAAAACAAGGGAACTTAATAACAGGAGAAGTAATGTGCTTTTATCTATTAAATGTTTAATTCTTTTTATTTGTATAAGTTTTTGCAGGCAGGTGGAGACTGTTTTAGTAATATGGTAATTATAAGTGAGGGACTGGTCAATATAGATGCCAAGATCTTTCGGCAACACTGAAAGGTACGATGGTTTCACCAAGAATGCGAAGCATTGTTTTCTTTTATGATCGATCGTTTTCCTTTTTTTTTTTTGTTTTCATTTTTAGGAAAAAGACCAATTCTGTAATATTTCACGTTAATTTATATTTTTTCTGTGGCTTTGCCAATTTTTTTAAAAAATGAAAAGTCCAACCGCTAAATTTGAGAGTTTCGGGCTTTGTATTCCCGGCAATTTTCTTGTCACTCTTTAAGAAATAATGTCCCTGTGTTAGAAAAGTAAATTGCAAGCCGTTTTCAGTAGATATTTGCATTTTAAAAGGTGAAGCAGAATATAAATGCAAATGTTGGTAAAGCTATAGCTCAGACGTGTGTTTTCATCTTTTATCAGGTCGCGCACAAAAAAATTTAGATGTGTAACTAGCGTAAAGAGTAAGACGTGTAATCAAAAATTTATATTTCTATGTTATTTAACTTGTGTTTCAAGGAAAATAACGACCTACTTCCATACAGATCGCACAAAGGTCTAAACATTTGTAAAACTTCAACCTCATTAAATTCTGGAACCTGAACATGGCCAAGATTAGAATATTCGCGACCTCCCGCCGAGTTACCCTGGAAGAGGGTGACTAACTAAACAAAAATATAATCTGCTCGACCGGATATGCGACTTCCTTAAATTGTATTCTGTCGCTAGGTAAACCATTCGGATCTATTCGGAACAGCATGGATGGAATTTACTCCTGAGCCATTTCCTTAACTCCTACGACATTTTTTTCACTTCCCTGAAGGTTTTCTTTTCCTTTCTTTTCTTTCTTGTTTCTTTCGTTTTTTTTTTACTGATGACATACCGTACTGTATTACCAACGTGTGACATTGTAATATAGTGCCAACTGACAGCTTTTCTATTACGAATATTTGACAAGGAGAAACTGACTTTAAAACACTAATATTTCACCAATATTTCACATGAAACCTACAAAGTAGGTATCATATTTCTTTAGACTTGTGTCGTGGCGCGTTAACCTTTTTCTCTACGTTAACTGGCTATCCATGGAGATGGGCCTGAAAAGATACCCTTACCCTTACACAGATCAAATGAATCAATTGTCACATTCCTTTCATTCAAAAGAGGTTTGATGAAGAACACGATTCTTCAGAGTTCTTTCTTCTCGTTTATTGTTTATTGTTTATTGTTTGTTTGCCAAAAATTGTACAAATGAAAAAAATAAATCTAATTACTTAAACTCTCATGGCGAGGAAGCCCAAGAGAAGCCACCGGGCTTATATGGAATGGGCTCCCTCAGTTAAATAATAAGAACAAAATATCATCATAATTAATTTCTCTTAATAATTTCTCTTAGCTATTGAGACTGATATGTAAAGTACTGTTTTATAACACGAGGTTAAAACTATGGCAGGTGTTGTTTATTACGCGGGGGCATAGCGTGAGTTTTTGGTTGTGTGCGCACGAGAAGAAAACTCAGAGCGACTAAGGCGTTCCAAATTGGTTTCATGCTCCCCCTCCTTCCTGAATTTCCAAGGAGCATTTTCAGTAAATAAACACGAAGAAAAATGCAGCTTTAGCTTTTTCTTTTACTTTATCTCTGGTGTCAGATCGGCAAGGTACAATTTGTACGGAAAAAAGGGTAAAACAGTGACGCCATCAAAAAAGTTACAAGCAAGGGGCGATGCGTCTTCCCTTCAGACGGACAAACAACGCTATCAGTATCCTTGTACTTGTGCATCTGCAGAATTACAAGAGAGCTCGATCTCTCGTCCGTCCGTCACCCCACTATATAGCGTTTCTTGAGATCCGTTTATGGAATAATAAAAATTTCCCTTTGTGTGTTATTTATCTACTTATTTCGTTGCTGTTTTTTCTTCTTTGCTACTATTCTACCTGTCTCCACTGTGTTAAAAAATATTTTATGGCTAAGCGTTAACACGAAAACGTTTGTTGATTTAGCTCCCAGACATCCGTGTTATCTTAATGTATCATCTTAATATGTAACAATTTCTTTTCGTCTTTCCTTTAGCCATCGAAAAATGTAAAATTCTGTGGCTGGATGTAATAATAAACATATATGACTGGTCCCGAAATTCATGGGTAACAGCAGTGAACTGTTACCGTCTGACGTCATAGATTTGTTTGTGAAAGGTTTGAACCCAGGTGTCATTTGAAAAGTAGGTTGAGTTTGATCGTCCAGGTGAACGTAGTCCTGAATAGGACTGTTGTTGTTGACAGTGACTGACGTTTCGACAACCTGTGTGGTAGTCATCTTCAGAGTCAAAGTGAGTTGTATCACGTCAGTTGATGGTATTATACTCTGGTTATTGATCTGATTGGTCAATTACGTCGCGATGTTATTGGTCGTCTGTCAGACAATTACAACACGGACTTTGTTAGACGGAACACTCACAGTAACACTGATTCCAACACTCAGACCAACTCTGGCCCTGTTACGACAGCGACTGAAACTATTGCACGTATATTACAACCTTACAATATACGCGTGTTGCACACAAACCGATAACCACTTTACGGCGACTGCTCACTAATGTCAAGGATGTTTGTCCTTTATGCAACCTCGAAATTCAATCTCTACACACATGTTAATTACCTGTAGTGTATCCTCTTCGTTTTGGACTTGTTTCTCTAACTGGTGGCACGAAAAATTTAATCAAAAACTGACTTTATCTAAAAGCACTATTTTATATGGTTGGCACAAAGAGTCAAATAACTGGGAAGTGCTTAATTACTGTTTGATTGTCGCCAAATATAATGTTTTTGCTACAAGCGTACGCAACGGCGTCCTGGACTTTGACAGTTTTCTACTGCGTCTCAACAACAAAATTGATATTCTTCGCACCATAGCTTTTAGATCTAACCGCTTATCGCAATTCAAAAAAACATGGGCCAAACTTCCTTAGATATGTGAATGCTAGTGTCATTTCCATAATACTTATTCCTTTACTGCTGTGCTGTTTCACTTTTTAGGTTTGCGGCTTTTCAGGCTTCCTACATTGGTGAAACCGGCAGAAACCTAAGCACGCGAGTGACTGAACACAAACGCGCGACGAGGAATGGTGACGTCAACAATCACATTGCTGAGCACCATTTAAAGACGAAACATCGAATTGACTGGGACTCTGCGACAAGTACAACGTATTCTACAGACTACTATCAACGTCTTACTTTAGAAAGCTGGTTTACTAACTTAAAACAAACGCCACTGAATCGTAGCCAACAGTTAACAGCGCCGTACAAACGACTTATTGAAGAGATCAAGCAAAACTAACTACGAGAGAATGACACAATAACGATAGACGACTGTTTAACTGTGACAATAGACGGATCGAAACGCACCAATTACTGATTACGAGTCTTCATAGCCAATAACATCACGGCTTAACTGACAGACGACCAATAACATCAAGATGTAATTGACCAATCACATCAATAACCAGAGTATAATACCATCAACTGGCGTGATACAACTCACTTTGCCTCTGAAGATGACTACCGCACAGGTTGTCGAAACGCCAGTCACTGTCAACAACAACAGTCCTATTCAGGACTACGTTCACCCGGACGATCAAACTCAACCTATAGATTTGTTTGTTGCATTTTTTGTATGGTAAGATCTTATTTGAAAAATACTTTGCTAGTCACTTCAAAGACCTAACTTCACAGAGGTCAAAAAGTTTACAGGTGGATTCAAATTAACTTCAAAATTCTCTTGCCTGTTAATGAGAAGCGTGATTTTCGATCTGGAAAATTTACAATAGGCTTCGTCCTTGCCTCATGCGACAGAATTTTTTTGGGAAGACGATTATAGAATCTTTAAAATATTTTTTAGTTGTATCCCGACGCCAATTAATAGGAAAATACAATAATGCAAAATGTCGCAACAAAATTTGAACAGACATTGAGACATTTAAAACAAGAACACGAGAATCAGCTCAATGTCCCTGGCTGAAATTTTGACGCGTAAAAAACGTTCCTCTACCTTCTTAAACTTGCTGTTTAGGGAAAAAGGTGTGGCGAATAACTACGAACTTTCAGGCCCGTAGGGAGAAGGGGTGCGATGGGTGTGCTCGCACCCCCGTCCCCCTTCCCCCACAGGCGCCAGGGTCCACCTTTTTATTGATCAAATTCAAATTCGGTTCTAATATACTGATTGTGTACTAAAATTGAAAATGCTGTAAAAAAGGTCACAAGCCTGACTCACCCTCTCCACAAAACGTGTTTTAGCGTTAATTCGTAAAGTATAAAAAGGGGATTTAGTGTCCCTACAAAACATTTTTTCATGGCTCAATAAACTTCCCTTTAGCCGGAGTTTGTTTGCCATAGTTTTCTCGTGCAAAGTGTTGGATCTGAATTCAGTGTTATTTTAACAGTCGGCGAGATGAGATTCGCTGTCAGCTTTGACATGCTGGACCTAGCTCTTTGCCTTTGCTTGGTGGATATTAAAACTCCTCTTAAAGCTATAAAAACTCTTGTTACTGTTAGCTTGAAGCTTGATGCAGGGACCGCGCAACAGTATTAAAAAGCAAGTAATACTAAAAAAATCCAAGTTGCTTTTCTATTTAACGTTTTACCGAAAAACGGATTACTCACGGGGGAGAAAAAGGTTGTTAATTAGCTTTTATTACCAGTATCCCGGCCCGGCATTGAATGACGAGATATAGACTTTTGTTTGCTAAGCCGGGACTTTACAGGAAAATGGCTAAATTAATTCATGATTGGTTTCAGTGGCTGTGAAAGTACCATTATTTTACATTGTACCGTACATTTACAGCAATGAAAGTAAAGCTACTGTTCTTCTTTTCTTTTGTTCTTGCATCAGCTGCTTTAGTTCAACATGGAGCTAAACTTCCGTTATCGAACAAGGTCGAAGGTTCGGAGAATATAGAATTGTTGTCGTATCATGCGTTTTGTGGAGAAAAGTTTTTTTTTTATGGCGACGTTTTTTGTTTCTATAATAGTATTTAAGTTTCACCATACTATGTTAGTTTTAAATGCATTTCTAGCCATTTCAGAGGGCTTAGTCTCAGACAACCAAAGCTCCCCCCCTCCCTCAGAGACTTGCCCCTTCGGCCTCATTTGGCCCGTCTCCTCGTTAGATCACATCACCCCGTAAAAAAAAACACCTGGCTACCGGCCTGACTTTTAATTTGCTAGGCGGTGACACTAAACTTTTTCACCTTCTGAATTGGAATCGCGAAACTGAAGAGCTACTTCTTTCGCCATCATAATTATGGTCTGGCTAATACATCTTTTAAATCTTGTTGTCAAAGAATGGCATTTTTATAGGCAATCATACGACTTCGAGTTCAATTTGGAATTTATTTGCACGAGTGTGTTTTTCAAAAAGTATCAAAATTGCACGAGCTAGCCATTTTTCCACTCGCAAACTTCAAGGTATCCAACCGCAGATTTCTACACCTGATTGGTTATCAACCAATTAAAGTGCTCCATTCTCTGAGGTATTTGCATTTTATTTCCCTCTCTTTGTATTATGTTTTCTCGTTTTTGCACTCTCTCAGCCGATCAGATTCAAGAAATTTGTTCATGTATATTTCTAGAAACTAAATTGTGGGTACGGAGTGTCCTTTTTTTACAGATTCGAACTGACGGATGTTATGAGAACATCGATCACTGTTCTCATTATGTTCTCAGTTTTGATAAAAGAACAACAGGCTCCAAATCTTCAAGGTAATGAGACTAGCACGTAAAATTAGTAAGCAATTTTCAACAATAGTCGTTCGCGTTCTGATAGAATCGTTGATGTAGCTTCCTAGTTTAAATGGTTTATTGCAGTTTGAATTCATTTTCTATGAGAAACGTAGTGTTGTTTTGTACCCTTGAAACTCCCCCCTTAGTAACTCCCTGGTTGCTCTAGTCTCCCTTGCAGTCGTTTTTTGGATGTCACGCAACGCTCCTCCAAGCGTTGCGTGACATCCAAAAACGGCTGCGAGGGAGACTAAGGTTGCTCAAGCGTTGCAACAAAAAATTAACATTAATCACTGAAACGATTTCAGCGAAAGCTTTGGATAAGGACTTCTTTTATTATACAACGGACTAATAAACAGGAAAGGTGTTCAACGCTGGGATAAGGGATCTAGTTGCTGTATATTACGTTCTCCTTTTTGAATAACTGCTTTTTTTTTTTTGTTTCCTAAAATGAACCGTTCAGTACTGTAAAGCATGCCTTTAAAGATAATTTTGTCTCAGTTGTCGTTGTTGCGTTGGAATTTGGTAGTGATCAAGGATTTTGTTTCAAAAGGACTTTAGTTGCTGTTTTAAGGCCATTTGTTTGATGTGTTTTTGAAATCAGTCTTATTAAACTACAGACAAGGGCGGCGCTACAGGTGGGGCATTTTTTGGGACAACTCAAAATTGCGCAGTACTTTAGTGTGGCAAGCTAAGATCCCTGGACCAGATGACCATTCACTTAATGAGGCGATTTGATGTATTAGAATTCGTAAAAGAATTATTCTGTGATTTTATAAATGAATCAAAATCCTACAATGTTTTGAATTTCTAGTTACCTGAGACAATGCAACTTAATATTTCCTCGCGTGACATGGGCCGTTGCATTCACCTCGGCCTGTTGCAGAGAGAAACAGATGGATTCTCTCTTTACTAACGTTAAAAGATGGTGCTTTGATTCTATATTGCAGGCCCGGGTTCCTAGAAAGCCGATTACCCGGGGGGGGGGGGGGGGCACTTGGGTATTTTTTGGGTGGGTATGTGCCGCCCGGGACTACAGATTGGCACCCCTTTCTAAAAAAAAATTCCCCTAAAATTGATACCCCATTCTAGAAATGGGCCAATTTTTTATACCCCGTTCTAGAATTCGCCCTAAAACTGATGCCCCGTTCTAGAAATGGGCCAATTTTTTATACTCCGTTCTAGGGTGCAACAAGAGAATAACAGTTTGCTTCAGTAACGCATTAAGTTGTATTTTTAAAAGCAATCTGTCCTTGAATAATTTCAAACGGCTGCTTACAAAACTGGAGCTTTCATGCGTTCGAAATATTATACCCCGTTCTAGAAAACGCCTCTGAAATGGATACCCCTTTCTAAACCAGGAGCTTTAAAATCACGATCCCGTTGGGCGGCACATACCCGTATAGGTAATGTATGGGAGTACCCCCCCCCCCCCCCCCGCCCCCGGGGCCGATTAGCACTAATCGAGGGTTAAATCTCGCTAATCGCGGAATACATTTTGTCCCACGGTTAGATTCTGTTCCTGAAAGCATGATTAACTTTAATCTAGGAATAAACTAAGTGTTAATTTTAACCCACCTAGCGAGGTCGATTAAGTCACTAATCGGGTGAAAACGTTTGTAAAACAAACAAAATGGCGGACTTACCGTTGCCTCAAATACGTGAAAAAAAGTTCCGACGGCAAGAAATTAATCTCGACCAATTCATTGATGAAGAGCTTTGCAGTAAAAACCGGTTTGGCCGAGAGTCAATTCAATATTTGGTAGAAATCCTCAAGAACGACTTCGAGAGAAAGACGAGGAGAAAACTTAGGCAGTTGCCAAGGTGGTTACTACTTCATGTAATAAATTTGGTCATTATAAAACATGGACTGTGGACTGCGGATTGAATATAAGGACTATGTTATAAAAACTGGACCAATTATTTCTAGGTAGATGAAGAATTTCGGTTTCCTCTTCTTGTCCTTTGGTTCAATCTAGACCACTTCATTTTTCGCCATTTTCCTTTATTTCCCCCGTGCCTAAACATTTTTCGCGCCATATTTTTTAAAAGTAATCATCCCAAAAACTAGTTAAACCGGTTTATTTTAACACTAATCTCGGATAAGTTAATCGTGGGTTTATTTCGCTTTCAGGAACTCCTTCTTAACCCACGATTAGTTATCCAAGGAATAAGAAAATTAATCGTGGATTTGACGCTAATCGGAGGATAGTTTAATCGGTTTTCCAGGAACCGGGGCCAGGTGCGTATCCACACCTGTTTCCACCGTTTTACGGAAATCAGTCACATGTTTCATATTAAATATATTGTTAAAAATAAAAATTGGCCAAATCTGGCCAATATCCCATCTGGATGACTCGGAAACCCAGGAAAGGGGACTTTAAGGAGTAAAAATCCAAATAATTTCTTGGGGAAGCCTGCCCCCGGACTCCGCTAAAAGCTTGCGCCTTCGGCGCTCGTTTAGGAAATCGGTCAGTATTTATCCTAGATCCGCGCCTGTATAGCCTCATCCCTATTAAGAGTGGAAAGTAGCAGTGTAAACGTCATGTACACGGAATAGTAAGGTGTTATTTCAGTTTTTCAGGACACTCAACAGTCTCTCAGACAGGACAGGGTATATTTCAAGTAAAATTATTCTTCCATCCGATAGCACGAGTGTGAACTGTCATGCCATTTCTGTATCAATTCTGTTGCACCGGCAATGTTAACGCTTTATTGGTGCTCTTTTTCAGTTACCCTTTAAGATTGTTCCGGTAAGAAGTTTCAAAAACACCAGGATTTGCCAACAACAGGAGCTGTTGATCTTGAGCAGTTCACAATCAAGGGAAGCCAGTTTCTTGCCTTCGCCAGCTCTAGAAAGGATACTGATAGATACAACACAGAATCATTCATCTACAAAATGAACAACTTTACTGGAAAATTTTCTTTCTACCAAACTATATCGGTGTAGAAGATATGGAATACTTTACAATTGCTGATAAATATTATATTGCTGTTGCCAATTTCCAATCACATCTACGCGGCGACTGAAGTCAGTTATTTATCAGTGGAACGGACAAGAGTTTGTTGTTTTTCAAGACGTTGCAATGAGAGGAGCAAGCAAATTAAAGTTCTTTAAAATAGGGAATGAATTGTTTCTTGCCATTGTAAACTTTGGATAATGTCGTACAGGAAACTGAAGACTTAGTTACTTACAAGTGAAGGAACAAGTCGTTTGATAAGTTTTCGGAGATACCCCCAACCCTTGGAAAGTTCGGATAATAAAGCCATTGTAAATTTGGATAATGTCGGACAGGAACCTGTAGACTTAGTTATTTACAAGTGCAGGAACAACTCGTTTGATAAGTTTTCGCAGATACCCCCAACCCTTGGAAAGTTTGGTATGCCTGCCCATATGTAGCAATATTTAATCCCTGTTGATTCATATTTGATTTGGAGATGATTTCTTTTAAATTCAAATCTCGCATCTAAAATTCATTTAAATTTAAAAGAGTTTCATTTAATCCTTTGGAGATTTCATTTAAACTTCTTACGAAAATCCATTTAATCTTCGATTAAATTATGGTTTAAACTTTGACATTTTCATTTAATTCATTCTATCCATTTAAATTTAAACTTTGGAATTCCCATTTAAAATTTACAGAAAAATGTCTTTTAAACTGCTGAATTCTAACTTAATCCTTTAAATTGAAACGTTAACAAATTTCTTTTTAACTTAGCAATGTAAATTACATTTAAACTGCGAAAGTAAAATTCATTTAATCTTCCTGGGGCGAGCTCGGCCGGGATCACGTGCTCAGGTCAAATGGCAAGGTCACATGTCGTATCCTCGGCTGCCATTTTTATCTGCAGTAGAAAGTGTGGACGAAGGAACAAAAGGAGGAGTGAGCGAATTACTAAGCGAAGCGTCAAGGCTTCTGTCTTCCAGCACCTCTTTTAATGCTGCTTCAAATTCCACTTGTCCAGCTGCGATACCACAAAAAACATTGACTAGTTTTAAAAACTAGCTAGCTTTAATTTGTACCCTTATTCTTCTGATTGGTATTCTTCATTTTAAATAAGAAACTCTTCTTCAGTAACTGAGCCTTCTGCGAAAGAAATTACATGCGAGTTTCGCATATGACTTCACCATCCTCTGTTTTGTTGTCTGATCGTAAATTGCAAATTTTCGCGCCTTCTTACCGTCATGGGTCAGGCCGCCCGTAAAGCATCCAACCGTCCCAGTCTACGGTAGAGAGCTATCTTAAATTCCCTAATCTTCTACAGAGACCGGTGGATGAACTCATAGATTGTTCACCGTCCCCTATTTTCCCGTAAGATCGTCGAGATCGAGCGCTATGCGGTACGGGTTGTCATGTTGGATGAGTGTCAAAACTACTTAGGGGGTGGAGGAAGGTTTGGGAGGAAGCGAGAAAAATAGAGGGACTGTAATAACATCACTGCAGCTCGCCTTCAGGAGGCATGACAGGAATTTTTCACCTTTTACCATTCATTCATTAAGAAACTCTGCTGGCAGTGAAAAACATGCCAGACACATAATTTCAATTCGTTTAGGAGAAACGGTGTTACAACATTCCCCTGGCCAAGCTGCTTCAAAAGCATGTTGGCTTATGTGATTCATCCGCAAAATGCCTAAATTCCTTCGTGTGTTTGGGCAAGATGTGCCTTATGCTATTATGAAAGTGTACGTTTTATAGAAACGACGACTTGTCAAAGCCTTGTCAGTGTCGGCAACTTAAGCTAAACCCGTTGTCACTTGACGCAAATTAAGAGTGAGTCTCCCTAAAACCGGTCCACTGCGTTTCGGGTCGGAAAATCAATTTCCTTTAAACTTTGCCCATGAATATATCTTAATCCAAAAGTAATTGAAACCGCATTAGTTTTTGAAAATATTTCAAAATAAAATTTTTCGGGAGGAAAATCACTTCAGCACTCGGGGGCCAAATTTTTGCAGTGACAAAGAGTAAAAACAGCGCATATTGCCGAGTTCACCACTTCAAAGTTTTGCACTTTCAACGATTTTTTTCACTTCCTAGGATTAAATTGGTCCTTAAATGATGTAAAGGAAACAATTTTGGTCCTTTAAAAACAACTCGCGTCTACTGAATATTTTTTGATTTACACCCACTTTGCCGTACGCAGGAAATGACTCAAAAATGCATATTTTCATCCTAGCACTGTGCAATATCCCCACATCTTCTAAACAAAATATCTTTTCAAACCAACAAAGGGAATGTCCAAAAACATAGAAACAGAAAAATATGTTGTGATTTTAACTATTTATCAGCACAGTCGATCGACGAAATATGCCTATTTTCTGTTATGACTGTTTACAATACACGATGGAAGGTCTTAATGCAAAGCCCGAATAATACAATAATTCATTACATGTATCAACTAAGTAAACTTTTTGTGACTTTTGGCACAATAGAACATCATTTAGGAAGGAAAGCCTTTAAACCGAACGCATTAGTACTACAAGTGTACCTGTTTACAGCGCTTGATCCGATCGAGTCGTCTTCGCTGTGTACACAAAACTGATATCACATGATGTCGCCTGTCACGCATTCCTATATCTGGAATCGTAACGCCGCGAAAACATTTTTTGCTAGTCTGACTAAAATTGAAAGGCAGGAAATTATCTTATCAATAGAGTATTCTATTATATTTATTGCCGTTTTCGTTGACAAGCTACAAAATCAAGAATCATGCATGCATAGGACCCGATAGTGCATTAACAACCCGGGGGCGGGGGGGCGGGGGGGGCGTTTGCTGGGTATGTGTGTATGTATGTGGCGCTGCCCTCTTACAGCCGCTACCTCACTATAGTCTAGTCTGTGGCCAATCAATTATAGACCCCATCTTAGCCACTTTTGGGCAAATATGTAATTTTTCGCGATCCCAAATTAGGCACTCTCTATTTTTATGAATTGACCCATTTTTTAGAATAAAGAACATTTCACTTAGCTTTTCATCTACAGTTCAAACATTCTGGTACGTTTGCTAACCGTAAATATGATCAAGAACTGTCGTACCTCAAAAAATCCGAAAATGTGCGACCCCATTCTAGTAACTCTATTAAAAAGGCGACCCCATTATAGTCAATCCAGTCGTGAAAATGCGACCCCATCTAGCGGCACATCCCCAGTAGCCTCTTATAAGGAAGTACCCCCCGAGATTAACAATAGTCTAGTGGCCCGCAAGCAAACATCCCCCTTGCTATTATTACAGAACAAATTCTGTATCTGTATCATTATCATTCCCAGGCTAAACCCGGTCAATTGAAACCAAGATAGCCACCTGTTAGAGAATGTGCTTGATCCCGATGAATTTACGGAAAATTTAAGGACTTAGTAAAGAATTTAGGGACTGTGAAGTTGCATGGTGTTTTACCTCGTTTGGCGCTTTCGATTTCTTTCTAACTCACTAATATGTAGATTTAGACAGGGCTAAAAGCGCAGCTCTTGTTGATATACTGGAAGTTGTACTCCAGCAAAAAAGAAAATCGTGTGATGCTAACCTGCAACGGCAACGAGAATTGCAAATACAAAACAAAACAACAACAACAACACCAATATGTCTATAATTAGCGAACTTAGCTTTCCGCTCTATCGGAGGGTGTGGGGTATACAGCAAAGAGTTATACTGGGAGACTCCGCCCTGATTGTCCAACCCACCTTTACCATGGCCATTTTTGACTGAAGAGGTGCCCCTTGAGGGGCAGAAAGCTCGCAACGCAGATCGCACACGAATGTTTACAAAAGCCGAGAGGCTCAAAAGTAAAAATTTAACGACAAAATCATTTGGAAAAAAAATAAATAAATAAAAGACTATACATACTAAGCGGACGATGAGGGACCTGGAGAAGAAATGGCAGGGAAGCTATGGTGGAAACAATTGCTGCCAAACGTCCTCTGATATATGTGCGAGATGGCTCACAGAAATCAACTCTCTTTCTTTCAAAAGCAATTTGCTTGGGATTTCATTTGGCACAAGAACATCGAATTCTGATCTTCTTCAAAAGATAACTAAAATGATTGTAGAATGCTCTTGTGTAGTGAAAAAGATCGTTGGAAAAGACGCGAGAAGAAGGAAAAAGACTCTACCTCGGTGAGTTTGTACCCTGCAAATTATTACTCATTTTTCTTCCGCGGACTCACTGTGAATTAACAACCTTTCAGGAAAATCGCTAGTTTAATATGTACATTTCGGCAATAACGGGACAAGAATTTCAAAATATGGCACTATTAATAATTATCCACTTTCCGTAATAGAGAATGAGTATTAGCGAAGCTCTCGCGCGCGCGAAAAAAAAAAGGGTAACCTGTAGATGCGAGAAAATTTCGTAATCACGTGATCGTTCGTTCGACTGTTTCCCCCTACTACCATTACTTTGACACCGATAACAAAGAAAGGAGAAAGAGCTAGAGCGAAACTGACAAAACAAAACAAAAAAAAAAAGAAAGGAGACGAAGTTCATTGCGGAAAAAAAATCATTAATAAATTCAAAGTTGCGATGAGAAAATGACAAATGTTAGCGGCCAGGAAGGTTAAAATGAGCGGTAGCGAAACAAAAATGGAACGTAGGAAAATATCCGATTTTTTCTCCATAAAACGTGCAACTAGGACGTTTCACGTACGTTAAAGTCGTGCAAAACAATGACAAAGAAATGTACAAAAAAATGTGCTGCACGTGCAAACTTTTTTTTTCGCTCTTAAGCCCTATTGATTTTTTTTTGTTTTTCTCGTTGCCGTCACCGGTTAGCATTACACGATTTTTATTATTTTTTTTTTCTGGGGTACAACTTTGAGTACATTAACGAGTTAGAGCTGCGCTTTTAGCCCTGGCTAAAACTACTAGTGATTATTAGCTAGTGCACAAGATATTAGTCAAACCAGAAAAGGAAGGAAAAGAGTCAAAATCGAAAGCGCTAAACGAGGTAAACCAGCACGCCAGTTTTAAATGCAGGGTAACCTAATTTCAAAGATACAGTATTTGTTCTAGGATAAAAGCAAGGGGAATTTTTGCTTGCGGGCCACTAGACTGTTCACTGTCCCTTATCTTTCCGTAAAATCGTCCAGATGTGCGGGCCTTCTTGGGTCCGCTGCCCCAAGAGTAGATTTCATAATCATCCCCAGGCTAAACCCGGTACATTTGAAACCAATATGGCCACCTGTTAGAGAATGTGCTTGATACCGACGATTTACGAAAAATAGAGGACTGTGAACAGTCTAGCGGACCTCCTGCTAGCAAGCACATTCCACCCCCATCCCCAGCCCCAGCCTGAGTCGGGGAACTTGATAAAACCTGAAAACAGGTACTCGTCGGTTTAATACCACGGGCTACCAGAAATATGAAATATATTTAAAAAAAATAATAAATACAAACATAAACGACAAACATAAAACAAAACAAAGAGAAAGCTCATAGCGACAACCAATTGTTTTATAAATCCTAACCTGAATGAACAGGAGCCTGTTCCTAGAAAACTAAAAAGTTGCTGTTGTTAATGCACTATCGGATCTTATGCATGCATGATTCTTGATTTTGTAGCTTGTCAACGAAAACGGCAATAAATATGATAGAATACTCTATTGATAAGATAATTTCCTACCTTTCAATTTTAGTCAGACTCTAGCAAAAAATGTTTTCGCGGTGTAACGATTCCAGATATAGGAATGCGTGACAGGCGACATCATGTGATATCAGTTTTGTGTACACAGCGAAGACGACTCGATCGGATCAAGCGCTGTAAACAGGTACACTTGTAGTACTAATGCGTTCGGTTTAAAGGCTTTCCTTCCTAAATGATGTTCTATTGTGCCAAAAGTCACAAAAAGTTTACTTAGTTGATACATTTAATGAATTATTGTATTATTCGGGCTTTGCATTAAGACCTTCCATCGTGTATTGTAAACAGTCATAACAGAAAATAGGCATATTTCGTCGATCGGCTGTGCTGATATATAGTTAAAATCACAACATATTTTTCTGTTTCTATGTTTTTGGACATTCCCTTTGTTGGTTTGAAAAGATATTTTGTTTAGAAGATGTGGGGATATTGCACAGTGCTAGGATGAAAATATGCATTTTTGAGTCATTTCCTGCGTACGGCAGAGTGGGTGTAAATCAAAAAATATTCAGTAGACGCGAGTTGTTTTTGAAGGACCAAAATTGTTTCCTTTACATCATTTAAGAACCAATTTAATCCTAGGAAGTGAAAAAAATCGTTGAAAGTGCAAAACTTTGAAGTGGTGAACTCGGCAATATGCGCTGTTTTTACTCTTTGTCACTACAAAAATTTGGCCCCCGAGTGCTGAAGTGAATTTCCTCCCGAAAAATTTTATTTTGAAATATTTTCAAAAACTAATGCGGTTTCAATTACTTTTGGACTAAGATATATTCATGGGCAAAGTTTAAAGGAAATTGATTTTCCGACCCGAAACGCAGTGGACCGGTTTTAGAGAGACTCACTCTTAACATCTATTGTCTAATTACTAATCAAACGCCTGCGTTGCTGGTACAACGCACTCCGTGAACGCGAGCTGCAGTGATGTTATTACAGGCCCTCTATTTTTCTCGCCCCCCTCCCCCTAGAGCTACATGTACACATGATATCCGATGTACGCCCCCTCGGTCATTTGAAAATCAAGATGGCGGCCATTAACTGTAAGACACTCTATATCACAACCGCTATCTCACCGAAAAATAGGGGGCTATGAACAGTCTGTTTCGCTCGGCATCCCCTGAGCACGCCTGAGAGTTTCGTTGATTGTCGCCTGCGGTATCGCAGCTGGACAAGTGGAATTTGAAGCAGCATTAAAAGAGGTGCTGGAAGACAGAAGCCTTGACGCTTCGCTTAGTAATTCGCTCACTCCTCCTTTTGTTCCTTCGTCCACACTTTCTACTGCAGATAAAAATGGCAGCCGAGGATACGACATGTGACCTTGCCATTTGACCTGAGCACGTGATCCCGGCCGAGCTCGCCCCAGGAAGATTAAATGAATTTTACTTTCGCAGTTTAAATGTAATTTACATTGCTAAGTTAAAAAGAAATTTGTTAACGTTTCAATTTAAAGGATTAAGTTAGAATTCAGCAGTTTAAAAGACATTTTTCTGTAAATTTTAAATGGGAATTCCAAAGTTTAAATTTAAATGGATAGAATGAATTAAATGAAAATGTCAAAGTTTAAACCATAATTTAATCGAAGATTAAATGGATTTTCGTAAGAAGTTTAAATGAAATCTCCAAAGGATTAAATGAAACTCTTTTAAATTTAAATGAATTTTAGATGCGAGATTTGAATTTAAAAGAAATCATCTCCAAATCAAATATGAATCAACAGGGATTAAATATTGCTACATACATTGCTAATATTTGCGATTGAGAATAAAACGTTTATTAGCTTTCGCGGGTACTCTGCTGGAGGTGAGGAAGTGATCAGGGACGGGGTTCTCCAGACTACAAACCGTACAAACGTATGAAGCTCGAGATGTGAAGTCGTTTCAAATGAATGGCCAAAGATTCCTTGCAATTGCAAACTAAATTGGTGATGGAAGGAAACCCAATATTTTTAAGTGGAATAGAACTGAGTTTGTCTCAGTCCAGTCACTTTTTACTTTTGGAGCCATTACCTGGCATCCATTTGTGATGTACGGTCAAAACTTCCTGGGTTTAGCTGGTACTTATGGAAAGTCAGTTGTGTATCAGGCCATTGGATCAAGGTTCGTTTCGTGAAGTATCAAGAAATTTCAACTCAGTGGGCTCATGGTATGACGTCATTTGTGCTCGGAGGTCACACCTACCTTGTTCTGGTAATTAAGAAAAGTTCAATATTAAAAGCACAGTATACCAAGTTCACTATGTTACCTAGGAAACTTTTATAGAGCAAAGAATAAACCATGTAACATGATATGTCAACGTTAGGTCTGTGGTAACTGACCACTAAATATATGCATAAAATAACAAAAGAAAAAGTTGAATTTCAAAGGGTTTTTATAACACATTTTGGTCAGTACCAGCCATTACTGATACAAGATAAAACGTAAGATATCAATAAACGAAAAATAGTAATCTATTCCCAGTGGACGCTCGCATAACAAAGGCCTGGGACTCAAGAGATGAGTTACGGGACATGCGAGTCCGCAGGCGAGAAGGCGATAGGACTAGACCAAGATAAGAGAAAAAATTGGGGGGGGAGGGAGGGTTAAACAAACGAACCCCAAAGCAAAAAGGGTGAAGACCCCCCCCCCACCCCCACCCCACAAAGGGGCTTCGACGGGCGCATGAATCCAATCCTTCCGCCCTTGTTGCCAAACTGGACAAATTTGCTTACACACGTGTTTATTTATATAGGGAAAGCCACTCCCTAGGGAGAAACGCACACACACTCCTGAAATAGATCTCTCGCTACTAATTCGTCAGGATTAAGGCCAGTGTTACACGAGCGAGCACTGGGAATAGTAATCTATTCCCAGTGGACGCTCGCATAACAAAGACCTGGGACTCAAGAGATGAGTTACGGGACATGCGGGTCCTTGGCTCGCAGGCGAAGGACAGCCTTAGATGAAGCGAAAGGTCTCCACTGGCCTCCCCAACCCCATCACCCGTAACTAACTCTCCCATATCCCGAAACTAAAACGACAACACAAGCACTTATCAAAATTGTCGGCTTAAAGCCAGCCACAGCAACAAAAGCTTTATTTGCAGGACCATACATGATAATACGGTATTGCAAAAGCTACTAGTCCAAATTTAATTATTAATTCAACCAATTAATGTTAAACGTTTCAAAACATTACAGATCTCATTAATTCATTGATATGAATCCATTTGCTTCTTAATCCAAATCCTTGCAAGATAAATGAAACTAACTGACAGTTAATCAAATAATCAGAAGAATTCATAAGATGAGCTACTAAATTATCATGTGAAAGAGATTTGAAGTTAGGTAATCTAAATTCTATTTTGGAGAAAAATACGTCTCTGATCTTAGAATAGGCCTTACAATCTAGTATGAAATGAATTTCATCTTCACGTTTGTTACTGTTACAAAAGGAGCATATCCTTTCATTGCTACGGATTTTTTCGTATCTACCCGTTTCGGTTCTAAGTTGATGACTACAAGAATGATGCCATCACGAAAAGCGTTGGCAAGATATTCCGTAGAAGGACCACCTCGAGTAATTTGAACAGAACTACCAGCCATTAGGCATCTGAAGAGGTGTTCGCCGGGTATTTAGAGGTTTGCAAATTCAGAGCGCGTTCGACTGTCGCAGCAGATTCCTAACCAAAGCGCTTCGTTTGACCTTCTTTAGACACCCCGTTAAGTCTGAGAAGGGAGGAGTGTCCGGCCCAAAAACCCTCACAGAGTCACCACCATTCTTAACTGCGAAGGGGTTTTAAAACTATTTAACGTGCCGCGCCTGCACGGTAGAAGCGAGGATTCGACTATCGAAAATAAAGTTATTCAGGAAGTTAAACTGGAAAAGCCAGAGGAAATGTCCAGGCGCATTGATTTACATAGGTCTACGAAAGACTGCAAATTACGCACTCCAAGATCTCTCTTAACATCTAGCCGCGCATTTGTGAAACAGGAGGCAACTGCCAGCAGAATGTTCTCACACTTTAACTACGTTTATATAATAAGAAGATCGGAAGCCCTGTCACCAGAAGAAAACCAAGCCAGAAAAATCCAAGCTCTTGAGTGCTAACGATCAGTAACGTTCGGGATAGACAGCTGCTACCTAACAGAATATACCTTAAGTGGTAGACAACTTATTTCTATCGTTTCGTCCCCATAATATATATATACAGAGGACCTCTAGCCTGTAACTGCACCTAATAAATATTTAACTTACTGCTTGACCAACAAGTGAGTGCAACGCAGGATTTCAAAACACTGTGCCAGCAGACTAATACCGTGCGAGAACAGTAACCGCTGTACAAGTCTGCGTATACGCAACCAAGGGACTGACATGAGTTGTTACACAGCATTGTTTGCCTTTACCAACTTTGATAAAAAATATTTAACAACATCTTTTGGATAAATTCTAATAGGGCTGTAAAGAGGACAGGAAATTTGAAAACTAAGCCTCCAGTCAAGTTGTGATTTTCCAGATTTTTTTTTTTTTTTTGCGCTGACAGAGGCTCCATTCTGGTATCTATGAGGAAAGTGTGACCCAAGTTATCAGTAAGAAACCCTTTTGCCAACACATTTGTCTAAAAGGAAACAGTCGTAGTTCTGCATACGAACATTTGTTACACAACAAAGCAGAATAAAATCGATAGAAAAATCAATAGCGCACCCGAGATAACAAGCCACCGGTAACGACGGGGTTAAGGAGGCATTAAAAGGACAGGGTTGGGAGGCGGAGGCAAGGAACCGAAGCACTATACCAACTAAAGTCAAAGGTGGAAAGACTTACTGAGCGACGTCCAAAGGATAGAGAGTCTAAGCAAAAAACATCAACTATGGCGGACTCTTTGGTAGACCAGGTGAGAAAAGTCATGCAGCCTTAAGCATCAAAAGGGGTGTCAAACTAAGGTCAATAAGGCGATATAAAGAGGGCCTCCTTCTCTAGCTTACTCTAAACACGAAGGAGCAGCATGCAAGTACTGGCGGAGGGAGCCCTGGAGGGCGTCCATAAGATTACCCCCTGTTCCTGAGGGAACTTACACCAAGGACAAGGCGATAAAAGGTTGGCAAGGTAGATGACTTGATGACGACGGAAAGAGCTTTCCTCAGCTGCCCGCACCTTGATTTTAGCACGTGCGAACTAACAGTAGACTGTACACGTAGATATCAACTTGGTATCTAGGCCTGATACGACTTAACACTAGGCAAGAGGCTCGGAAGCGGGGGCGCTCGGACCAGTACCGTCACGCACTTCAATGGAATTCCGCAATCAACAGGCCGGGAATCAATCGCCCCATCCCGAGTTCAACACATCACAAAAAGGACCGTTAATTCTAATTACATGCCCCTCAAACAGGGGGACACCTTGCCGGATATACACAAATCTCTAATATAGAATACCCCTGAGAAGGACAGCAGAAATATTGATGGACTTACGGGGAGCTTAACAGGATGGCAAGATGACGAAGTCCGGGTGTAAAGTAAAGCCGCGACAACAAGGTGGTTTTGCCTGCGAGCCGTTGCAAGCTTCCGAGATCCACAGTATCCTGAGTCAGGATGAATGACGCTCTTAAGCCCTTCATCCTGAGCTTCTAATCTCCGGAAGGACGAAAGTTAAAGAAAGGGAGTACAGCCAGAAAGGTAGACCAACCAACCGACGCACAAGGAGGGGCGGACGACGACGTTCTAGAAGTTTTAGCGCCTTGTGCACCATAACCTGGCCTGCACGACAATCACTGAAGTATAAGGAATAGAGTGAACTCCAAGAATTATAATGCCACTAGTGGCCAACAAACCAGTTGTGTGATACACATGGGCAACAGCCTCCCAGCCGAGGGGGAGGGTGTAATACACGAAATATCCTTGATTCACAAATTTAGAAAGCGTCTGTGGTGGCGCAATTGCGATTCTTAAGTCTCAACAGTTATGAGCATGACGAGATAAGGGGGTTGAGCCCCTCAAACCTTGCCCCAAAGTGCGCACAAGCCATTATGGAATGTATAATTATTTGTTTACAGTATACTACTATCCGCCAAAGATTCATATGGTAACTTTCGCGTGAAGGTATTTCTATTTAAGCTGAAATACCACTGCTCAAAGCCAATCAAATTGCAGAAATGTCTCATGTTGTAGTATAATAGGGGAAGTAAATTCCTGAAATTCCGATCAGTGGGAAACGGTGCAAGGTACATTGCCCCTCGAATCTGCCTTGAAAGGCAATCTTCACGGACTTAATCTCGTAAAAAACACTTAGACTCTTAATGGGGAAGAACGTTTCCCGAAATCACCTCCCATTGAGCTAAACCGTTGTTAAGATCACTGGATACAATAAAAGGAAGATGGGTACCCGAAGACAGGGATACGGCTGAATGAACATACAATTTGGCCCGATAGGCGAGGGAGCTAGGCCGACAAAACTGGTGGGCTTGCCCTCCCCCACTTGCGCTACTTAGCATGACCAGTAAATTGCAAGAAAGGCCCCAAAAAGTGTCCAAACAGGTGATTCACGGACATAAAAATAACGGAAAACTAAGGGGGAGAGTGAGGGAAGCCCACCAGAATTGCCGGCCTTAAGCAACCTCAAAGAGGCATAAAAGGCATTAGACACCCGCACCCAAGGCACGGCAATACTGGTACGCACGGGAAGACGAACAACTTCGAGAAACAGGAACAAAGAGAAAAAATAAAACAGCTTCTTTAATGGCAACAAGACGACATCTCATGATTAAAATGAAGTACTTGAGATTTTGATTCCACGAGTTGACAACAGTTAAAACCGGCATTATGACGCCTCTACGCCTATCAAGCAATTGTGTTTAAAGAAAAGGTACGAAAACATCCCAAAAGTAGGGGGTACATAAATAAGCCGAGTGGTAAGTAAAAGGGCACACAACACTGATAAAACTTGAGGGAATTAAGAAAAGAAAAAATTTGCAAACTAAGCTGACACCGACTAGCTGATAACGAAATAACCAGCGATCAGGCGGTCCTGCTCCCCTTTTTCTGACTTTTTTGTTTGATAGACGTGAAGCGGGGCGGCAAACAAAGAGAACATACCAGATCGCTAAGTCTAGCTAAGGCGGCCTAGATTAAGCCATGTTAAACGGGGTTAGGAACTGGATGGGTGACCATACGGGAACAAAGTAGCCGCTCTTTTCCCTTCCATTTCTTCTTCTTTCCAGTCCTATTTTAACCCTATATACGCAGGGCGAAACGCACATGGCATTAGGTTAACCGACGGATGAAAAACAAAGGGCCAATAAGAGTTCAAGCTAAAAACCAAGTACAGGAGGCTGTCCGAGTGAAAACACCGGTCTAGGCCTAGGACTGAAACCAGCCAAAGCGACAGTTGTCCATAGAGAGTGACGAATGAAAAGATCACAAATTCTGGACGAAAGCCCGAAAGTCCAAAATTTGAAAAACACTACAAATAAGGAACAACCCGGACAAAACGAAGCAACCAAACTTGAAGCACTATATAAGATTTATCCAGACATGAAAGCAGCAGAAGACAATTCCACTCGGCCTCAACCGAGTAAAAAATAAATAAAATAATAATAATAATAACAATAATAATAATAATAATAATAAAGAAATAAATTACGATAGAAAACCGAAAACGAGATTACACAGCCACTGACAACCGGACACTGTGAAAAGAGAGTTTCATCGTCCACCAAGAATAATGTGTACTCAAAACAAAAGAGTACAGTAACAACGGAAATTTATCCCAGGAGTCCCACCAGAAAAAATAAAGTGAATTCACTAGGTCAAACTGACTATAACGCGAAAAGAAAAACAGAAAATATGGAACTCCGTAGGTAAAGAAATACGAAAAAACCACGTCTGTGGACTGGCTTTCCGCCACGACAACCGAGTACAAAATTTGAATTGAAATTCAGTTAGAAAGGAAAAACGGGTCCTAAATTGAGGATGTGAGACAACTCCTGCACGACACAACTGAGACAAATACGGCGAGAAAATAAATCGCTCAATTTAGAGAGACACACGAAAGCCAAACCTGAGAAGTAGAATAATTATTCTCGGCGACAACCAAGTGGATGAACGGCCTCAACCGCTCAAGAAACTCAAGACAGCATATTTTAAAGCCGGCCCCAACCGACAAAAATACCGACATAAGAAATTATTCTCGGCCACAACCGAGTGAATAAACGGCCACCAACCGCACAAGAAACTTGAAGACAGCATTTTATATATTTTAAAGCCGGCCCCAACCGACGAAAAGAAGGACATAAGAAATTATCCTCGGCCACAACCGAGTGAATAAACGGCCATCAACCGCACAAGAACTAAACTTCAAGATAGCATATTTTAAAGCGGGTCCCAATCGACAAAAATACCGGCATAAGATATTATTCTCGGCCACAACCAAGTGAATGAATTTATAAGTGTGCACTCTTGATGAACGAGCGCTTTCATCAAAACGTGGCTAGCCAAGCAGAGAAGTAAAATTCCGTAAAACGGCTGCCAACTGCACAGGAAACTTCAAGACAGCATGTTTTAAAGCCGGCCCCAACCGACAAAAATACCGACACGGGAAAAACGACTAAGGCAACAGTAGAGACGAGTAAACGTGGTGGAAGCAAACTAGGGGGACAAGAAATTAATTTACCTCGTGCGGAGAAGCAACAACATCGGGAAACAACGGCGTTATTAGACAGCCGGAGAAGGAACAGCGGCAGGTAGCGTCCTGAAAATGTAAGCAGGCAAAACCACGGCCGGCAGAATAGGTTGTTCATCGGCAAAGAAAAGGAATAGCAGGAAAAACAATCCTTCCGCCCTTGCAGCCAAACTGGACAAATTTGCTTACACACGTGTTTATTTATATAGGGAAAGCCACTCCCGAGGGAGAAACGCACACACACTCCTGAAATAGATCTCTCGCTACTAATTCGTCAGGATTAAGGCCAGTGTTACACGAGCGAGCACTGGGAATAGCCTGCGAATACAGCCGTCTCTCCTCGCTACTCGCCACTAGGGACGTTTCAGCTCGCGGGGAGCTGAGAGACGTCTGCGATTCAGCCCCCAAAATTCCGTACTAATGACGTAGATTTGTCCGGATTTTGGTCAACGAGCGCTGATTTGCCGACGTAGTATTGTTATTCTTTAGCTATCGTTTACAAATGACAGACTAAAGACAAAAGATGACAAAGATCAAATGAAAACGCCATGAACCTAGTAAAAAACATTCGTATTCTTTCCTACAAGAAGCATTCGAGCTTTGCTACGGTTTGTTCGGAGAAGAACTCAGAACTTAACAATAATAGACTAGAAGAACAAGAGAACAATATGACCAATATACTTCTTGAGGAAAGAAACTGGAAAAGTTTTAAACTGAATTTCCATATATACAGGGTGTCCGAAAAGTTCGTTCCTCTACTTTATAAATCTGTATTTCAGTACGATTGGACTCGGTAAGCAAATCATTTAAACAAAAGTTGCGTCTTTCAATCTAATTCACTCTTTCATACTTGTTGTGCCACCTTTTGATATTCGATTTGTGTACTTCTGCGCCAAAGGTTCCCGTGCGCGAGTATATTTCCAGCCACATATTTTTTGTATTTCATAGCCCGAATTGCTCGAACTCCTTCCTTGTTTTTTTGTGAATATCAAGAAAGATAAACCCCTTCACGCCAAAACGTTCAGCTACTTGAGAGTATAGGCATGTATACTTCGATTTACTGGCCTACCTGTTTAGAAACTGCTTTAAAAATTGGAAAAATTCGGATGTTGGGTGGTAAAATGATTATGTTGAAATGAAGGTTTTGAAGGCAAGAAACGAAGGGGAAGACTAAAAGTCCTAAATAAAGCAGCTAAAATAGTTTTAAAGAAGGTTAGATACAAAATAGGAGACTTGACGAGGAAGCTCTCACATAGTTAACCAGCCAAGTCCAGAAAGGGTCATGAAAAGGTCTTAAGAATGTTTAAATTTAATGGCCCCTGAGATGGCAAAAAAAAAAACCCTCTGCTTTATAGTCTGCTAAGTAACGCCCAGCTCGTCTCAAATTTGTCAAGAGGTACAAAAGCCTTGCTGTGGAAGGGGGCGGGGATGATTATCTTTTTTGGATGAATGCCCAAAATAAGTTTTTTTCAGCTGTCTAAACCGTAAAAAAATATTCATTGGAGGTTGACCTGGCTCCTGCGCACCAGGTGATAACAATGCTCACAATGGATCATCTGTAGGTCTACACACTGTATCCCACTTTAAGCCGCAACGGCTACAGAATGTGATAAAAAAAAAAAACAAAAACAAAAAGGGCATGCCAGTTACGGAATTTCTTAACACATGTACTCGATAGAGAAATAAACATCTTGTACAAATTTGATGCAAAAATAAAGTTTTGATCAAAAGTTATAGTGCATGAAATTAGAGGAACGAACTTTTGGGACACCCTGTAGTCCTTTAAGTCAAGTCCTCTTTAACAAGAAGAATATTTTAGCTTTTATTTCGGGTAATAGATCGTTTTGTACACCAATATAGCCGCCGTGACGTCCTGTGAAAACGATCTATAGGACTGAATGGAATTCAATTTGATCTGTAATCACACGAGTGATCAACAAAATCGGACGACCACGTAGCGCGAGTTCGATATGTTTATTCACGAGTATGATCACAGACCGAACTGGACCACACGAAGTTTTATCGTGATATTTAAAGCTTTTAATTTTAAAAATTCCGAGAGTTTTTTCGCCAGAAGTGAAAAAACAAAATCAAGTGTGTGCGCATGATAGCCCGCACCTTCCAATAGATAGTTTTCACATGACGTAACGGCGGCCATATTTGTGTACAAAACAATGACTCGGCGACCATGTTTGTGTACAAAAAACATCGTGTGGGAATTGAACTCTTTTCACGTGTTAAAACTCTCTTTTTTCCAAGCAATTTGTAGAGCTGCTGACCACGTGACTGAGGCGACAACGGCGACGTCCATGAAAATGTCACTGAAAAATAGACTCCGTATCCTTTCAAACCATTTCGCGATTTTCCGAAGTCGTCCTGTTACTTAAAAGAAGGGGATTTAGACTGGAACTGAAGAGAGGGGACAGCGCCCGAGTTCAGACAGAGATGGTAGAATTTATCGCCTTGCTGTTCTCATCCTCAAAAAAACTTAAAATTTGGTCATTTCACGTCGTAGTTGTGCAGAGGTGGCAAAGAATTGTACAAAAAAGCGTGGCAAGGATGTATCGAATACTTTATTATTGTAACTATCTTTTAATATTCTTTTCTCAAAATAACGAGCTTCTTATCGCTGAAAACGCTTCGCTGCTGAGCAACTTGTTTACTTCAATTTATTCGAAAAAGCACCTAAATAAAATAGCACTTTATGCCAAAAATATTAGGTACGGAGCAAACGCGCCGAGGAAGAAATTTAAATATCCAACCTAATGTAAACGTTAAAAAAATAGTAAGTGCTTATTCAATCGAAAAGTATCGAATGTTTCTTTTTACAACGTTTGTATTTCGTACAATGTAAACTGTTTGTTCCTCCCGGCTTTTCTTACTATTATTAATTATTATTAAAACTATATACATCGTCGTAAAAATATTTCCATCATTTTTACTCTCTATTTTGGCCTGTCACTGGAGACATGCCGTGTGGTTCTTTTTAGCTTTTTTAAGTTCTCGTGGACATTTTCACTTTGCGGATCCAGCTTCAGAGCCTTTCTGTAGTATATACCGGCTTGCTCGTGTTTCCCCCATCTGTGATATAACACTCCTGTCAAGTAAACAAAAACGATAGCGTTATATCTTGGAATTAAGTTGAGACTGCGTTTAGGCACAGATACAAGTTACTTAAAAGCGACAATAGATAATCCGAACGGTACAACTAGCTTTTTCATTACTATATTAGTTATTACCGTAAACTACTTGAAAAGCATAATAAACTTTGTCCAGTAAAGAACATGCTCAGTAGCGTTTACTTCAATGGTTACACTTTATAATCGACCTTAAGCTGCGATCAGGCCTCCTTTTTTTCGGGGAAGAACGAAATTCGGCGAGGTAGGGGCGGACAGGTAAAAGCAAAAGAAAGAAGGACCGCCTTATCGCAGGTTAAATCGACCTATACAGCATAATAAACACTACAACAGGAAAATAATGCTCAGAAACTTCATTTGGATGGTCACACTTTAGGATTTAAATCACAGACTCAGAAGTTAGTATTATCTTGAACATCATAATAAAGGGCACCAAAGCAAAGAACTCCTCAGTAGCTTTTACCTGAATGGTCACGTCACATTGTAGGATTTCATCCCCAGTTAGAACCATTTTTACAGCAAAACTGAACCAGAAAGAGTAACAACTCAAGGAAGTCTTACCAAGATTTCCACAAATTTCCGCGGAATTAGGTTTCAGCTTCAAAGCTATTAGGAAGTGTTTCTCAGCCTCCTACAAAAGAACAAATAATTACTCAACTTCACTTTAATTTCCCTCATTAAAGATTCGTACAGTATGCAAAGAAATGCAGGCTAACAGGATGAGCGAACTTGAATACGCTTTGGGTTTCGCGTTCCTAACTTTAGCCTGCCCCACAGACGAAACTTAACTCTAGACTGTTCACAGTCCCCTATTTTCCTGTAAGGTTGTCGAGATCGAGCGCTTTGCGTTACGGGCTGCCGCCTTGCTTGAGTGGTCCGAAACTACTCAGGGGGCGGGGCGGTTTGGGAGGAAGAGCTATAATCCCTGACGCCAGCTCCCTCGGTACACTTGCAAATCAAGATGGCCGCCATTAATTGTGAGACGCGCTATATCTCGACGATCTCACGGAAAATAAGGGACTGTGAACAGTCTAACTTAACTCTGGTTAAGTCTGGTTACTAACTGGGGTTAAGATCACATCTGCGACGCAGGCTATACTGACTAAATGCAATTTAATATTCCTTGGAGAGTTCTATGGGGAGAACATTGAGAAATAGACATGTGTCCATCATTCATCGTGTGCAACAGTCAATAATCAGCGATCTAACCAGATGCCAACCTATGGTCTCCACCCTCCCCTCTCTTCCCTTTTTCTCTCTCCACTCCACCCTCCCCGGGAGCGTGTTCACAGCCTATGCTATACATAAATTCATTAAGCACGAGAGACGCTGCGTTTGAACTGATCCCTCTCCTCGCAGAGGCAACTTTATTGAGGAGGGGGTGGGGGGGGGAGAAAGCGCGCGGGGGACGATTTTCCGCCTATTTTCACCTCCCATTATACCCGTGTCTAGCCTGCGAACAGCAGACGCATTTCCGGTCGTCGCTTCTCTCCCTCCGAAAAATTTTTCGGAGGGAGAGAAGCGACGACCGGAAATGCGTCTGCTGTTCGCAGGCTAACCCGTGTCCTGTTTATTTTATTCTTGAAATACCACTGGAAGCCTTTACGGGGACCACAGAACCAGACCTGCAATCCCCTTCACCGGCGTCTTTGTCTGATCGTAGTGTAATTCTGTAACGAGTCACGTACCACAAACTCATCTTTCTGTCCGAGCATGTTAGCAAGGTTGAAATGAACTGACGGCTCGTTAGGAATATGGCTTTTAGCCTCTCTGATCACTGTTATCGCCGCATCTCTGTTACCTAGAAAGGGAAACCTGCCAGGCGTTACCTTAAAATTTAACTCGTCTGTTAAGAAACGTCTCTTCGCACATTAATTTTTTTAGTACACTGAGTTGTGAGCGACCAACTAAAATGCCAGGATTGTGTCACTGTGGTTGTCTAAGTGAGGTGGAGGCTTGCGAGAGTTTTGTTACTGGGGATCCGCCAGAAAAGGGACTTACTCATTTGAAGATCTAAGTAGGGGTAGGAGGAGAGTGATTAACTGAAAATACCCTACTATGGAAAAAATGTTTTTCAAGACTGTAGTTTAACCCTTGCAAGTTTTCCCACACCTTACAATAATTTCACTGTTTTCTTTAAGGGTTAAAAGGGTAATTAATCACTGATTAATGGGTCCAAAAATTAAGTCAGTTGCTCGGAATAGTCATCATCTGAATAAAAAACCGCAGGCCGACGTTGCACTCATTTTATCCCCCCTCCCACACCGCTCTCTCTCTCCATAAGTGCTACGTTTAGTTTTACGGGTATTTCAGTTCCTACACCGGAGAGGACAGACGTCAAACAAGGATAAATAAATGGGAATCGAACTCAGGACCTCTAGCATAGAAGGCCTGGCACTAACCAACATGAACTAACCTGAATCCTTACTCCTACGCTAGGAAAACGTTTGCTTGAGTTCTTTTTCGCTTTCCTAAAAAAGTGAGTTCTTTTCTCCCTTCCCTTATACAAATCGAAACAAATTTCCATGGTTGGCACTCAAGTGTAACCACGATTATCAAGTGAATGATTTCACTGCCAATTTTTGAACGTTTTCACATCATTTCTATGATCGATAAGAGTATGGACCATGGAAATTTATTGTCGATTTGTCTTGTACAATAACATTAAGAGTCTTTGACGTCCACTCGTTAAATAATTCTCCACAAACTGCGTGCAAGAGAAAGAGGAAAACAAATTGCGCCACCATCACGTAATTTCCATCACGTCGGACCATTGGAAAAGTTATGGGGGGGGGGTGGTGAAGCATCATAAAATTATATTTGTGCAAGGGAAAATCTTATGAAAAAAATTCATGCAGGCCGAGTACCCCCCAAAAATATTCCCGCACTAGCCTAAAAAAAATTCAAGCAAAGGGAAATGTTCACGAAAAAAATTGATGTGGCTCGAAAATTTCCCATCCACTCTCCCCAACCCCATAATTATTCTAATGGTCCGTCCGTTATCGACGGTTATCGACCATAGCTCTCGACCAATCAGCACAAAAATCGCTCAGTTACCGTAAAATCCTTCCTCCCCACCCGTTAAAAGGCCCCTTGCAGACATTTACCTGACTTTTCTAAGAGCAGAGCATGATTCATCCAGGCACCCACATGATCGTTTTTTAAATTGATGGCTGTTTTAAATGCAGCAATGGCTTTTACAGTTTTGTCTTGATCGATGTTCTGGAGGAGAAGATTTTAAGGTCAGTATAAATACGCATGCAAAAGCAAAGAATGGGAGACTATCCAGGGTTCACGTAAAAGGATTATATCATTGTATCTGCACTGCTTGCACTATGCATTTTGAACGTTTAAAAACTATTGACCTTTTTTTATTACCAGATTTCCAAGGTTGAAAAAAGCGTCTGGATATCTTGGTCTGTATTTTATAGCGTTGCTGTAGCATTTTTCGGCTTCCTAAGAAACAAATTTTGTAGGATCAGAGAGTTCGAAGTTGTGCGGAAGAAATAATCGTGCAGAGAGAATCAAAGGAAAGAAATAGGAAAAACTGGCACAAAACGAGGCACAAGTTCGATTTGAGTATACCCTTAATTCTCTCTCTGCTAGATTGGCTCACCACCACCTGCGCGCCTGGCCGCTCTCCTGTTGTTACACAGAAAAACAAAGCTTGCTGGAAGGTCAAATCGTAATTGCCCCCGCAGGGATTTTCGCCCAGAGGCGAAATCCCGATGAGGCACCCTAGTAACTCGCGCGTATATTAAGGACAGTACTTACAGCTCAAATATACAGTCAGTATACTACGAAAAATCTCGATTTGCTCGAACAGGGGCCGCGAGGAATCGGTAGGTAATGATGACGTTTCTATTGTTTGCGCCCGCAAGAACGAAATGGTTAGGATGACGTAAAGACAGAAAATCCCGAAGGAGCCGATCAGGTATACCCTGGGTTACCAGAGGTTAGACTTGATAGAAACCGGAAACCGCGCTAGAAAAGTCTCTGGCACCCAGGGTACTCAGGTAGATTTTGTGACATTTATAGTGCAGTCATACTTCGATACTCTTTTGCGTTACACAGTGACATTCTGTGGAGCAGTTGTTTTGAAAGTTATGGACCAAAAGACACTCGTTAAGTGCAGATGAGGTTATAAGGTGCGTTTAACTGTGTATGTATAAACACTTGGAGAGTTTCCCAGACACGAGTTCACAAATCTTTGATTTATATAGGAAGCCTTGCCAGACTCTTTCTCTCTCTTTGACCGGAATAAGACTCTGCCCCAAACAAGCAAGACGAGTGAACAACGGCTAGCTTATCATTAGCAGATTGATGGACAATTACAGAAATTCGCCGACAATCAAATTCTGTGCTGACTTTTTCCCTGCTCACGGATGTCCTTCCGTTATAAAGTTTCAAATAAGACTAGAATGCGCGAGCGTGAATCGATCAAACGTCCTTTTAATTTCTAAGGCTTACTTTCCGGCAAATAAAATGAACTGAATGTAAAAAGTGAAAGAGAAATAGCGAAAAATTCAACTTCTAATTAAATCTTTTCTTATGGTTTAGTATAAACTATTCTCGAAACGGTTCGAAACTGAGAATGTCTTGATCACAGCTGTGTAAATCGAGCCGCTGAAACTGTGCATGGAACCTTGTGTTTCCTGTATTTATCTCACCTGTTGTATGGAATACGTGTGAAAATCTTCATTATGAATCGGTATATTTCAAAGAGCTACACAACCAGCAAGAAAGAATACTATTGACCGACAATATACTGAACGGGGGCAGCTGTAGTGTCAACTATTACTAGTCAATAATTTGTGGAAACTTGAATAAAGCTATCAAACTCACATCTTCTTTATGCAATGCTGCCTTTACGGTGCCTAAGTTCATCCAGCCCGCCGCAAAGTTATTCCTATACACAAGAATGGCTGCGTTAACAAGTTATCTCAGGCCGGGGGGGGGGGTACTCCCTTATATAAGCTATATAGGTATGTGCCGTCTCAGCAAAAAAGCGAGACATTAGGACTTTAGACAACTTCCTGTTTTACACGATATTTACATTATTAAGGAAATGTGATTTAAAATAAACGCCGCTCTGGAATAAACGCCGCCCTTGAATAGTCGCCGCATCGAAAAGGCTTAAACTTTGACAAACGGCCCGGAGTTTAACGGAATAAATACGGTATTAAATCAAATTCCACTGATGACACCAATCGTATCGTTTTGGGCCTCTCTATTAGCTTTTCAACAATGAACAGGCAAAGTTGAGGATTCTGGCCTTCTGGGCCAATGCAGTTTGGCGATCCGGGACGAAAGAGCCACGTGACCTGAAACGACCAGGCCGCGCGGAAATAATGAGGCTACAGTTAGGCAAGGTTCTAGTAAGTACTCGCGTGAACACGAACTCGCGCGCCTTGTACAATGTACGGGTCTCAAATGGGGACCTTTGGATAGCACTTCGAGTATTCAAACCAAAATCGTGTGCATCATACAATTACTTATCACACCAATCTGAAACCTAAAGTTTACTAATGTAGAAGTCAGCAACAGGGAAGAGTTACAGTCCGGGGAATATAATTACCTCAAAATTCTTAAGTCGCAATATAATAATGCTTGATTTCTTACACATAGTCAATTTGGGGGATAGGGGGTCCAAACCTGCCAACTCCTGTACATTGCATTCCCGGCTCCCGCCCCTTTTTTTCTTGGCGTTCTCCCACCAGCTCTTTTTTCGATTACGACATATTGAGTATTGTTGCATAATTTCCCATATTTTCCCTTCCCGCCCTTTAAAATACCCACTTCCTACTCTTTCCTCTCCCGCCTCCCATACCCCTCCTGCCCCCTAATTCTCCAGGCTCCCACCCCTTTTCCTCCCCCGTTAGTCAAACGTTAAGGTCACTAATGCGTTTACAACTTCAAATGACTTCAAATTAGAGAGAAAAACGCATAAGTATAATGTTGCAAAAAGACTAACCTTATTTCTACAGCTTTTTCTAACAGTGCTTCAGCTTCTGTGCACCTTCCATCATCCTTAAAAAAAACATTTTTTTACACTAAAATTTTAAAACTAACCCATTTCAAATCGACTAATAATTTAGAACTTCAGACAGCCATTTTACAAAACCGAGAAATATAATCAAGAAATAGCCTCCTTCTTCTAAATGCAACGCGAGTAAACCGTGATTATTACGAAGCGCTCTACAAAGTTCCAAAAGTCCTGAATTTTTTTCAGGCTTCTTACGCAATTGCATAAATCACGTTCATAACTGCGAGGATCACTCTTCATTTGATTTCATTTCGCAGTTCTTGATGATTTATTTCATATGCATCTACCACATTCATCTCTTGAACACACAATTGACCAGCTCCAGTAGGTTAGAACATCGCACCAGTATCGCAAGGTCACGGGTTCAAATCCCGTTGAAGTCCTGACAAAGATTTTCAAAAAAGGACAACCTCACGAGTTATACACAGTTTCTTGGTTGAATCGATCGCCTTCGAAAATTTGTAGCTCGTCGGGTTTTAGATGAGTTTCCAATCCGTTTATTCTCATTTCATTTTGGTCGAAAAAGAAGGGCCGAAAATTCAAAAACCTAGAGAATCCATTCTTTTTGCAGGGTTTGTATCCCAAAAAAATCATTCCGTAGTCACATCCTACGATTGACTTGATCTGCGATGCCAAAATCCGCCATGGGGTCTTTAGCGATCATTACAATGACAAATGTGAGCTTGGTGTGATCTTGTTTCTCGTCAGAGGATCATTTTTGAAAGGACTCTTTATTAAAATGTTCATTACCACAAAAACTAAGTACGCATATTTTGGAGTATCCACATGTTTACTGCCTCTCTTTCAGTGAAAGTTATGGACAAAAAGACACTCGTTAAGCGCAGATGAAGTTAGAAGGTGCGCACAACCGTGTATATATAAACACTTGGAGAGTTTGCCAGACACGAGTTCACAAATCTTTGATTGGAAACCTTGCCAGACACTCTCTCTCTCTCTTTGACCGGAATAAGACTCAGCCCCAAACAAGCAAGACGAGTGAACAACGGCTAGCTTATCACTAGCAGAGCGATGGACGATTACAGAAATTCGCCGACAATCAAATTCTGTGCTGACTTATTCCCTGCTCACAGATGTCCTTCCGCTATAAAGCTGCTCGATGATGCCACCCGTCTTCTTCTTCGCTGCTCTCGCTGAATTTTAGGTCACCGTTCTTCCGATGTTAAGTCTTCCACGGCAAGGATTTCCAGTCACCTGTCGAATCGGGCACTGTTGTGTTTGCTTTGCTATTCGCCAACAGTAAACAGAGGATGAATAAAACTAACCCAAAGCCCTGTCGCAAAAAATGAAAGTCTGCAAATCTTCGAGTCTGCAAGTCTGCTAGTCTGCTAGTCTGCAGGTCTGCAGATCTGCAAGTCTGCAGTCAGCGTTTGTCGCACACCGGTATTTGGAGCCCTTTTATGCGGTGTTTGGTGACCGCTAGGCAGCCTACTTGGAGTATTTATATTATAATAAGAAAGTGCCATTCTCAATAACAGTCCAAATAATCTCACGTCTTCTTGTCTTGTTTCTTTAGTAATAAGGACGTTTAATTCAGATTTAACCTTTCTTTTAGTTTTAAGCTTCAACAAACTGAAAGTATACCATGGGCTGCCCCGGATAGGCGTGTCGAAATTTTAACTCTGCTTGCTACTTCCCCATCTCCCCGAGTTGTTTTGCCTCCGCACTACGAGTTTACAGTTCGCATAAAAATCGTTAAATGAGAGTTTTCAGAGGGCAGCTCGTCCTTAATTACTCGGGCCAGAGTAGCCTTGGATATCCTTGACCACATAAATGAGCCCTACAGTGCTTTATAAAGCCCCATCAGCGAGGCTCACATTTGGTTTACAGATATATATATATATTTTCCAAACGGATTTAATTTGACAACTTCGGCGCCATTTGCCCCAATTATTGGTAAGATGTGCTAACCATGACAAATTAGATTAACTTTCTTATAAGTCATGTTACAACTCTGCTGAGATAAACAACGAATGTAACAAGGGTACTGACTACCCCAAAGTAAAAAGGCCAGGCAGCCATTTATATATGTTTGTTTCGCACAGAAACGAAAGAAAAGGATGACCAGGTTTTCAATAATTAGCAGAATTATAAGTTAAATAGTAGGTTTAGAATGGCACTCGATTATCATTATGATAATTTTGCTAAACAAACTAGGGGAATTTTGCTTGTTAGACAAAACAAAAATAATGCTTTACCTACCGACAGAAGTAACTCCAAATTATAGTTCGGCAGTTAGTGGAGTTTAATTGATCGCGAATGCACGGCATATACCGTAAAAACTCGTGTATAAGCCGCACCCCCAACTTTCAAGCATGGTAAATTTTCCGCCGTGTTATTTGCGTTCGAGCCCAAAACGTCATCTGCAGCAGACAGAGATGATTATCACTCACCTGCGTATAAAACAGTCAAAGTTCTCTTAAGCGGACACCCTCGACAAGAAAAAAAAAAAAAGGGTCGGCAACTTAAGCTGGCCTCTTACGGAAATGATTTTGTCAAGGCGGCCATTCTGTGAGCTTACGAGACTCACTTCCTTTAAAAGGGCTCCGACTGAAAAAGACAAAATAGTATTACCATTGCTTCTTTGCAAAAGAAAGAAAACTTACTAGAGGGAACTCTTGAATCACGGTGTTTTTTAACCCTATAACTTCCGGGAGGGTAAAGGCCTGTAGTTGGCGGATTCGTCTTTATCCCATTATGGCTCTTGTCTTTAAACAGAGAGAGCTACATTGTCTCTTTTCATCGGCGAGTTGCTCAATATACAGACAGAACTATGTAACTACGTCACTAGTGATAGTCGGCTATTTTTGGAATTCTTCTTTACACAAACAGGGGTACCTCGCCGCTAATCATAAGCGCATTTTGGACGTCTTCTTTATAAAGAACCCGTGGGGTGTACTCCCTCATATGGCCTATTCGGGAATGTGCCCCTGGACAGAGTATGGTTTTTGTCCTCGCTCCGAGTAAGCAGAGTATATAATTAATCGCGCGGGTCTGTCCTAAACAGGGTATATAATTTCGTGAGAGTCTGGGTATTGTCAGCACGATTAAATTGAATTGCTTGATGATTTTTTTTTTTCTTTTCCTTTTTTAGGGCAGTACATGTAACTATAACGTGAATTTTCTCTATTGCAAATCGGCGAAAAGAGAGCTCTATATAAAGTCAATTTCTACATATTGGAAAGCTGGCGTATATTGTTTTTTTTTATTGTTTGTTTGTTTGTTTGTTTATTTGTTTTTTTTTTGGTCGTCCTGTAAAGCAAAACAGTCACATAATAACTGAATTTCTGATCACCGACAACTAAACTATAATTATATAAACTGTACGTATGGTAAACTTTCTATGACTCAATCGTTTGTCTGTGATTTATCAATCACTATTTATAATACAATGGAAAATAAAAATGAAATGAAATGAACGCTAACGGAAGAGTTTAAAGCAAAAGGAATCCAGTCTCTTTTATTTTTTGGCAATGCTAATTGACAAGACTGAATACATGCTTTCAGCAGGCCCTATATCGAACGATGAAGTTTAGAGCAAATTTAGTTTGTTTTTCGACTCTTTCTGTATAACCCTTAATTTCCTCCAAACTTTCGTGTGCTAGATAAAACGATGTCTATCCAAAGGATTGAATCCGTATTGTTCTTTCTTTCTGGCTTTTAGCACTGGTGTGGTTATTTTCTCAAGATGGAACGGTGAACAGACATAACTTAGTACATCTTCTTTCTACCTCTACAATAAACTAGTAATAGTTGACACTACAGCTGCCCCCGCTCTGTATATTGTCGGTCAATAGTGTTCTTGCTCGTTGTGTAGCTCTTTGCAAATATACTCATTCATAATGAAGATTTTCACACATATTCTATACAATAGGTGATATAAATACAGGAAACGCAAGGTTCCATGCGCAGTTTCAGTTCGATAATACACAGCTTTCATCAAAACATTCTCAGTTTCGAGAATAGTTTATTCTAAACCCAGTCTGTTCTAAACCATAAGAAAATGTTTAATTAGAAGTTGAATTTTTCGCTATTTCTCTTTCACTTTTTACATTCAGTTCATTTTATTTGCTGGAAAGTAAGCCTTAGAAATTAAAAGGACGTTTGATCGATTCACGCTCGCGCATTCTAGTGTTATTTTAAATTTTACATATAGCTGAAGGAAATCTGTGAGCGGGGAATAAGTCAGCACAGAATTTGATTGTCGGCGAATTTCTGTAATCGTCCATCGTTCTGCTAGTGATAAGCTAGCCGTTGTTCACTCGTCTTGCTTGTTTGGGGCTGAGTCTCCACTGAGTCTCATTCCGGTCAAATAGAGAGAAAGAGTCTCTGGCAAGGTTGCCAATCAAAGATTTTGTGAACTGGTGTCTGGCAAACTCTCCAAGTGTTTATATAATGTTATATAAACACAGTTATACGCACCTTATAACTTCATCTGCGCTTAACGAGTGTTTTTTGGTCCATAACTTTCAAAACAACTGCTCCACAGAATGTTACTGATAACACGTAACGCAAAAGAGTATCGAAGTATGACTGGACAATAAATGTCAAAAAATCTACCTAAGCGGTCCCTTCGGGATTTTCCGTCTTTACGTCATCCTAACCATTTCGTACTTGCGGGCGCAAACAATAGAAACGTCATCATTACCTACCGATTCCTCGCGGCCCCTGTTCAAGCAAATCGAGATTTTTTCTGGCATACTGACCGTATATTTCAACTGTAAGTACTATCCTTAATATGCGTGCGAGTTACTAGAGTGCCTCCTCGGGATTTCCCCTTCTGGGCGAAATCCCTGCGGGGCAATAAAAACGGGAATATGATATACATATAAAGCAGATCATTGTTGTTCTTACATTTTAAGAGGGGTAAATTTAATTAAGTACAAAATACCTAAAATAAGATTCCAAGTATTTTTCGCCCCGTAAGTAACTGAAATAAAATGTTAAAAAGCTTGCAGCTGATTTCGTTATAGCTTTAACCGCTGATCACAGCTTTTCGTCAATCAATAATGAAAACTCAAACTTCGATTCGTGCCCTGTACGAAACTCTCGAAGCTGATTGTCTGAATTAAGTGTCGGTGTTAATGGCCTAACACACGAGTTTTGATCATTTCCTTAAGAGTGATTTTCTGTAAAATTCGAACTTCGGCCTGACACGGTACCTCATCGATTTGGCTGATTTTCGGCATGTAGTCTTAGAATGGTGTCCTAAATACTGAATGCATATTCTAAGGTTCGAATTCTCTTTGGTTTCAAAGATACAGGAAAGACAGTTTGGACGGGGCCTCGAGGGGCCGCCATGTTGGTGAACTGAAGTAGATTTACAGTAATTAATCCTAGCCTTATCATTAAAATAACTTAATCGTGACTCATACAGTTGCAAAGAACTATCCTTCCTCCTTTCATTTACCCACTCTTGTCTGAAAATGGTTAAGCCTGAACGAACTATGAACTACGAACGGCTATAACTTCTCACAGCACTTTTTCGGTACTTTAAAGGTACACAAATTTGGTAGAAATTGGAAGGTCAATATCACCCATGCCACATCGATTTAGACTAAGCCATTTTAACTAAACATAGTTTGTTTATAGATAAGTTAGATTGTTGAATAAAATAATTGGGCAAATGCAACGGAGAAGAAATATAATTGCATGAATGCGCAATGGTTCAGCCACTTGGTCGTTAAAACTCCCAAACAAAATTCGGTTAATATTTGAAAAGAAAATTCTTTAAAAATTGATCGTGCCTCTTAAAGCCTATCTATCGCTTAAAAACCCTTCCTTGTAATGTAAAAAGATGATCTTTTGATTCTGATCTTGCGAAGAGCTTGAAATATGTGCTAAAATGAAAATTATAAATTTTGTTACACACCGTACTAGCTCAAGTTCGCTCTTCGATTTGCCAGACCAGTAGGGAGCCGCTCGTGTACTGCACAGTTACAATTTTCTCTGTAGTATTTCGCTGTATACAGCTACAAATTACATATTTTCTTAGGCAAAGATAACGCAAACGTTGCCAAGTTTTATCAAAAGGCTAGAAAAACAAACCGTGCTCTGCAGCTTTATGCAAATTATATGGTATTCGATAATTACACGTGTAAACAGGAACCTACCTTTGCTAATGTACACTGTTTGGCAGATCTTTCCAGCGTAAGATATAAAACTAGTACATGAAATGAAATTAAAGAACTCATCAAGTCAAATTACCTGATCGTACCGTCATTACTGAATAATAAGTCCGAAAAATATGACATGGAATGATCGGTGGGAGACGAAGCTATTTTTAGGAGGACCAGGAACTGCACGCTGGAACGGAACTGAAATGAACAAGCTCAATCAAGTTCACTCTTCTTGACGCTATTAAACGTTTCACCCGAATTTGAACAGGAAGTTGTTTTCTATTTTCCTCCTCATTCTTGCATCTATTCTGCAGTTCGCCCAGTATTTTTTCGTAACTTTTAATTTTCTAGCAAACTGGAACTGTTAAGAACTGCCAACCCTCCCCCCTCCCCCTCTTTGAGTGAACTTTCATTCGGTCTGATTCTCAATAATTTTCGAACGGTGACAAAGTGAAATTTGAAATGACATTTTATTTTAGCATTTTAAAAGCTCCTTCTTTTTTTTCCGATAGCCAGGAATATTTTGAACATAAAAGCTCAAGTGTCGGTGTTTTTCACGACTCTACTTGTGGACTGACCTCACCACCAGTATTACATCACGGACATAAAATCTGATCCGAGAGGGTCATACAGTAACTGATGGGTCTCTGAAAAGCGAAACGCAGTCACTTTGGGGCGAGTAGGCGATAGCTATATAGATGATGAACTCATTGTTTATAACTCCATAACAGTATCCCAAAAGTCGAGCCAGCCCGGGGGCAACGAACACAATTTTGGGGCCACTGGCCACACCCTTATGTTTGGCGGGAAATTGGCTAATTAGTCAAATCTCCTTAACTCCACGACCATGCACCTTTCCAAATATTGCCCTTCTAATCATCATATAGTTAGGGCCTCCCATAAGCATTTGCAACTATTTTGACTTGTAGAATTTTCATTACTTTAATGTCTCGTAAACAACACGAGGTACATGTACTGATCTCTCCCCCCTCCGCCCACCAGCACTTCTCCCATCCAAAACAAAAAATTTTCAGACCAACACTGAATATTGCATGAAGGTATGTACAAAATATGACCATATCGAGGCAAGGTTCATCACTGTAACTTACCACATAAAAGCCTTTTCGTTGTTTGCCATCCACTGATTCCGTTCTGCATGAATACTAAGGTCCCATAAACAACGCCACGTTTAGAAAGAGCCCTCCCTTTTCAATCCAAGAAAACCGAAGTAGCAATTTCACCAACGGATATAGGCCGTAAGAAAAGGACCGCGTCAAATAGTTCATAAAATCACAAACGCCTCATGACACTTTTAATTCACTCTTTCTTCGATAAACTAATTTTTATTTTTTTTAAGCATAAAAGACATCAGCATGCGCGATTATGAGCATTATAGCTTATGAAAAGAAAATTTAACCAGTGCACATGAAAGCGTCTAAGACGGGGACTAGGGGGAATTAAGAACATCGTGCTTACCGCTGGAAAAATATTGGCTACAATCGGCGACAAAATTGTTGAGACATTGTACTTAAATAGGGTGACTTCGGAGAACAAAAGAATCCGCACCCCTCCCCTGTCCCCTCCATTCAAAGTTGGGGTGTTTGTTGTTTTCTACAGGTAGCTAGAACAAGGGCCCAACATTGTACGGAGGGGATGGGGGAGGAAAGCTATATTTCCTCCTTTTGAAGTTCATAAAACGTAAAAAAGCCTACTTTTGGGCGAAGTGTCTCAACTCATTTTGTCGCCGATTGTAGTTCTTTGAATAGACTCAATTAAAACCGTTTTTGTTCAGTAAGGAGCTGTTAGATGGGGGGAAAGCTACATAAAGTAGATCGCATCAGAATACGGCACAGGACTAGGCTCTCAAAATCGATAAGCTTGCAAGACCAATTATTATGTAAAACAGAGAAAAATTCCTTGAGGGAAAAAATTATGGCTAGAGAAAAGACCCGAAGGTGGAAAGTTAAGATCGTAGCTTCTTTTCAGGTAATCGATCATTTACGTTAACTTCCGCTATCCGACTGCCCTGCATATCGGAAAGACTGAAAACACTCAATGGATGAGAGTATTACACATTCAAGAAGAAACAAATTTGTGATTTTTCACAACTCAGTAAAATAACTACAAATGTGTACTACTCGGTTATACAAGATTTTTTTTCAATTTCAGATTTTTATCATAGGGCATTAGCCCCCGTACTCACTAGACACAACTTCACAATCATCGTGTTAAAATCAGTGAAATACCCCATTTGCATGGCGTACATTTTGAAGAACATTTGAAAACAATTTGGATTCCTACCCTTATACCGTTATTAAAAATTAAATTTGGGAAGTTTGTTGTTTTCTAAAAGTAGTTTGAACAGCCGGACGACATTTTTTACACGGAGTGGGGAAAGTAAAGCTTCACTTTTCTCTTCTAAGGTAGAAAGTGTCAGCAAGACGTGAGAGTCGTCCTTGAGGGTAAAGTGTCTAACCTAATTTTCTCACCGATTGCAAGTGCCATTTCATCCACACATAACCTCACCTTGTTAACAGAAGTAGCAAATGTAACGGGGAAACGTTGCGAGAGAACTGAATAAGATCTTAAGGTAAGTTTTGAAAATTGTGCGCACACCTGGAAAATCCTGGCTTCGCTCCTGATAGAGACTTTTGCTGGAGAGAAATTGAAACGTGCTCGCTAATATAGTGACGGCCAGAAAGGACAAGCCATAGGATAGTTCCAGAAAACCACCCATTAAAATAGATCATGAAGTTGTCGCGGCGGAGGATGAGCTCGAAGGCTTCTGATGAAGTGCAATTTTTCAAGGGAGCCCAGATAAGATTATGTACGATGGGCACAGCTTGTTTGATCTGGAAAATTTAGAGAAGCTCAAGGCAAATCGCTAGACAACACATGCTAGAGCTGAACTAAAAATCTTTTGCGCTTTTGAACTTTGTCCCTAAGGGTAAAGGAGAAAGTTTCCCTTTATCAATACATTAACCAAGTTGATTATGAATGTCTCCTTATGTTGGACGTCTTACTAACAAGCACATTACCACTACTTGTCCTCAGAGGCTTTTTTGAGTTGACGAGCAGGAAAAATTAGGTTTTGCGGGTTTGAAATTCAGGATGCCAGAGTTAAGACGCCTTTTGTATGATGACGTCATCGTCCTACAGTAAAAAGCATTCGTTTTTTACCACTGATATTACGTCAATCGGTACACTTATGTTGTCGAAAGGTCCGTGAGCATGGTAAATGATTTTACATTAAACTGCACACACATCTTCAATCACTCCCTACTGTTCGCGATATTGGATAACCACTCTGGTTGCTAACTGAATTTTCTTTGCTGTTTACTTTATTTTGAATTAGGAATGTCTTGAGTTGTCCATGCATTGTCTAGCGATTTTAAGCTTTTTCAAGGAAACGAACATCTGGAATTGTCCCTAGGGTGAGGCATTTGCGCACAGTTTTAAAGCCCTTCGGTGGGGTGACTGTGGTTTTTGTTGTCCTGGGCTCATCCCTCATTCTTCTTAACCCCTTCCAAACCAAGTTTCTTTTTCTCAAGAATCTCCTCAAAACGGGCTTCGTGATTGAGAAAAAATACCTGAAAATTGTACACGGAGCCGTTGTTAATGGTGTACAAGGTAGAATGAGTCTATTCATTACTTTGCCAACGCCCAATTTTTAAAACCGGAAGTAATGATGTTTATTTCAAGGGCTCTTGTCTCATGAGTTTTGAGTGAATCTTCAAACGCTGTAAATACATGTAGCTGGAACTATCATCGCATCCTCGCTCACTAATAATGATAACTTATATCAACTTCCATTATTTTTTGCCTGGCTAAGATTTTCACGGATTCTTGAGTTCAGTTGTTTGAAACCAGGCGGTTTCACGTGAGTTGTAACGCCATGCAAGGAACGTGACGACCCGCGATTTGCGTGGGAAAATATTACACAATGATATTACCTTTTTTTCGATCAAGGTGGAAACTGGCATCTTCATCGTCGAGTAAGGTAATACATCTCAATTGTTATTACTATGGTTAATTTTAAAAGTTCTGGTTTCGATAAAGGAACTGGAGGAAAATCAGGAAAATTCCAGTTCGACTGTGATGGTTGAATTTTGTTTACGCGTCTAGCATAAACATAACAACTTCATTTTCCTTTTCCTTATACAATCTGCCTTTTTAATACTGTTTTTCGCAGCAGAGTTATCGATTGTATTACAGAGGCTAATTTTATTACACAGATGACTCAGATTTAATGACGGAAACTCTATTATCGATTGTAATTTTGGCAACACTTGGCGAGTATTCGGTGTAAAGATTATTGACAAAGTCGCTAGAACACTCTTCCATTCATTACTTTTGTTTCTGCTCCGTTAAATTTGCCCAATTTTTTTATTAACGACCTCGATTTAACTGCAAACAATGAGTATTCAGGCAGAGTGGCAAGCTTCAATGCGATGTGGCAAAAGAGATATATGCCTTTAAAATTCTGTTAATTTTTTGGGTGTAAAAAATTCAAAAAGTATACCCACCAAAAGTTTAATCGATCGTTGCGAAAACGTTATCAATTTCGAAGTAGTTTCTAAAAATACAATAACGAGGGATAGTTCTTTCAATGTGTATTGGCAAAGGAAGATTAGCTTTGAAGACAGGGTTGTAGCTGAAGGCTCAAAAGCAGCTTCTATTAACCAATATGGCGCCGGTCCGAGGCACCCAAAAACCGGCCATGTCGATAATTTCCGAAATAGGAAGAATTAGAACCTAAAGTTACCTATTCCTTATTAAAGACCTCAAATCAGGTCTACTTGCCAATTTTTAGCCAATTCGGTGAGATAGTGTGGCAGCGACTTTTCAATATAGCTCGAATCTTACAGACAACTGCTCTTAATATAATCTAATCCTTAATATAAGAGTACGCGACGTATTGTTTTAAAGTCAGTACAGATGCAGCTCCCTGCTAAACACTCAAATTGATGTGGGAGATATAAATGAAATGTTACTGTCTGGCATTATTGTTAATAATGTCACACTTGTTGAGAATACAGGATGCGAATACGGTAGCAAAAACCTGAAAAGAAACTGTATGGAAGTATACATTAAGCTGTACTTGGCAGCTCCAGGAGTAAATTCCATCTTTCTCTTTTACATGGTTTGCTTAAATCAACAGAAAAAAAAAATGAAATATAAGGCATGATAAGGAGATTACATTATATATTTATTTTATTTTTATTTTTCATTTTTTTTTAAGAGGAAATAGTTACCGATCTCCTTATAGTATCTAAAAGTGCTAAAAAGACGTCAGGTAGAAAGTAAGCAGAAACAAAGAAATAAAAAGATTATATGCTCATATTCTTTTTAGTTATAAGAAAGGCAAAAGAGAAGAAAACAGGTGTAAGAGGAAACATCATTTATCCATTTCTTCAATTTTTCCGAATGTAGCATCACCAATAGCAAGGCACATGATGGCGATTAGCACGTCAATTGGGACGTAAAATTTTGTTTATGCACCACGCGACACTATAAGACAATTTAACAATTTGTGGGCTTCCTTAGCTATTTCAAGACGGATCTTGCAGTTATTGCCAGAACCAAAATTGAGTGGTGTTTATCTGCTTATTACTTGGAACGTGTTCAATGGACAGATGGTAACGAGTGATCATCTTTTTCTTTTCGTTTTTTCCGCAGTAACTTTAAAAAGATCTTCAACTGCTAATAAAGCGTCGAAGAGTATATAAATAATCGACAACGAATATTGAATGAGACCCTCGCCCCCTCCCCTCTACACTATTGTACTGCTTAATCGCTAGGACTAAATTCACAAGCCGTAATAGGGAAGATATGCCAACCAAAAGAGTGAGACTGAGCTCTGTAACCTGTAGTTAAACTTGCTCTTGCTTATGGGTTTATTGATATCCGTTATAATCTTTTAACCACGTTTCTTCGCTCACTACAGTACGTGAATGAAGTTTTTGAATGAAGTCCTCAGACAGAAATTTTCAACAACCAGGAAACAATCTTACGCAAGCTGCAGTGACAGCGATTCAAAAATAGCCTAAAACCCATCAAAGTGGTTATACAGGGCACAACACAAAATATTCCATGACGCAATCCAAAAGATCGGAGATACCTAATTTAAGACGTCATCAGAGATATATAATCCTGTAATTTGTTCAACTTCACAGAAATAAGATTCAGACAATTTCTTTAGAATAAGAACTTAATTAGTGACATTAAACTTTACTTTTACAAATCCAAAGAGGCAATTTGAAAAGTAAGCAAAAAGGTTATCAAAAGTCACTTCGGAATTCTTTTTCCACACACCTCTTTATTTGAATGTGTTTAAAAGTTAAAGGATTCGCATTTCCTTGTGTATATAGGAGACATCAAAGGTTTACAATTAAAACATTGTTTTTGCTATTCAAATGTGTAACGAGTGAAACAAAACAAACTTTTGTTTCAAGAACCAATGAATGCACTTCTGGTTGGACATTGATATCTTCAATAGGTGACGTCAGCGTGAGTATCGCAATTCTGTCTGTTCATCGCTCTACCATATGAAACTTGAAAACAATGCCAGGGAATAATGAGGACGCTCACTTATAAACACAAAATCTGGGGGGAATTTGTGATATCTAAAGCCCCATTTAATTACCTTCCGTCTTTTCAATGTCCTTGAAAGCAAGCGGAGACGTACATTGGTGCTTAATCTCGGAATTGCCAAGTTTTATTAAAAAATTATCGAGCGGTTTTTAAATAACCTTGAAATTTGTAGGCGTGGACCAAATTACATGTTTTACAAAAATGGTAAAGAAAGCAGCCGAACGTAGGCTAATCAAATTCCCCTTTCTCGCAATCGGCCAGAGCAATCACCCTCCTTTTTCGTTACAAAGTTTCAGATGGAATCAAACCACTATGAGATGAAGCTAATTATGTCCATGGCATGTTTATTCACTGTTTTTTCCCCTTCAGCGATTTCTGAATAAAACTCCTAGTACCGCGAGAAATACAGAGGCAAGTAAAAAACGTAATGGCGTCATTATGTTGCCATGGTAAAAACTGATGTCAATAAAACATGGTTCATAACAAATTTTCTTCTTTATACAGTGCAACCGTGTTAACCTTTTTGCGATATCTTTGTTAATGCTGACGAGGTAAACGCTCAAAAAGGGGAGGTATACTCCCTAAAAAATCCAGTCGAGCCTCCTTAAAAAGAGGCATATCCTCATATTCTGGTCTTTATTAATTTGTAATAAGGTATCGGGAGGGGGTAAGTAAATGTTGTACTGGCGACCCTACGCGACAATAATAGTTCGAACTGTGCTAGGCAGTTTCTTGGCGGGACTGTCACAGTTCACTGAAAAAAACGAATAAATGGAGTCTACAGGTCTATTTTCTTATAATACGCGAAAAACACTATTAGTTAAATCTTATCCTCGTGGTCCTCCTCCTTGACTCCAAATGTCTCTTATTACAGTTTCAGCAACGCCATAGGACAGACAATTTTTGTTCAAAAGTGCGTTGACAGGGAAAGGGCTGAGAAGATGATAGCGGAAAATTACTTAATAGTTTAGAGAGGCAAATGTAGTTAGCGTGTGTAAAGCCTTCTTCCAACCATTAACCCAGAAAAGCCTTGCAAAACGTTTGTTTGGACACAAAAGTCTTTCACTAAAAAGGGTGCCAGAGGCTTTCTCTTTGAAACCCGCGAAAGCGAGCTGCGAAGCGGCGTGAAAAAAATAATAATCTCTCACCTACCAGCACTTCATAGCCGCCTATGAGCGGGAAGACCTCTGGCATCCAGGATAGTGTCACATGTACAATGACTGTATGCTTGATTTTACATTACTGCCTTTACAAATTGCCTCAAACATTTCTTGCACCCAAACGTCACTCGTTTTCGCTTTCATGGCACCAGTTGATTGTTCCCTTTATAATTACAGCTGTGATTGGTTTGTTGGATTGTTTGCGGCTTTTGTAATCAGTCCATCTCGTCTCAAGAGCCCGTTTTCTCCATGGTCAGCACCAAAGACGCGACCCGACACTTAACCCATGACCAATAGGGATCTATGGAGACGAGATTGGTGCTCAACCAGTAAAATCACCAGGTGCACCCAACGTCAATTTTCGGAAAATATCTCTTCGGAAGACGATTTGAGATCTAGAATTTTCGGAACGTTTGTTGTAAAATTTCTTGCTTGCCTGCCTCTCCTAGGATTTTCGAACATCTTAAATATGGTATAATTGCCCATTTTTAACGGATTTTTACCTTAAAAAGATCACCCAGCATTTTCGGGAGCCTTTTTGTGGCTGAAATTTTCGAAAAGGTAAGTTTTGATCCTTATAATTTTCGGATCACCAGACTTTCTTCTAGGAAATCCAAACACAGGAAAAATGTTTAAGGGGTAAAAATATCTATTTATCTACTGTTTAAATACTAAAATACGTTTAACAATGCTAATTGTTTAAGTGGTTTTGAACTCTATTTTCGTTGGGTGCCCCTGAATCACGTCACTTATGCGTACATGTTTGTACCCTCTGGCCACCGTGGTCAAACGTCTGAGGCGTTTTTTGTTTTAATTAGTTGGACTACGTGGAGAAAATGGCAAGGATGTATCGAATCCTTCGTTATTGTAACTTGCAATTTGCCGACAAAGGACGTTTTGATATTTGATTGACCCAAGGGCACGGTTGCTTAACTGACAGAAAAAGACGAATACCGCGACGTCATTGGTTAATCAGGTCATGCGGTCATTCATTGGTCAAACCATTCATAGAGAATACTTTATGGAAAGTGCTGGCGTACGGTATTTACGCACGAGTTGTTGACGTATCAGAAATCGAACGAGTGAGCGCAGCGAACGAGTAAGATTTCTGGTACAAAAACAACGAGTGCGTAAGTACTGTACAAAGCACTTTCTATGTGGTATTGTGTTTATTATATACATACTGAGACATTCATCATTTTGGCGGCCTTTTTATTTTAAATCTTTCAAAAATGCTAAAATTTGCCGCTATACACTTACCGCAAAATGACAACGAAAACGAAGTATCAGCTTTTTAGTAAAAACGTTTGTTAAAAACATAAATGACGGTGAGGATATGAGGTAATCCAAGAACTATAAGTAATCTTAACTGTTTGTTCTCAATGCAAAGTTGAAAATGAGTGAATTTAATTAAAATGGCCGGTTTCAAATTATTTAAGCTTAAGCTTAAATCAAAGGCAAAGTAACTCCGACAAAAAGCACAACAAAAGCTTACGTCTCGTTCTGTTTATCCCTTTCCGCTGTTGTTTCGCCGGCTCTCTACCGTTTTCTTTATCGACAGTGAAACAAACGAAACTATTCCACTTCATTTCCGAAATGTTTTTCACTTTTTTAGCGAGAAAAACTCTTTGAGTAAAACTTTTCTCGTTGAATGTGTGCGAAGCGGCGCTGCGAGCTGCGATAGAAGGCGGGAATTTTGGCGCGAAACTCACACACATCTGTGGCTCCTGATTGGACGTATCATTTTTTTCACGTGTGAAAACCATCGTTCGCTCCTCTGATTGGCTAGAACTAATTTGCGTACGAAAATTTACGACATAGCTTTTTGGTGAGTATTTCTCAGTATGTATATAATAAACCTGATTACAATATGAAATGCCAAAGTTGTTTACTGTACGAAGCAGGTGAAGTGCGGAACGATGTTATTTTAATCATACTGATAGCGTTACAGGTATTTCAGTCTATATATCTCATATTCATTTGGCAGAGACATTATCATAAGGCTTTTGCAAAGCATTATAATAATAGTTGAATACTACATGTACATGTAGTCTGTTGATTCTTATTTAAACCCCTCCGTTTATAAGTTACACTACTGCTGGCGTTATCATTTTATCATTTTCTTGTATCCTAAATTACCAAACTCAATGTTTTAAAGCTCTTTCTTTAAAGCTCTTTCTCTTTTTTAAGGCTCTTTCTTTCTCTTTATTCTTTTTTAAGGTCCTTTTTTTTTCTTGGAACGATCGTATCCAGAGGCTAGAGCTGACGTTGGTTTGTATTTTAAGAAGGACCTGTCTTTTAAAAAACATTTTAAAAAGTTTGTTTTCATTTCAAATCTTGAACCCGAGCAGAGAAACCAAATGGTTTTAAATGACAAATCTGTGGTTGCTTTACAACTTTCATTTCAGCCCAAAACTTTTCAGCGAACATTTTAGCAATCGGATATCAAACTCTTGCCCTGCATGAACAACCGTTATCGTCGGTGAACGACCTGGGTAAGTCGGCTAAGACTTTACGCCAATCTTTTACTAAAAATTCGCTGTGCTCTAAAATAAACTTCGGTGCAATCCAACATGGCGGTTGATCTTCTCAGATAGTGCCTAACTTTTAAGGCCTGTCGTTCAGTTAAAACCTTAATCGCTTTATACTTCTTTGATCGAATCCGCTGATTGCTGGAAATCCTACTCAGTCCCGCTTTCTATTTTCGTGCCGTGAAAGATTAATCTATAAATAGTCTAGTAAAAATCTAAACATACTATAAGAGAGGTTTACATTCCTGGATGATGGGCTCCTGATTAGATCTAGATGGCCTTACTGTTACACATTTTTTGTTATAATTAAAGCTCCTTTTTTGTTAGTTTTAATTCTTTCAGTATTTTCTTGGCTTAGTTTCTAAGTCCATTACATGCATTTGGCTGTTTATACTGGTTCCGTCTTAAACTGTCCGATTATTGGGGATGCTCCTTCTTCTCCATATTAATCAGCACTAGCTTCAGGTGACACGTTGTAATACGGACGATCTTCATTGTGTTTGTTTACATCCAAGTATGGGGCATCCCTTTCCATTATCGCCTCCATTTTTTCGATCAAACGGTAGAAACTGGGACGAATGTAAGGGTCTTCGTTCCAACAGTCAGTAATCAGCTCATATCTGTTATGAATGGAGAAAAAAAAAAAGAACCATTCAATGCTTAGTAGAGCTCCAGTCAATTATTAGACAATGTCAATAGACCTCGTTATAGCTTGTATGTTTTGGTTTCCCAAAAGAGTTCCAAGGGAATTTGACCGTTAGACATGACCTGTATTGGGAAAACAAAAAATTCAAGCGGAAGAGGTCTATTGGAATAGAAGAAAATTTTTTAGTAGAATATATAGGCTTCTTAACTTCATGAGTTTACAGGGAGGCTCTACCCTGAGGTCCAACCCCTTTTATACAGCATTTTTGACAGAAAAGGTACCCCTTTCGTATACATTCCTTTCCTGCCTACCCTGAAAAATGGCACGACTACTTCACTTTTTAAGCCATTAAGCCCTTAACATAAAGCCTACAATAAAGGTACATCTGTTTAAAATATCTTTTAATATAAATTACCGACGGTACAAAATTTCGTACCATTTCAAACATTTTAGCTCGTGAAATTCCTACCTTTCCATATACATGTGGCCTAAAAAGGTACTCCTTTTGGGTGAAGCTTCCACGTAAAGCCCATTAAAATGGGCTCTTGGAACGTTTGGGTTATCACGTGATTCCCCATTCCTTCATCGAGTTACTTCTATGTAGAGCTCTGCCCCGAGGTCCAATCCCTCATCCATTTGAGTATCATTTTTGACAGAAAAGAACTTTAACTTTATCCCTTTTAATTGCTGAAAAATGCACTTCGTTTTAAATATGAATAAACAATAAACTAGAAATTTTCTCGACATTTTCACAGCCAAAAAATCTTGTCTGGTCCTCTTAAGTCATTTTACAGACCGAAATGACAGATTTCCCTACCCTTTCATATACTTTGACTAGCAAAATTCCCATACCAGAAGACTGAGAAAGGTACCCCTTTTGGGACGTGCCTCCCCAGTACAGGGAGTACTCCCTCCTGCCCCAGGAAAAAGATTAACCTAATCACTGCTAATGATGCTTTTATTGACCATAAAGCTTGGAAGGTTTCCTTGTTCAAAGAGTGAG